>NC_080672.1:308502626-308820626 GCF_030247195.1 Topomyia yanbarensis | reverse complement strand
TGCGCTCGGCGGGGGGCAATTTTTCATAATAATTAGTCAACGTACTCAGTGTATTGCATGCGGACTTAATCTCGTTTGGCACGACGATAGACGTCTTCAGTGTGATCAAGCGAAGCAGATGCATTTGAAATGATGATTGCCATCCTCGTACAGTGGAAATAAAATGCAAGTCGGAAGAAATTGCAGTCAAATGCCAGATAGTTCCGCCTAAAATATTTCACGATGACCTTCGCTAAGCATGCGCTTCACATAACGATTTAACAGCTTGTTGCATTGTGATAAATTGCTTGCATCTCTGATCTGGTCGACTTTTGCTACCTAGAGTAACACATGTCCATCGTAGTATTGACAAGGCAATTCGGTATGGTTTGGTTAAAGCTAAACTGCCGAATAAAGGAGACGCACTATCTTTTTTTTTAATTCATTTATGTGATCATCAAGATAAAACTGAATAGAACCACCAAACAGGGTACCCCAATTCCATAGTGTCATGCGATCCGTGCTATGGGTAAAATTGTTGAGGGGGTTTAAAATATTCTCAATGGCGAACGAAACCTTGGAAGAGTTGGGCGTACTCCCCAGTATGCTACATTGCGCATCGGAACGTTCACTCTACGCACCGTAGTTGTTTTCACCGATCCGCTTAATTTTGCTGAATTTTTGTTGGCTGGGGGTTTGCTGAGACTCTCGGCTGATGGTAGTTCGGTGAAGTTTTGTTGAGTTTCGATTATCAAATTTCGATGTGTACAGATGAACCTGCCCAGAGGCCGTGTGGTATCTGGCCTAGAATTGAGCCACTGGGGTCTTGCTCCCATGTCGTAGGAGGCGACTGAAAGTAGGAGACCCTAAGTCAAGGTGTAGTTCCGTGCCGAGGACTTGATGACTGGAGGGTCTAAAATATGCCAGTCGCGCACGGAGCATTTTGGGTTTTGCCCTTACTGTGTTATGCGAATCTCTGACACAGTGGACCATTATTTTCTTCGCAAATCGTGGGAATCAGATGATCGTGTCCCATTTAAACCTGATATGACTCGCTATATGCGTTAACATCCCAACTCGCTTGGTGTCCTCTAGTTGTTGTACAATTTACGTTGGAAATCAAATGTACAGTTCTCTAATCAACAATGGTTAGAATAGCACAAATCAATCTCCAGCATAAACGTACAGCAACTATGAATTTATCTCGACTCATGCAGGAAGGTAAAGCTTCCATAGTATTGGTTCAAGAACCGTATTTCCATAAAGGAAACTTCTATTTTCGGAAAGTTACTTAACACTGCCTTCATTGCTTACGACAAGACAGGCATGACTAACCCACGTGAAATTCCTCGTGCTTGCATTCTTACAAACAAGGCTATTGACGCGTGTCTCATATCGGAGCTCACAACTCGCGATATCTGTGTTGTCACAGTTATACTGACTGTCGGAAACGTAGACAATATATATATATATATATATATATATATATATATATATATATATATATATATATATATATATATATATATATATATATATATATATATATATATATATATATATATATATATATATATATATATATATATATATATATATATATATATATATATATATATATATATATATATATATATATATTGTTCAGCATATCTACCGCATAACGGGTCGTCTCCTTCCGATGATTTCAAAAGCGTTGTATCATATTGTAGCAGAAATGGGCTTCCTCTCATTATCAGCAGTGATGCGAATGCTCATCACATCATTTGGGACAGTTGGGAAATTGGCAGGTTTCAAATGAAACTGAACCGTCTCTATCCGATCATAAATATGTATTTTTCGATCATTTTCATGTCACCTTCAATGTGGCAACATATCGTAATCCTAAATCTACAAACTGGGCCTCTTTTTGGAAAACTTGGCGACTAAATTTCATGGATATTTTCCAACAATTAGTCAACTAGACGACTTAGATGACGTCGTGGATACGACGAACTCATTCATATTAGCATCCTACGAAGAAGCTTGTCCACTTCGTACTGTTAAATCGACTAGGGGAACCCCTTGGTGGAGGGCTGAGCTTGAAAGAATGAAGAAAGTTATGAGAAGAGCTTGGAACCGGCGGCAGCGTGATGACTCCAGGGCTTTCAGGTCAGCTCGTTGTGCATATAAGAAATGTCTTAGATCTGTAGAACGGGCTGGCTGGCAAAACCTATGCACTAATGTCTCTAGTCTGAACGTGACTAGCAGGTTAAATAAAATTCTCTCCAAATCGAATGATTTTCAGATGAACTCCTTAATAACCAGAGATGGTCTTTATGTGACGGACGAAAAAGATGTTCTTAATTGTCTCTTCGACACACACTTTCCAGATTGTATCGATCCGGAGTTGAACAATGTTCACAGATCTCATTCTGGTAATTCGGACTCGTGGGCGTTAGCACGCAGATTGGTTTTCACTGAATCGGTCAAGTGGGCAGTTGACAGCTTTACTCCATACAAATCACCCGGAAAAGATGGAATACTTCCCGTGCTACTGCAAAAGCGATTTGATATTCTTAAACATGTCATAAAAAAGATTTTGCTTTCCAGTCTTGCTACCGGGTATATCCCGAAAGCATGGCGAGAAATAACTGTTAGATTTATTCCCAAAGGGGGGCGCTCAAGCTATGAAGAAGCCAAGAATTTTAGGCCTATCAGCTTTAGTTCTTTTCTTCTGAAAGCTTTGGAACGGATAATCGATCATCACATCAGGAACGTTAGTTTATCCACTGCATAAAATGCAACATGCATATCAGTGTGGGAAATCCATGATCACTCTGCTTCACGATGTTGTTTACAATGTTAAAAAAGCCTTCTCGCTCAAGCAATCTAGCTTGGGTGTATTCCTAGATATTGAGGGTGCTTTTGACAATGTGTCCTTCCAGTCAATTCTGGAAGCGGTCATGGGATACCTGCATGTATCTCAGGTTGGATAAACGCAATGCTTAATAACTGCATACTTTGCTCGTCACAGCGACAGGCTGAGATACGGAAGTTGAGTATTTGCGGTTGTCCTCAGGGCGGCGTTCTGTCACTTTTGTTATAGAACTTAGTAGCTGACGGCTTGTTGAAGAAACTCAATGAGCTTGGATTTCTAACCTACGGGTTTGCTGACGATTACCAAAATCTAATTACTGGATTTTGCATCGGAACAATCTTTGACTTAATGCAACATGCATTAAGAGCTGTCGAACAGTGGTGTCGACAAGTTAAACTATCAGTTAACCCAAGCAAAACTTCAATGGTTCTTTTTACGAAGAAGCGAATAACAACCGGGGTTCGTCCCTTGCAATTCTTCGATTCTGAGCTACTGTGTGCAGATCAAGTCAAATACGTTGGAGTCATATTGGATTCCAAACTGAATTGGTCTGCTCACATTGAGTTCAGAGTCAAGAAAGCGTGCATGGCCTTCGGGCAGTGCAGACGAACTTTTGGAAAGACCTGGGGTCTCAATCCTAAATACATCTATTGGATTTACACGACAATTGTACGTCCAATACTGTCATACGGATGCCTTGTGTTGTGGCAGAGGGGAGAGGTGATGAGAGCCCAGTCAAAGTTAAACCATCTGCAAAGAATGGCGCTCATGGCGTTGACTGGTGCTTTCACCACGACTCCGACTGCTGCTCTTGAGGTAATTTTAAATATCAAACCATTACACATACACCTCAAACAAGAAACACTATTATGTGCATACAAACTGCAGGTTACTGGGCTTTGGAACGGTAACCATGTTGATCTTGCTACCAGCCATACACGATTGTGGTCACAAATGGTTACATGGGGTGAAGATATTCTTGCTCCCAGCGATATTACACTCACATCTAGTTTTCTTTACAGGACATTCCATGTGTAGATTCCCTCTCCGGAGGAGTGGTTGTCTGGCTATATGGAAAGACAACAACTAACGCAAGTGGTCTGTTACACTAACGGTTCTCTGATGGAGGGACGTGCTGGTGTCTACTGTCGTGAAATGAGATTGGAACAATCTCACTCACTAGGTAGATACTGTATTGTGTTCCAAGCAGAAATCTTTGCGATTATGTGCGGGGTGCAAACGGCCCTTCAACTGAGTTTGTCCGGCAGAGTTATAAACTTCTGGTTCGATAGTCAGGCTGCAATCAAGGCCCTTAGCTCAGACAAATCCCGGTCCAAGCTAGTGATCGCGTGCCGAATCCAAATTGAAGAACTAAGCATTGTCAACACTATCTACCTTGTCTGGGTGACCGAACACTGCGGTATTACTGGAAATGACTGGGCTGACGAATTGGCCAGGGCAGGTTCAGCGATTGACTTCATTGGTCCTGAGCCCGCGTTGCCATTTTCGAGAAGTTGGATAAGCGAAAAAATACGGTCCTGGGCTTCGTCCGAGCACCGCAATTATTGGAGAAATCTACAAACGTGTCGCCAAACAAAGGTGTTCATAGAACAACCATGCCCAGTGATTTCGGAAAATTACCTACATTTTTCGAAGACATACTAAAGTTTCTTATCCAATGTGGTAAAGAGCTTTTGGCTTACTCGCAGGCATGTTGAACTATCTGTGAGTTTAACTTACCTGTTGTTTATTTTTGTTTTTCGCTGTTGCCCATCCTTCCAATTCTACTTCCCCAAATCTCCTTGTCCTTTCCTTCAGCTCAGGAAATGATGAAAACACACAGCAAGGCACAAACCCCCGACACCATACGGGGAACGTGCCATTTAAGCCAATATATTACGATACCTGATTCCTGAACACATGTCTATCGTAGTCTTGACAAGGCAATGGAAATTTTCGGCATGATTTGGTTACAGTTAAACTGCCGAATAAAGGAGACACACTGTCTTTTTTATTGGAATTAATTTGTGTGATCCTTAAGATAAAACTGAATAGAGCCTTTAATTGGTTTCATTTTCATTACACGGTACAATTCTAAACATAAGAATGGATGTATCCTAAACAAAATACGTACGCTAAATCTACAACTTGTAATGTTGCACTGTACCACTGTACTGGGCCAACACTTCTATTTTTATTATTCATGATCATACATCGAATTGCTTATGATGCTTCCCTAATAAACCAACTAGAAGGTTATTTTAATACAACAGTGGAGACACGATTTTATCAGCCCCCGGTTTTGTTTACCCCTGATTTTATTAGCTTTTTGACCCGATATTGTCAGCCTCATAGTTGATTGTCGATAGTTTGATGGGCTCTAGCAGATGAACCAAGTTGAAATAGAGTAATTCCTTTCTTGAGCATAGTTTTCTTATCTTAGAGATCCGAAATAACCAAAAAACTTGCGAAATTTAAACTAAATACCTAATCAGAAAAGGTTATGAGGCTATATCTAGGGACTAAAGAAGAAGATTTTAAGAGTTTCGGTTTATTAAAAAGAAAGGACAATATATGTCCGGATTTTGTCAATGTCCCCGTTTTATCAGCCAAAAATTAACCAAGCGACTGATAAAAACGGGTTTTCACTGTATTGCCATGTCATGTTATGTCTGAAGCGATGTTAACGAAACTACCCAAATATGACAATCTACCTCAATTTTTAAATCTTAAATAATGGTTTTTTTAAACTATTATAGGTGATCTTATAAAAACATGACTAAATTTAGAAACAAATCTTTGAAGTAAAACAAATTCACGATATACAACGCAACTAGACAACTCTTGAAAATACATTTCTAAAAGTTGCAGAATATAGATACACTAACAGTTAAGATGTTGAACATTTAATTTGTTTATTGAACACGACACGACGCATTTGACTGAAATTGCCATTTTTTGTTTTACTTATTAAACTACACTAATAGTTTAAAATTTGAAATCAGTTTTAAATTAAAAACTAAGTGGAGCAAATAAGATAATAATATCCTAAAACTTAAAAGGCAGTATTTAAGGAGCAATTATTCATTTTTATTAGAACTAACGAGAATACGCACTAAAATGAGTGACTAGATTTAACCGCGTTCCGCTTAACTTTACACGCAAGAGAAATGCAAAGTACCATAAAATTACACTTATCAATATTCAAACGCCGTATGTGGAGTAAAATTTCGTGATTTACGAAATTCATGTAAAATTAAAATCAAAGGTTAAATTATGCCATTTTTGATGCTCGTATATGTTAGGGTCAGCAGACGTAAATTTACGCGATTTTTAGGTGTTTTTAGAGAGTACAATAAATGTTCAAAAACTCCCTGAGAAGGAAAAAATGCACAAAACCAACAATTTATGGAACCGGTTTGGGAAACCACCAGACCCACCAAAATAACTATTCTTTGCTCTGAACCTGGCACTACCTTACCTGTAACCCGGCACCTCCTTTTGTTTTATTGTTTATTTAGAGTAGGGAAAAGCCTCCCGGAGTTAGGTTTCATTCAGGGTAGGCCGGGAAATTTATCAGGTCTCTCGAAGTCGCCAAAGCGCGAATCGAACAAATTTATGACAGCTTCGATGCGTTGAATATCGTTTTGGTAATAAGGTGCCTAAACAACAGCTGCATATTCGAGCGTAGAATAAACCAAAGCACCTTTAAGCATTGAGCATCAACGAGTTCTCTTGTAACACGAAAAATAAATGTTAAAAGTTTGGAAGCTTTAGTGTATTCCAGTATCGTCTTTACGCATAGGCACATGGGCCCGGGATTTTGGGGACCCCGCGCGTAGGATGAATATAAAATCATTCAACAGACTAAATTAAAAAAAAACAAATTCGTTAATAATTTTTTAGCCTGGGGGTAACAATAAATATGATCGCATATTGTACCGTATCCCATGTGATTAAAGGGCATCAAAGTGACAGGAAACGATGCACTGCATTACTATTTAACCCGTTCAAACGTCAACCCAACATTTCGATTCAAGTTTCAATTTATTTTTAACAACAACAATCAAATGTTCGGTACACCACGTATACAAAGTTTGGAAGGCACCGAACCTTAGCCAAACAACCAGAAACTTTGTTTGGCCAGTGATCTGCGGATGTGGAAAAATATTCATTTCTACGTCACATCTGAGTCTGTTAATAGACTAATCCACATAGGAACGTTCAAAAGAGACTTTTTGAGGTCTTACGAAGACTTGACGCTTTTTGGTCGGATTTGGCATGTTTCATTCTGTTTGGTCAGTCTCTGATTGGAACAAAACAATAATGTTATTTTGTAGTGTATCCGCCTATCTAAAAAAAATAAGCCGTAATGAAGACAAACCTTCATGAAACCCAAAAAAGGCTCAAAATACTCTTGGGAAACTGATTACACATATCAACCCTGGCCCAAGATTTGCATCAATGAGTCACGGCAAATGTGCGGGCGTTTGAGGATATTTGGAGAACATCGGACATTTGGCGGCACAAATATTTTTATAAATATTCTTCTAGTTCTTCTTGGAAAATTCAAAACCTCCGTTTTTGGACGTCATATATCCAAAAACTGAGGTTTTGAATGCTAAGGCATATTATGCGTTGCAGCAACTTGCACTCGGAGTCTTTTATATTTCGACTGTTTCACATGCCTGTCATTGAAACGAATTGTACCGATCATATTGATAGATTCGAGTAACTGATGTGTTTCGTTTTGAAAGTAATTTTAGACAAACTTTGCGTGACAACTAAAGTATTGAACTCTTCTTATATCGAATAGTGAGCAAAAAGAAAATATTTCAAAGAACCGTTGTTTCTATTCCGGCAGAAGGGAAAGCAAACAAAGTGAAGAAGATTCGCGCGCATAGGCGCAAAATAATACCGATTGACTTCGGAGGTTCTCAAGATTTGGCCAACTGTGAGCGAAATGGAACATTCATTGAAGGAAATGGTGTGGCTTTTTCCAGGTCGCAAGTCTACTTCGTTAAGGTTTCATCATATCAGGAACACCAAGAAGCTATCATACCTGGAACAACACTGAACGAATCAATGTAACTGAACGTGCGCAAACTACCTAAAGTATTCCACAGCAATCCGCTTCGTTTATGGTTACATATTATGGAGTATGTACGATGAAATGTTTGCTACACTTAATCCTCAAACGTTTTTAAACTATGAAGGTCAGATTACACCGTCTGGGACGGACTTCTTGGGTCTAATTGAACGCTTATAACTAAAATAGTACAGAGTATCAACAAACCATATAACATTATAATTTAAAATGACATCACCAATAACAATAACATGTCAAACTACATCGGTACATTTAAATAACGAAACAAATCAAACAAATTTATCCATCAATCACGGGTTTCCAAGTTTCTCTACGAACGAATTCTCGGAATTTTAATCCACGACGCCACGATGACGGCTGCAAAGCTCGAGTTTTCCACCGGTCGAGTAAAACGACTTTGAACGACGCATAATCAATCGAATTGCTGTTCATCCATTTTGGGACGAGTTTAGTCATTTCGATATTGCTGATACTGCTAATACCGAGAGAATGGGAAACCATTAGAGAAATTTCATTTTCAGACACATTGCTGTCAACATTGGATAGCAAAAGTGCAAATTTTTTATCACTTTCTGTCGAGCGATTCAGAAGTAGTCGCAGCTACTGTTTGCTGTATACTCGAACGCATGTTAGCTTGTGGTACAGGTGATGAAACGGGAATACTACAAAGTAGTTGATAAGTCCATTTTCATGTACGCAGCATGGCTGAGTTCCATCTCGCATCATCACACTATATAGGTCGTTTGCCACCATCGGTCAGATCGGTCAGAAAAACAAATAATCTGTCAAGATGTACTCAGTTCGTCTTGCGTTTTGACGATATTTGGACATCGGCAACGACACCTTGTTGCGGAAATCTAAAACCGTATGAATTCTACGTATATTTTGAACCCCACTTTATCTTTTAAAATAATTTCAACAGGGTTGACTAATTTGGTTCAAATTTGGAAAAGAGCTGGCATAGAGTGGAAATGGTTCCGTAATGCTGAGAATCTGGTTTGATCATCTTACTACTACAGCTGTTTATACTTATTGAATTATGGGGGCCCGCTAGCTCAGGAGTGCCCAGGGGCCCCGCGCAGCCTTAAGACGGCCCTGGTGTATTCAATGTTTTCTTTAAAATTCAGTTTTGAATCTTGCAGTCCTTCACGGACGATTAACGTTGAAGAAGTTTCTGAGAAATATTATAGTCGAATTTGTTCATGGAATGTTTGCGGGTAAAGGGGATGACTGAGCATTTAGAAGCATTCAGTTCATCCTGTTGACATGACACCAATTTATGAATATATCCAACTGAGACTGTAAGAAATCAGTATCGGTAGATGTATAATGAGGTGGAATAATTTAAAGTTGCCAGGAAATGAAAGTTTCATACATTTTATTGAGAGATTCATGTCGTTGAGGTTGCGCAAAATATGAAAGGTCCAAGATGACTACACTGAGAAACCTCAGAGCTGACAACAATTACGACATTACTTCGGGAGGGGTTTTTAAGTGCATAGAACACACTCTAACAAAACTACTTAGTAGCTGCTTGCTTTAGTGGGGTTACAGCGCTCCTCCTTGACATACTACCAGTTTTCGACCATCTACACAACGTGGTAATTTCTGTATGGCAGTAGGAAAGCTAGCTATGGGTCGAGATTTAGTGCTCTTACCCTAAGAGGACAATCTAGGCGGCAAAATTCAGATTGTCTAATTTACTGAGCCCTTTGGTTTCCTTGTGCTATTCAGCACCACTTCCTCGTTTAGCTCCCGATGTGTTCGCGAAGTACTCGATCTAGTCCGCGGCGGTGAATCTAGCTTACGCCGACGGACCGATTCTTCTTGAAGACCTTTGGCTACCTTCTCGTGCCATTTAGTACCACTTGGCGGATGAGCCATTCAACTCCCAACTTGTTCGCGAACTACTTGGTCTAGTCCCCGACGATGGACCAAGCCTACCCCGACGAGAGAAGTTCTCTCGAAACCGTGCCAACCAGCCAGGTTCCGAGGTCAGTTCGACAATTCCGGTGGAGCATATTTCTATCGGGCCAACCGGTAAAACCGCTTTGCAGTTGCTGATGAACAACACCTCTGTCTTGCGGTGAGCTATCTGCAGCTTGACCCCGTTCATCCAGTTCTCTATCACGTCTATTGTCTCCGTCATCGATACCTTCGCTTATTCAATTGTCTCACCCATGACCGTTAGTGACACGCCGTCAGCAAAACCATCGATTTTCACTTTCCAGAGCAGCCGCAGTGTCAAGACCTCATCGTACATCCCGAGAATGAAGCCCTGAGGAACACACGCTGTTACGCGCATAGACTTCTGCCCGTCGTTCGTCTCGTACAGCAGCACTCTGCTCTGGAAGTAGCTCTTCAGGATCCGGCATATATAGTTGGGGACTCTCTTTCTGTGTAGCGTTATCGATCTCCTTTTCGCTTCTGATTAGATGCCTTCTCGGTACTCTCGACCACTGTCCGAATTGTCTACACTGTCGAAACTCCTTTGAGGAATCTGAACTGCATCTTGGATAGTCCGCGCTCGCCTTCGGTGCATTTTGTCAGCCTGTTAAGGATGATTCTTTCCAGGAGTTTTCCAGCAAACGTGTAGGCCTATACGAGGTCGGCTCGCCCGATGACTTCCTTGGCTTTGTCAGCAATACCAACTTTTGTGCCTTCCACATTTCGTGGAAGATGCCTTCATTTCGGCACTATGCCCGGATCGGGGGCTTCCTTTGATTTCAGTCGCTTCGATCATTCTACGAGCTTATCGTTGGGCATTTGCCGACCGTTCGTATTTGCTCCTTCTTCTTCGCCGTACGGTGTCGGTGGCCAGGAAGTTGGATCGTGCTTCGGAAAAAGACCCTCAACGATTATATACAGCTTACCTGGGCATATTTCGACTGACGTCGATGAGCCCTTCATTTTCGCCATCACGACTCGGTACGCGTCGCCCCTGGTATTGGCGTCTGCTTCTCGGCACAACCCTTTGCGGCTATCTGACTTGAAATGCTTGATCTACTGTTTTAAAGCGACCCTAGTTTCTCGAAGCGCTGCCTCCTCTCTCTCTGGCTCCGATATTGCTCTCTGAGCTGGCTTCTGTTTCTGAGACAAGCACCACGTAGCATACTAAGCGTCTCGTTCTACCAGTAAGGTGGACGCCGTTTGTTGCGTGGTTCCAGCTTTCACGGTATTGTAACGTCACAAGCCGTCACAATCCTTCTTGTTAGATCAACCGAATCCACGTTCTCGGTCCCGCCGTCCGGCCCAAAATGCCTTAACAAAGAGATCCCTGTTGAAGGCTTTCATCCTCCACTCCCTCACCATCAATAACTACCGGCTTTCCAAATAGTTGAAGCATTTCTTCGCTTATTTATTCACTCGTGGAGCGGCTATCAATGGGCATCTCGACCATCCGATAGTAACTTTGCCTACCTCCAGCGCCTTGTCACTACGGTTACCGGTAATTGAATCATCGTTGTTTGAGTTCCTCCGTACCCCTTTCTTTAACCGGATCGTCCATCGTGATCTCATCCTGGTCCCTGCACACAATCACCGAGTCGTGCTAAAGGCTTTAACTTCTGGCTCTTCACCCAGTGATTTGGTAATAATCTACTTCATAGTCGAGCTGTCGTGGGACCTCCTTCAACTCAAAGAGCATCTCACCATTTTAGGCACGCCTAATTCTTACCACGTTTTCTTCCAAATTCCTCAGCTTCGGTTTCTCTCTAACCTTCTTGATGAGCGCTGCATACGTCGTCGCGTCATTACTGTTTCCCGAGTTTCTCCTTCCGACCTACAACCTTTCGGTTCCTGGCGAGGTTCTTGCGCTCTTTGGAGTCACGGAAACTGTTCTCAACTACAACCAGGTTCTCCGTCCTCTGCTTCGGGGCGACTAGGAAGACAGTAGTCTTAGGCGATGCCAATTCTCACTTAGCTACATCAGCCCTCAGCGTTGCCGTGTCATACTCCTTAACGGCAGACACTAGCGCCTTTCGGATTCTGAGAATCTCCTTAATGTCCTTATGGACACTTCGTTGTCACTACTTTCGGCTTTTGTGGGGTATTGATCATCCCGCTCTGCTCTGGCTCGTGCTGCTGTTGTTGTTGCTGCAACTGTTTCAGCTGCTTCCCTTCCTCCCTTCTTTTGCTAAATAACTTCAGCGGCTGCTGGTGATGGTGACCTCATCAAACCACCTCTGGCCAACGGATTCGCCGCGCCCATTTCCTATGTGCGGGTTTCTTGTTCTTTCCCCATTATTTTGGGTCCCAACTCCGCTATCTTTACTCGTTGTACGTAGTCGCCTATTGTGATCCAATGGTTATCTATGCAAGCAGGGAGTCCACGGTAGGGTTGACACTATCATCCAGGGAGAGAAGTGTTCAAAGACAGATTGCCGTAGAATCGGAGGTCCATCCGAACCTAGTACCACCAACAATTGCTGATGAGATTTAAACGTACCCGGAGACTTGCCAAGGTTTTACCGGGACGGAGGCAGCCGTACTATTAACCCACTCGCCATTTCAAGTCGATGCCATGCTTTCTTAATCAGGAAGTAACCCGATCAGAAACACATAACAGAAATATTTCAAAACTATATCTCGCATTGCTACTTGTTATAAATTTCTGTTATTTTAACTACTAACGAGGCCTAATTTATAACACAATAGGTTACAAAAATTGTGTTCTGTTATAATCTTGTGATTTCATTCTGATCGAGAAAGCACGGCTGTCAGCCCAAATTCGCCGTCCGATTCGTAATCCGTGTCCTGTCCGTTGGCATTCGCCATGGCCAGTATGCCGTAATCAGGATGTTACTGGCGTCGTTCCTGATGTGCCGTGTGATTACTGATTACAGAAATCTTTCCAGAAGCGGCACAGGCTCGCTTCGACGAAGTTTCATTCGGAATTGAGTCAAAATCTCCCAAAGTGTTTTTCGTCGATCGAGCTTTTCCTGTGAAATTTTTTATGGGTTCACAACGATAAATAAAAAATACAATTTGGACAGTTTTTCACTAACCATAACTCTGAAAATAATTTACTACAATATTAAATTCAAAATAAATCACGAACTAAGAATCTAGAATTTTCTTATGGATTATTAAAGTGTGTGAAAAGCGTATAACGACTGTCATACACGGAAGAATACTTTTTTTTATTATTTTGATTATAGATGTTTAACCTTAGGGTCATTTGCCTCTTTTTGGGTTAGAGAAATCTCTTTTGGAAAAATCTCTAACCCTATGTGCGTGGTTGGGAATCGAACCCAGGTGAGCTACGTACAAGGCAATCGATTTACCAACTATGCTATGCCCGTTCCCACGGAACAATACTCTTAACGCTTTCAAGCCCAACTTTTTCTAGCGCATAGTTCTAAAACTATTTTTCCTTATGACTGTTGAGCGCCAGGAACACGAAAAACCTGTTTTACCTTCCAACGTTCAAAACAGTTCTCCTAGAATATTTACAATAGTTCAATTGCATGAAAAAGATATACGAAGACAATCTAAATTGATAGGTTTAACAATTAGTACTAGTAACTGTTAGTACTCAAATGAAAAGTAATAATCACAGTTATTAACTTTACTTGTGTTTGTGAAAAATTCTTGCCTAAACTAAATGTTGCAGCTATTTTAAACCGTTATTGTTTATAACAACATGGGCATGAAGGGGATTCACGGATTAGAGAGGTCGAATGGCACTGATACTCATTGTTCCAATTTATATTTGCCTTCACTCTCCTTACACGCACTCTGTTGATTGTGTAAACAACGAAATGAACCTGTTCTGATTTTAATCCTAGGATAAAATCTGCACCGTATCCGCAACCGCATTCCGTTGAACTATCATTTTCATTAGTTTAAAAATTTATGATTATAACTTGCAATCTATTTTTTAACCATTTCATTAAATTGCACTACATGGGAAAACACCTAATCCTACCCACTGAGAAATGTTTGAAAACCGTCAAACACGGGTCTCACATTGGAACGGTACACTAACGGAACACATTCATCGGACCATTTTAACATAGACTGTTCATAGAGGGTAGACATAAACAAGCTGAAATCAGAGCGGCCAAACGTATCAGTATGGAGAATGTACAATGTAATGAGAGTTTTCAATTTCTTAAATTTAGCCCAATAGTTGAAAGCAATCACTCAAAATTATCTATGAAATCAGTCGCTATAATTTATTGAAATTGGGAGGCATACTACTATGTCAATTATTGACACGCTGTTTGAAATATTTGCCGAAAAACAACAGTCTCATATATCGCTTTGGACACATTGTTCGTGATTGTGAGTAGTGTTTTATTAGTACTTCGAGATGAATTTAGGAAAAATTAAATAAAAAATTTGTAAATATTCATCTTAAAATTTTCTTATTATAAAAAAATATTACTATTACAGAAGTGAGCGATTTGTTCGAAATTTAGTGAAGAATCGTTCTGGGGGTAGTATAAGTGATTAAAGTGATAATTCTTGTGCAATTAGAGGAAATATGTCGGCGCGTGTTGCGAAGATCGTACTAATAGCGATGAAGAAATTTGTCTGATCGCTAATTTCAAAGTAAGAAATCGGAAAAAAATTAGTGCATTATTTTCAAATAATTATACTGCGCCTTTTTAAGAAAATGCCTTTCTTTGATAAGAAAGGTAAACATGGATTTCGGTTCGTATTTCTTCCAAATATTTTGATGTCAGGGTGGTTTGATGTATTCTGCATCGACTCTCAACTAACCTGAGCCTCCAAAAAGCTTGTAGAATAAAGTACACCTCACCGTGGCCGGGCATGTTGTAAAATTTCCAAACATCAACTTGCGGCGAAGATGGTTCTTGATTAAAAAAAACAACTATAAAAAGGCACCGTGGCCACTGGTCATTGACTAAGTCGAAAGAGGTCTTCGGAATATTCGCTCTGGTGATGCACAGTCTCTGATCGAGTCATCTTGTGGCAAAGGACACACGACGTTTACGATGTTTTAAATAGTTTGGTCATAAAGTAAGTTTTCAAACATAAATACTTGAATGAAAATGCAATAAAAACATCATCGGCGTTTCTCTTTCGTTATCGCCGCAACGACATGAATCGATTGTACGCCTTGTCAGCCAATAGCACAATTAGTTGTCGAACGTTTTCACCGACAGACACCAGCGTTGACAAACCCGTCAATGGAAGTCGGTAAAATATATTGACTTTGATGATGCTTCACTTTTTGGAAAATGATAGGCAGCAAAAGGTTAAAAATAAGAGAAATCTTCGCTGAAAATTACCATGGATTAAAAATAAACAAGAGCAGAGTGAAGACAATAATTCATTTGCGACTTTTGTTCCCTCCCATTCGCGGCAGTTTAGGTCGTCGAAAAAAAGCTTGAACGTCACTCGGCTGACCGCAGGAGCAATATTTTAACGAAATTTGTCTACATTTGAGTGGGTGCTTACAGGTGAATTGCTATTCAAAAGAATATGTTCGTAAGTTCATCATAAGACGGTTGCTGGCAATTTACGGCTGCAATGTAGAAGAAATTATTCGATACCACGTGAAGCTATTCCCGCCCCGGCCATTAAAATTTTGATTTTTGTGCTTCGCTCGTCGTTTGTCCATTTTCATCTCATAAATCATTAGATGCGCTTAAAGAAATCAAATTAATTGAGCGCTGATGACGCTAGGAGGAACTACCTACCAGGTGATCGCTTCGTACGACCTTTCTGGTGAGGAATGCGGACGAAAATGTTTGTCTTGTAATGTGAAATTTGGGTATTTGCAAGTAAAATACATTCTACTGAAAGTCATAAACGATGAATTATGAGAGACAAGTGCAACAATTTCCAGAAAGTAGGTATTGATTCTTGCTTTCAATTTCGGTTTCCTCAAGGAAAAGTGTTTGAAAATCTGGTGACATCTGCAGTTTATTTAAGAAATATGACACACATTGATCGATTATGATCGCTGTGCATTATGGCATTTGTGGGAATTTGAGAGGAGAGAGAACTGTTCCTAGAGTTATTTAAACGGTTAGACTCTTTATACATGATTCTTTGTAGCGTGTTGTTCGCCAGTCATGCACTGGAAGTCATCTCTATCGCACAAAACCCGAAGCCGATTGTTTTCAACAGATGGGCAGGGCCGTCGAGAGTCGTGTCAGGCCCCAAGGCCTGACTTCCGGGCCCTTTTAAATCTAAGTCTTCTAGTTCAGCATGAGTTAGTAACTATTCAGCCTTGGGAAACTCGTGAGTTTGTGATTTCTATTAGTCTCCGGTTGACTCATATTACCACATCCACAGATAGTGTGCCCGACAAGTGAATTTCGACAGCTTCTTATTCCGTTGTATCCAAATCGGATAAAATTGCCATAGTTACGAGTTTTTCAATTGGCGGGTACTCAGGAATCAGGAATCAGTAGCGTTTGGCTCAAATGGCACGTTCCCCATGTTGATCGCAGATTTGTGTCTTGCTATGAATCATCTTTTCATCATTTCCCTGATGGGACGGATTGGGGAAGTGGTAAGATTAGGAGTAAGCGCACAGCACAATTAAAACAGAGCATTCTGCACCCCCGGAAGGATGCTGATTGATCCGCATGTGCTACAATAGCAGGAATAATACTTCCAACCCCCGGAAGGATTTAGTTTTTAATTTAACAGTAAGCGGATATATTTTGTTTCTCGAAACAAACGCCTCTGCTAGATTTAGGGTCTGGAACATAATCAGCACGCTATTTCTAACATGGTGCAATTGTAGGGTGTAAATATTGGCTATCTTTAGCTCCATGTGTACTTTTAACAATCGATCTTAAGAAAAGTCTCGAAAAGTAAACGGGAATACAGTTTGACCACAATAGGCCACCACTGCTTGTAATTGTCACACATTTTTTCCGACATAATGGGTTGGAACACGGCATTTTGCTTCTACTAGGCAGACAAAGCGACACACGGATTGATTTATTTGCTGGTAGCGGTGAAGCAGTTTTTAGCTTTTGTTGTAAGCAAAATGAGAAGGTAGTAGATGCAGCTCGACATTCTCGTTTAAAATTAATAAATCAAAAGATTTTAATTTACATAATTTTATCATATTGGAGCCAAAAAAACCGTTTCTAATCGTAGAGTTTATGCAGGTTTTATTAATAAATAATGTGATATGTCTAACTTAGGAGCCGATTTTGATATGTTGTGGGAATATTTAGGACCTTACAACAATATAGACCCAGAACGCAGTAATCAGACGCAAATTAAACAACTGCGAGTACAGTGGTTGCAAACTGAGTACTGCTGCTGTTGGATTAACTAAACCGATTTGTTTTCAATATTTCGCATATTATAAAGGGGGGTTCTTATAGACATCACACGCATATTTGGCGAGGCCCAAAATCACCGTTCTATCACAACACAATGCATTTTTAGGGGAAGAATTCCTTGAACGTGCTATAAAAATACAAAACTGCAAAAATTATCCATTTTAATCACCGGTTAATTAAGGTCAGTCTACCTTCTCATCTCGCTCAGAGTAGAAACTAAAAATCGTTCCGCTATAGATACACGGCAAAAACGACTGCAGACGAATTGTGTTGCTATTGATTTTTGGAAATGTCCTGTAAAACCAGCTACTCGTGAAGTGAAACAATTACTAAACGTGCAGATTATGCTCAAAGCGGAAGAAGTTTTACGTCCTACAAATGCACTATATCAAACATTAAGAAGCACAATCGTTCGCGGAACAAAGAGCAGCACACCAATGAAAGCTGCCACGTTAAAAACTTCATCCCAGTATATATAGACAAGGGCTCTAGAGAGATGCGCTTACATGAATTATCTTTACACACCCCTGACATCGAGATTAACAAATTTATGTCAAGATACGGAGAAGTGGCTTCCATAACAGCTGAAACTTTGCATTTTGCCGGATGTCCCCAACGTTGTTCTTGTTGTGAGAATGCTTCCGTACAAACTAACTCCTTTATACGTAACCGTTTTATGCGGATCAAATGAAAATGGGACGTTTCATCAAACAACACTGGTTATGCACCCGTGGTAGTTTCCTATGCGCAAATTCTGCAAAAAGACACTGCACCACGGAAAACTTTGTGCAGAAGCAGCTAAGAAAAACCCACCTACTATAATGGTAAACAGCACACCGCTATCTTATGCCAAATCACAAACGGCTACAAAACCAATATCTGACAGGAACAAATATTCACTCAACAACAATCACGCCCAGTGTCTCCAAGCCAATAACCGGCACCACCAGCGAAGAAGCGAACGTAGAAGAGGACGGATGCGTTTGTCCGTGCGCTCGCATTCCTGTTTGAAGCTCTATTGCTGTTTTCGAAAATACTTTGAATGGGCTTCTCAAGATTTTGTAGTGTATTCCGTCGATTCAAGCAATAAAACTCGTTTTTTTCAACTTGTACATAAAGTAGACAGCTCCCTTAAGAATAAATAAAGTTTTCATTTTTTTACGCTTTCATCATATAACAATTTTATAAGGCGAATGATTACAAATAAATTACTGACACATTCCGAGGGCTTGTACACCAAAAGAATGTTTTTGTTTTGTCTTATTTTGGTATCACAAATTTTTTTTCTCGTTTCGGTAGTGTTTAAACTATTGAAAAATTATGACATCAAATTTTTGACATTTCTACAAATAGTTGAAAAATGTATAGAGAAGTAAGTTGAATTTCACGGAAAAATGGTTTCTGAATTCTTGACTTCTAAAAAAAGTTCTATTTCATGACACTACTATTGAAATTTTAATCTGCTTAAAGGAATTTATTCGTTATTGAGTGTAGAATAATAAAACTAGAAAGATTTTCACTCATATTTGACTACTAAATTTTTTTGAACTAATAGAAGTTTTGATTGTTTCTGTGTTGTAACGTCACGAAAAATGCATATTTATTCAATTTATCAAAAAAATTTGTTCAAATTTATATTCCGGATTCTCTTTGTATTCAGAAATACTTTTCCAAAAAGCCTCCAACTTCTTTTATTGGATGTGCGGAACAAAAGTTACAATAGGATATACTTTGCGTTGTAACGTCACGTAAATCAACTTTTATCAGACGCTTAAATGACTTTTCAGATATAGTGTTAAAGCTTACTTCGAATGGTTTATTAAAACACTTTTAAGTTGTTTCATAAACAGGAAATTATGCTAGCGTGATATTTATAAATTCAGAATGTACACCCTCAAGTGTTTAAGCGGTTATATACCATCAACACACGGGACGTTACAACGATCTACAAAACTCGAATGCACTGGGCGAGGTATTTTCAATAAACGATTGCACAACGTCACATTATATTTCATTAACCAAGTTGGCTCCCCGAATGAGCAACCGCTGATGCTGGAAGAGGATTTCGCTAGAGTTTCGGAAGGTGTTGCACAAAATACAACGGCGCGAGTGCCGGGGGGTTAAAGTTCACCTACGATGTATTCTCTTCGACGCTGGCTGGTCATATGATATGGTTCGATGCAATCGCGCTAACAGCAACGTAGTCCAGGACATGCGTTGGAAGGTTGTGAGGGAATTTCCGAGTTTTGTACTTGAGGTAGTATTTAGGCATGAATGTTAATTCGTTCCCTGAATACTTCTTTCCTCCCAGCAATCAACCATTTCACACTTCGCTATCTTCGACAAGCCGCCTGTTATAAGGTTGTCCGCGACCACAGTTGTAGTCGCACATGCTGTTAGTCAGATACCAACCAATTCTTCCGTTACAAACCGAAATACATCGAATTGCCTGTGATATTAAATCCGTTATGGACGATCCATAAATGACGTAGCATTTTTGAGTGATTTTTAACACCCCCTCCCCCATCGTAGCATTTCGTCACAAACCTCTAAATACCCCCTGGTAATTACGAATGCTTGACGGTAATTCCCCCCCCCCCTTGCCACCGTAAAATTAAAAAAAAAATTAAAAACGTTGTTAGTAATTCCCCTTTAAAAAAGCTACGTAGCATGACATGACCCCCTACCACCTGTCGTCACACATCATCACAAAATACAAAACTCCCCCCTCCCCCATATAATGCTACGTTATTTATGGATGATCCCTTATGGACGATTATCTATTCGAATTAACGGGAGAGTGCAACGCTATAGTTGGGGCTACAAAGACCTTTCTGGTTGACCAAACTAAATCGTCTCAATTGCTTAGAGTATAAAATATACTCTAAGTAAAATAAATAAAAAAAAATAAAAATAAAAAATAAATAAAAAGGCTTTTGCTGTGGTCATAGTCTCAAATGAGCACGAAAAAGATAGATTGAGAGTGTTTGTTGGAGTTTGCCGATATTTTAAATCTCGTCGAATCAACAACTGGATGTCATACGTCTCCCAACCTTTGAACGGAACGGATCGTTATATTTCACAGTGGTGTTCGGTGTGTTCAGTGATTGAAGGTCATCCTTTGTTCGTTCGTTAGCTGCCATTCTGCTGGTGCCGGCAGTAAATCCAGTACATTGTTTTCGCTGGTGCGGAACAATCGACGTTGTTTGCAGATAAGTTTTGCTTTATTTTTTTTCCTCGTTTGCTTTCTTTCCTTTTCCCTACTTTTACTCTACCTTGTAATCAAATAATAAGACACATTCCCGTTTATATAACGCTCTGCCCTCGTGCTTAAATGGCCGAGGGCGAAATACCATCTGATGTAATCATGGAAGTCCCTGATCCCCCTAATACTCGCATTGCTCCCCGTATAAAGCAGTACCCAGAAGGTTCCTTTGGGCCATGGGTGGTATATTTTCGGACCGGAGAGAAACCGGTTAATATTTTAAAACTTTCTCGAGATCTGACTGCTAATTACCCGGCCGTAACTCAGATAACACGTGTTCGGGCAAACAAGATACGTGTTCTAGTGAATGATCTCGGGCAGGCAAACGCGATTGCTTGCTGTGAGCGCTTTACGCGGGAATTTAAAGCGTACGTGCCTTGTGTGGCCTGTGAAATCGATGGGGTAGTGTCCGAACCGGGCCTGAAATGCGAAGAACTGTTGGAGCACGGGGTTGGCTGCTTTAAGGACCCCTCACTTGAACAGATTAAGATCTTGGAATGCAAACAATTGTATACCGCAAACACCGAGGGAGGTAAGACTACCTACTCTCTATCAGGCTCGATTCGGGTGACATTCGCCGGGTCCTCTCTTCCCAACTACATCCTCCTTGACAAGGTTCGCCTACCAGTTCGCCTGTTCGTACCGCGGGTCATGAACTGCAGCAATTGCAAGCAGTTGGGCCACACAGCCACATATTGTGGAAATAAGAAACGATGCGGCAAATGCGAAGGTGAGCATGAGGATGACTCTTGCGACAAAGAAACTGAAAAGTGTATTTGCTGCGGGGGCCCTTCACATGCTCTTAAATCATGTCCTGCGTACAAGCAGCGCGGGGATAAAATTAAGCGCTCCCTTAAGGAACGCTCAAGGCGTTCTTATGCAGAAATGCTAAAGAATGCTTCGCCATCTGTCCTGTCCGAAAATCCCTATGCTGGTTTGGCTAACGTTGAGCAAGAATCTGACGACCCACGAGAGGGAACATCTTTGGTTAACCCAGGGGAATCCAGGAAGAGGAGAAATCCAGCCTCCCCTACATTGCCTCGTAAGGGCCACTCAGAGTGCGCCATCTACAACCAATAAATCCAACGGAAGTGATGCACAAAAGCCGAAGCAATTTGCTCCAGGACTTGGAAATATTAATTCTAACAAGGAGTACCCACCACTTCCAGGGACATCCAAAACCCCAAGTGTCCCCTTTTTTCAAACAGATACTCAGTCCAGTAGCGGACTAATGAAATTTTCTGACATAGTGGACTTAATTTTCACAGCTTTCAATGTTACTGATCCTCTTAAAAGCCTTCTGATACGTTTTCTCCCTATAGTGCAAACATTTTTGAAGCAGTTGACTACTAAATGGCCCCTCCTTGCAGCGATCGTATCCTTCGATGGCTAAGTCATCGAACGAGGTCACCGATTCGATCACTGTTCTACAGTGGAACAGCAGAAGTATCCTCCCGAAAATCGATTCCTTTAAATTTTTACTAAATAGTTTAAAATGTGATGCTTTCGCATTATGTGAAACTTGGTTAACTTCCGATATAAATCTCAACTTCCACGACTTTAATATAATTCGTCTGGATCGAGAAAACCCCTATGGAGGAGTACTTTTGGGGATCAAAAAGTGCTATTCTTTCAACCGAATTAACCTCCCTTCGACACCAGGCATTGAAATTGTCGCTTGTCAAGTTTTAATCAAAGGTAAAGACCTTTGCATTGCTTCCATCTACATTCCTCCTAGAGCCTCGGTAGGGCACCGAACGCTTTGTAATATCACGGAATCCTTACCGGCACCGTGGCTAGTTCTGGGAGACTTTAACTCGCACGGTACGGTATGGGGCTGTCTTCATGATGATAATAGATCAACATTAATCCAAGATCTTTGCGATAATTTCAACATGACCGTCTTAAACACGGGAGAAATGACGCGGATTCCTACACCACCAGCACGCGCAAGCGCGTTGGATTTGTCGCTTTGCTCGACATCGCTACAGTTAGATTGCATGTGGAAGGTGATCCCTGATCCCCACGGTAGCGATCATTTGCCTATCGTGATTTCAATTGCTAACGGTTCAAGACCATTTGAAACAATCAATGTCTCATATGACCTCACACGGAACATTGATTGGAAGAGTTACGCGACCGCGATATCCGTTAAAATCGAATCCACTCAAGAACTTCCTCCGGAGGAAGAGTACAGGTTTTTGGCTGGCTTGATTCTCGACAGTGCGAATCAAGCTCAGACTAAACCAGTACCCAGCGCGAATACCCATGGACGGTCTCCCACCCTGTGGTGGGATAAAGAGTGCTCAGAGCTGTACGCGGAAAAGTCCACTGCATATAAGGCCTTCCGGGAAGACGGGTTACCCGCTAGCTATCAACAGTACGCGTCGTTAGAAAGGCGAATGAAGAGTCTAATGAAAGCCAAAAAACGCAGTTATTGGCGCCGGTTCGTCGACGGGTTAACGAGAGAAACAGCGATGAGCACTCTTTGGGGTACGGCTCGACGTATGCGTAACCGTAATAGTACCAACGAGAACGTGGAATATTCAAACCGTTGGATATTCGCTTTCGCCAAGAAGATCTGTCCGGACTCTGTCCCGGTACAGAAAACGTGCCGCGCCGCGTCTCCTCACGATACCGCGAACGAAACACCGTTTTCGATGGTGGAGTTCTCACTTGCTCTCTTATCGTGCAACAATAACGCCCCAGGGTTAGACAGAATCAAATTCAACTTGCTGAAGAATCTGCCTGACACTGCAAAAAGGCGCTTGTTGAATTTATTTAACAAGTTTCTTGAGGGTAACATTGTCCCTTATGAATGGAGGCAAGTGAAGGTCATCGCCATCCAAAAACCAGGAAAACCAGCCTCCGACCACAACTCGTATCGGCCGATTGCAATGCTGTCCTGTATTCGGAAGTTGTTCGAGAAAATGATCTTGTTTCGCCTCGACAATTGGGTTGAAGCAAATGGCTTACTGTCAGATACACAATTTGGCTTCCGCAAAGGCAAAGGGACGAACGATTGCCTTGCGTTGCTTTCTACAGAAATCCAAATGGCCTATGCTAACAAAGAGCAGATGGCATCAGTCTTCTTGGATATTAAGGGGGCTTTTGACTCAGTTTCTATCAACATTCTGTCAGAGAAGCTGCACCAGCATGGTCTTTCGCCAATTTTAAATAACTTTTTGCTAAACCTGTTGTCTGAAAAGCACATGCACTTTTCGCATGGCGATTTAACAACATCACGATTTAGCTACATGGGTCTTCCCCAGGGCTCATGTCTAAGTCCCCTGCTCTACAATTTCTACGTGAATGACATTGACGATTGTCTTGCCAATTCATGCACGCTAAGGCAACTTGCAGACGACGGGGTGGTCTCTGTTACAGGGCCCAAAGCTGCCGACTTGCAAGGACCATTACAAAATACCTTGGACAATTTGTCTGCTTGGGCTCTTCAGCTGGGTATTGAGTTCTCCACGGAGAAAACTGAGTTGGTTGTTTTTTCTAGGAAGCGTGAGCCGGCGCAACTCCAGCTTTTATTAATGGGTGCAACGATCAACCAGGTTTTCACATTTAAATATCTCGGGGTCTGGTTCGACTCTAAAGGTACCTGGGGATGTCACATTAGGTATCTGAAACAGAAATGCCAACAAAGGATCAATTTTCTCCGAACAATAACTGGAACATGGTGGGGTGCTCACCCAGGAGACCTGATCAGGTTGTACCAAACAACGATATTGTCGGTGATGGAGTACGGGTGTTTCTGTTTCCGCTCCGCTGCGAACATACACTTCATCAAACTGGAGAGAATCCAGTATCGTTGCTTGCGCATTGCCTTGGGTTGCATGCACTCGACCCATACGATGAGTCTCGAAGTGCTGGCGGGCGTTCTTCCGCTAAAAAATCGATTTTGGGAACTCTCATATCGATTGCTCATCCGATGCGACATTCTGAACCCGTTGGTAATTCAAAATTTCGAGAGGCTCGTCGAGCTTAATTCTCAAACCCGTTTTATGTCCTTGTACTTCGACTACATGGCACAGAGCATCAATCCTTCTTCGTACAATCCCAACCGTGTCCGTTTCCTAGATACTTCTGATTCTACTGTATTCTTCGACACATCCATGAAGGAAGAGATTCGTGGAATCCCGGACCATATACGCCCGCAGGTGATCCCCAATATATTTTATAATAAATTCCGAGAAGTCGACTGCGACAAAATGTTTTACACTGACGGATCAAATCTCGATGGGTCCACTGGCTTCGGTATCTTCAACAATACTATCACCGCTTCATTCAAGCTCAATGATCCCGCTTCAGTTTACGTCGCTGAGTTAGCTGCAATTCAGTACACCCTTGGGATCATCGACACTCTGCCCACAGATCACTACTTCATCGTTTCGGACAGCCTCAGCTCTATCGAGGCTCTTCGTGCGGTGAAGCCTAAAAAGCAACTCCCGTATTTTCTGGGGATGATACAGGAGTCCTTGTGTACGTTATCTGAAAAATCTTATCAGATTACCTTTGTTTGGGTCCCCTCTCATTGTTCTATCCCGGGCAATGAAAAGGCCGACTCATTAGCAAAGGCGGGCGCATTAAATGGTGACATATACGAAAGACCAATCTGCTTCAACGAATTTTTTAGTATTTGTCGTCAGAGGACGCTCAACAGTTGGCAAACCTCGTGGAGCAACGGGGAACTTGGACGATGGCTACATTCGATTATCCCAAAGGTATCAACGAAGCCCTGGTTCGGGGGGATGGATGTGGGTCGGGATTTTATTCGCGTAATGTCCCGACTTATGTCCAATCACTACACCATGGATGCGCATTTGCGGCGTATTGGGCTTGCGGAGAGTAGTCTGTGCGCTTGTGACGAGGGCTATCACGACATCGAACACGTTGTCTGGGTATGCGCCGGGTATTGTGACGCCAGGTCTCAGTTAAAGGAATCCCTTCGGGCCCGAGGTAGACCACCCAATGTACCAGTCCGAGATATGCTGGCAACTCGTGATTTCCCCTATATGTCCCTTATTTATACCTTCATAAAAACGATAAATATCCCAATTTAGCCCCTCTCTTTTATTTCTCGTTTTTAGAGTTTCCTCCTGCCTTGTGGAACCGATCAGCTCCAGAGTGCCACTATGTAACCGCCGTCGCCCTTACCACTACGCCTGCATAGAAGGAAACTGAAGCGAGAGCGACTCGAGGTCCGATGACTTTTGAAGGATTCCCCGCGGGTCCGAAGAATACCATCCGCCAATCCGGTACTCGACGACTTACTAGACTGAGGCGCAAATTTGTTTCGCTGATCCCCCCCCCCCCCCGTTCGAGCGAAAGTTGCAAGTTTTGCTCTTCTTTCCCTGTCTCTCCCCTGTCCTTGATACAACTGCTGCTACACTGATGCGGAAATAAGCCACCCTCTGAATATCTTGACCAAGCATAAGTTTTAGTTAAAAAATTCAAATTAGTATTCTGTATTCCTAGTTTTAAGATAGCTATAATTTTTACTCTTTATTGAAACTCTTGTCCTCCATCTTGTAAATAGAATTGAATCCCTAGTTTTAAGATTTCTGTGAAGTTTCTCATAAATATTTGTTCCCCCTTTTGTGTACTAAACTATATTGTTAGTTTTAAGATAACCGTAAAATATTTCGTAAAATACTATTACTCCCCCTCTTGTATATCAAAGTGAATCCCTTGTTTTAATTTTTTTCATAAAAAAAATCTTTTGGCCCTCTCTTGTATATTGAATCTTATTTCTAGTCTTAAGATAGCTGTAAACTTTTTTTTTCCTTTGTAAAAAAATATTTCAACATTGTAACCTCCTAGTTTTAAGATATCCAAAATGTAAAAACATAAGCATTTGGCACCGCCAAGCTAACGCATTTGTGCCTATCAAATAAACGAAATGAATAAAAAAAAAAAAAAACAACTGGATGTAACACATCCTTTCGTAACATCACGGTGATGTGACGTGTTCTTTTTCCCGGAATATTTGTAACTTTAACTTTTTTTATAAGATCTTCATGTGGTCGTTCCTCAAGTAAAAAGTAACTATAACATATACAATACTTCAGCGTACCGAGCTCTATCGATTGTCTGGCGCTTAAATTGTGCTCGCTTCCTTATATAAATCCACTTGTTTAAGCCTAACAATACAAATATCATACTATAAACTCGGATCGGGAACCTGATTCCAAATTAAACAAAACAATACTGCCAGTTTATTTTCTTTTCGTGAAATATGTTATAAAACCTACTTTTCCGGCTCCGTTAAACTACCATATTGAGCCGTATCAAATAAATAAATGTGTCAAATGGCTATCTATCTAATCTATCTATAACAGATATGAAAGAAAAAATTCTTGGTATGATCGATTATTTCTACAACAATTTAAAAAATAAACTGTGTCGTGATTTTTGGACAACCCCATATGTTTATTCGAGTAAAATATCATTAACATGACTATATGTAATAAATAATTAAAATTTCACTCAAAACAATAGCACCAGTGTGATTTACAGAGTTATAGAAAAGTTGAAGATTTTCGTGACGTTACAACGCAATGAGATATCGCTTTTCCGGAGAAAGGAGCGTTGTAACGTCACGCAAGTAAAAGATGCTTAAAAAGAAACAAAACTATAAACTTTATATTTAATGACATCTAATTATTCGTAAGTTATTTAGAAATACTTCATAGAAGATTGGTTCTTGATAAAAAATCTTATAGAGTAGATATTTTGACCTTTAATGAAATACGCTGAAGGTCCTAATTTGTAACGCGTTGTAACGTCACGTTACATTATTGGTCATAAAACAACCCTCTTCCAGTTTATTCAGTTTATGTCGATTAAATCTTTCGTGAAATTTTGTCTACTTTCTGAATATGTAATAGGTTTTGATGTAGGCGTTCATTTGATAATGTTATAACATATTTATGGAATTAAGATTCGTCAAATCGTTGTAACGTCACGAAAGAATGTGTCTACTATAGATATTTTTATAGCTCTTCTATGAATACCGGACGTGTTCGACCATCTTCCGGGTAAAAACGCGGGCCCCCAAATTCGACCCGGGCGCCAGGGCAATTGCCCTGGCTGAACCCTCCCTCTCGTCGGGCCTGCAGATGGGTAGGGGGGGGGGTTTCTGCACGAGGATTTTTTTTTGTTCACGTAGTATATAAAGGGCTCAAAGTGAAAAGATTTGCTCTTGATTCCGTTATGCAGTAGCGGATCCAGGGGGAGTGTCCTAGGGGTGCGGACCCCCTCCGGATACTTATCCAGAAATTTTAAATTAGTTTCAAACTCAAAATCATCCCAAACCAAATTCGACTAACAAAACTTTCATTCATCAAATAAGTTTATAACGTATTACGAATTGTACAATATTCATTTTAAAATTGAAATTTCAGAACCCCCCTGAATTTTTTTTCTGGATCCGCCCCTGGATGTAATCTTTTTTCTTTGATTAGCCTATCACATCGCAATACCTACTTGATAAGTATTGCGAATTTATCAGAAACTCACGTTACATCAACGTGAGTATTTTTACCGCGTGAAACATCAGTTGAACACGAGGTCAAACGTTACATTTCAAACAGTAACTGTTTACCACTTACTTTCATACACTAGGCAACAAAGTATAATATCCTTCGTAAGTAGTAAGTGTTACGCTACCACCACGTATCACATCACGCTAACAAAAGGAAAAAAACATTAGACTATGTTGTATGCTCTAGCTTTTTTCGTATATAGGGTTGAGTACCGATTTTCACCATATTAAGGAGGGCGCCTCACTAATTCATCAATCACTCGGTCTACAATCGATGGATTGCGTACAACTTGGCATCGACAGCTTTGCTTCGTTGTTAAGAACCAAGATAATAACACAACTGCCCTGAAAACTGCGAAATACTCGTGTTTGAGCGCCGCGAAAACTCGAATCGAGTGTCCCTATTGTTGCGCTACCATTTGACTCAATGCGTACAACAAAGATGCCAGACGCTGCTCCAACCATCAGCTTCAACTGGAAATATTGGTAATAGAAACGTGGCTAAAATAGGCTCATCACCCTATGTTCGTTCGAATTGTCACAAAGGCTAACATTTTCAATCAATGTGATCACGAAAGCGTATTTATAATTATCCAACCTCACGCAAGCTTAGGGAGGATTATAGATAGAAATACGCCATCTGCTTGTCAAAATGGGAAAGACAGTCGTGGGAAAGTTTAGGACGGAATTTTCTGGAAGAAGTCGAGTATATAGGGGAAGTGCGCTTAAACGCCCATCCTAAGCTTCAGAACCTATCTTCGATTGCTTTAAGCTATTCTCACTATTTCCATCATACTGGGAATATAGATTTAGTTGAGTTTATTGTTAAAACTAGAAATCGCATTTGCGGTTTCATGTTCAATGTTCGACTCGAGTTGCCGGATATCGCCAAACCTGCAGTAAAGGCGAGCTCATCGAGATCAGAAAAAAAAATTCTAGTGGGATTTTAAAATGAACATTATAAAGTGCTTAACCCTCCTGGTTCCGGCCCTGATCCTAATATACTTTGAGTTTTTAGAAATTCTATGGAGAATTCCACTGCGAACTCAAATTACTTTTTTTTATTATAGAGGTTTTAACATTATGGTCATTCGCCTTAAAGAAATCTATTTAGAAAAATCTCTAACCCTATGTGCGGGGTTGAGAATTGAACCCAGATGAGCTACGTACAAGGCAATCGTTTTACCAACTACGCTATCTCCACCCGGACTCAAATTACTGGTACTCAAATCAGTGCCTTAATAAAATTTAGCTTTAATCAAAATTTAGATAACATTGATAAATACTTTCGGATTGTTATGATAATAGCTAAATATAAAACCCCAGTGAAGCCACTCCATAGTCCATACAAAAGCAACAACCTCAACGTCATTGGAATCAGGAATCAGTAGTGTCTGGCTCAAATGACACGTTCCCCAAATTGATCGGAGATTTTTGCCTTGACGAGAATCGTCTTTTAATTATTTCCTGATGGGGAAGGATTGGGGAAGTGGTAAGGTTAGGGGTAAGGAAAATAACGACACAGAACAATTAAAACAGAGCATTCTGCACCTCCGAAGGAATACTAAATGATCAGCAGGTGCTACAATAGCAGGAATTAAACTTAATTGTTTGCTGAATCTCAGCTGTTGAGAATTCGGCAAAAAGCTTAGATTCGGCAGAAAAAATTAAGTATGTAGGTATATATCGCCAGTGAAGGTCAAACATTGCTTGAAGTAGAGTCTTTTTTCGCCGGTGCATAGGCTAGTGAAGTAATTCGCAGAAAATTAGCCGGACACGCCGCGATAGAAGCTAAGATTTTTTTCATTTCTTTTTTCTCCAATCGGTCGCTAACTTTTAGATTCCTTTCCCCTTAATATCGCTGGCACCACGTGCTATCCTAAATGGCCGAGGGCGAAGAAAGATGGGACTGGAATGATTGAGCCAGGTGAAGATCCCCAAAATTATACCTTCCTCTGATTCTCTTCCTCAATACTCTTCACATAAAAAATATCCAGCCAGCTCATATGGACTCTGGGTGATCTAATTCCGGCCCAGCTAGCTGACGTCTCACTTCCCGGCTGTAACTCAGATAACACGTGTTCGGGATAATAAGATACGTGTTATAGTGAATGACCTCGACCACAAAAAAACAGATTGCTTGCTGCGAGCGTTTTACAAAGTAATTTAGGGTATACGTATCATCTAGGGCAGTGAAAATCGATGGAGTCGTCGCCGAAGCGCGTCTGAAATGCGAGCACCTGTTGAAGTACGGGGTATGGATGCTTTAAGGACTCTTTATTTCAACCGGTGAAGATTCTACAATACAAGCAATTGTATTCAGCAAGCACTGCGGAGAATGAAACAATAACTTAATCTCTAACAGACTTGCTTTGGGTGGCTTTCGCCGGGTCTTCACAACTGAAAAGCAAATGGAAAACTCAAACAGTAGGTCTAACTTTACAATGATGGTCGGGGCCGGGCATAGCGTAGTTGGTGAATCGATTGTCTTGTACGCAGCTAACCTGGGTTCGATTCCAAACCCCGCACATAAGGTTAGAGTTTTTTTTCCAAAAGAGATTTATCTAACCCGAAAGGAGGCGAATGACCCCAAGGTTAAAACCTCTAATGATGGTTGAAGTTGAAGTTGAAGTTGCCCAATTTTTGATCGTAAGACTCTTTACAGCAGTGGCTTTGTAGTACTGAGTAATCAGCAGCGATGAGTCATTAGATTGAGGTTTATGAATAACAGAACCTCCGCGATGAGGATGGTGGCCAACTTCTTTAATTATAGTTCAATCTGCGTCTACATACGACAAACTGAAATGAATGAATGAAAAATGATTTCTTTGAGCGTCCAGCCAAGACCTTCGGAGAGTGCTCAAAATATAATGTATAATTCATCATGAGAGACACAAATACGTTTCCTCCCCGGCACTACATTGCGGCATTAGGGGTTTTTATGTGCATAGCCCTCACTCTATTTCAACTACTAAGTGGTTAGTTTCTTCAGTAGGGTTACAGCCCCACTTCTCGATACATCACCAGCTCACCACCAACCACACAGACCATGGCAGGAGAGCTAGCTGTGGGTGTTTTTCCCTTACGAAGACAATCAGGGCGGCAACTTCAGATTGTCTAACTTACCGAACCCTTCGGCTCCCCTGTGCCATTCAGCACTACAACAACTGACTTGTTCGAGAACTACTTGGTTTAGCCCCCGACGATGAACTTAGTCTACTCCGGCGGAGAAGTTCTCCCGAAACCGAGACAACCAACTAGATGTCGAGGTCAGTTCGACGATTCCGGTGGGACAGAACGTCCAGCTCGCTGGTACCACGACGTCCCGCGACTGGTGGTGTCTCGTCGCGGTCTACTCAGTGTAGTTCCCTGCGATGAATCTAGCTTACGCTGACGGAGAGTTCCCCGGCAAAGGAAGTTCTCCCGATACCGATTCTTTCCTTGGTTTAAGCACCACAACTTCTTAGGCCCTACCTTTTCTGCGGCTGTAATTTTTCTGCCTACATTCTCATTCCTCATACGACGCTGCTGTCGTTCGCTAGTGCAGTACGCCCAGCGCTGTACGGCAGTCTGTAAGCAAAGCAGTAACATGACAAAAATACTGCCCCCAGTACAGCCACCAGACGCGAGCGGTACAGCTTTTCTTTCCTTATTTTACACTTTTTAATATTTTTAATCACAAACGACGACAATGTATGCGCTTCGTTAACGCGACGACCGGCATCAACGCTTTCGTGTGCGGGCCTCTCCCTTTGACTATGCAGAGAAAAGTGTACAAAGCGAGAGAACAAACTTTACTACGCCACACTCTCACCGAGCAGTCGGAGTACAGCAGCAAAACAAAAATGTACTCTACTGCTGTACTGAAAAATGTACTCGGTTTGGCTACCGTTATGGCTAGAGCTGTAGTGATGCGTCGCTGTAGCGGGCTGTACGGCTTGTGCAAATGTAAATATACCGAAAAAAAATGTAGTTTACCGGTACCGTTGGCATCCCTGGCGGTGCCATTTAGCACCGCAACTTCTATGAGCCATTTGGATCCGCTCTCATTCCATTTCGCTTCACTGCCTCGATGAGCCAGCTACATGCATCTCTGCGCTGGTAGTATATCACGTCCTCAGCCAGCGTGATGTAGATGGGGATCATCCCGGCGACAACGCATACTCCGACAATATTGTTCTGAAAGCACTCAAGACTCATACGGCCATCAAACGGAATGTCCTGTTCAGCTTTTCACGGTTCCGCTTGGTTTTCAGCGCAGCACCCCAGGCAAGAACCCCATATCGGATTTTCGATGACGAAACAGTAGATAGCAGGCGTCTCGTGCTGCTTCTCGGACCGCCGACGTTTGGAATAATTCTTGCTATTGTGTTCATTGGCTTCGCAGACTTTTCGCAGGCGTAGTCGACGTGGATGTTGAAGCTCAACCGGTTGTCGATTATCACTCCCAATTGTTTCAGCGTACGCTTCGATACAATAATTGGCCCTCTGACGTCGATCTGCATCCGCTCAACCACTTTGAAAATTCTGACCAACAACACCTCTGTCTTATGGTCAGCTACTTGCAGCTTGACCCGTTCATCCAGCTCTCGATTGCGTTTATTGTCTCCGTCACCGACACCTCCACATCTTCAAATGTCTCACCCATATTCGTTAGTGACACGTCGTCCGAGAAACCCACGATTTTCACTTTTCTGGGCAGCCGCAGCGTTAAGACCCCATCGTACATCCCGTTCCAAAGAGTTAGACCGAGAATGGGGCCCTGAGGAACACCCGCTGTAACTCGCATTGACTTCTGTCCTTCGCTCGTCTCGTACAGCAACACTCTGTTTTGGAAGTAGCTCTTCAGGATCTAGCATGGATAGTCGGGAACCCTCATTCGCTTCCCAGCTGGCGCTGTTAAATAAATTCTTCACATTTATAGTGACCACAGCGCAGTATCGATCTCCTCTTCGCTTCTGTTTAGATGCCTTTTCACCACTCTCGAGCACTGTCGGAATTGCATCCACTGTCGATGCTCCTTTGCGAAATCCGAACTGCAGCTTGGACAGTCCGCGCTTACCTTCCATGAATTTCGTCAACTTGTTAAGGATGATCCTTTCCAGGGGTTTTCTGAGTATATCCCGCTGATATATGGGCCTGTACGAGACCGGATCGCCAGGAGGCTTCCCTGGCATTGGCAGCAACACCAGATTCTGGACCTGCCCTATTTCGGAGAAGTTGCCTTCATTTATACACTTTTGCAGCACCATCCTGAACATGTCCGGATATGCCAGGATCGTATATTTCAACGCCGTTTGGTGTTCCATCTGAACTGGGGACTTTCTTTGGTTTCAGGTGGTGCGACTTTCGTCGACTTGAACAGATGGTAAATGTATGAAACCCTATTAACAACAGTAAATCAAAGCGAGAATGGCAGTAAATACGAGCAGGTTAATCGCATTTCCTCTCTTCCTTTTCTGAAAATTGGTGTCGACCTTTATGTCGTTTGCCTGCTATTCTCTAATGCATATTAAGGGTCGTTGCTTTCCTGTAAACTATGGAGTTTTGCTGAATTTTCCGATCACCAATAATTACAAACTGCCCCATTTGAAGCAGTTCACCAAGTCTAAAACTGTTAGCTACTAAATCGCTGTTCGTTCTTTTATAGATAAAGGTTTAAGAGCAAACCAAATACAGAAATGACTTAGACCATAGTCTTATTACGCGCAACCCAGTGAATAATGGAAACCAATCAGAATGTCGCTAATAAAACTTTAACTTCTAGCATTATTAGGATGATGGCCCCACCTCATTCCCACACAAAGGTGTTATCTCAACGATTTATCTAGTAGGCAAATTAATATAATTAAGCGTTATCTTGCAGACCGATAATTTCAAACAGATCCCTTTGTAGAGTTAACATATCTGTCATAAAAAATTGTATAGTACCGAAAATACCGGTACTGGCTTTTTTTCAGTACCGGTATTATGATACCAAAAATGGGTCGGTATTCCCGGGATTTTCAGTACCGGTTTTACCAATACTACAACTTTATTTGTACCCCAGTGCAACGTGCTAGGGTTAAATCGCCGATTACTACTTCTGACGGTTCGAGTTTTCGATTTGGTCTTTCTTCTTATCCAAAATTTTGGAATAAGTACACTGATTTCTAAATATTCTTGTGTATAGTTGTCCTGTATAATAAAAATGTAATATATTTATTTGACAGTTTAGAATAAGTATAACCATCAATAAAATTTTATTATTTATGAAGGTACAATTCCACCACTAAGTGGATAAAAACAGGTTTTTGTCGTTCATTTGGAACAGAGTTCAAAACTTTATCAGGGATATTTAAACTTACCTGTTTGATTATTTCAAGGTTCATTTCATCAATTGCTTGCAAAGACACTTGACAGTTTTGCTGTAAATGATTAGCAAAACGATCAAAACAACACCGTAAAAAATAATAACTACATAAATGATTTTATTAAAATAGTTTATTTAAATGTCAGCTTACCAGAGTAATTGAAGCTAGATATAAAATATTTAAAATTCCTATCCTTTATCTGTTTCTAGATTTTCTAAAATTATATTAGAGAAAGGAAACCTCAAAGTGTACAGTCCGATACTGCTGCTGTTTAAATTTCCATTTTGTTTATTCTGTTGTGAAATTGGTCGTGTAAGAGTAGCCAACTACTTTTTCATCACTTGACAGGACACGAACTGATAGAAAGGAAAGGAAATAGAATAGCAAAGTGATTTGTCACACTCGCGTCCGGTTTATCATTCTCATCTACAGGAATCTGCTAACGAGTCTTTTCAGTGATCATACTATTTTTTTCTCTTTACCTACTCTGAAACAAATCGCTTTGTTTGGTTCATAGAACGGGGTCGTGTGTTTCTATTTTTACTTTTAATCTGTGACTTAATTGTAATTTTTATTCATATTCTCTAGCGAATGCGAGACACCGAAGGATCGGGGGAAAAACAAACCATACCTACTGCCAATTGAATGAATATACATATGCTGCGAACTTGTTACAGGCTATCCTGAAATTTTTTTTTCATGTCATAAAATTTATACATTGCACAAAAGCATAACAAATTTAAAATGTTCTAACCCTACCAGTGAGAAAACGTCTCTAGAAGGACACCACCTTCTTGTGTGTCTTGAATCGCACCATTCCGGTAGTGACCTTGGTCCCTGCCTGTTCGGTGGTTGTGGCCGGAATCAACTCATCACAGGCCACTTCCGCCAGCACTTTCTTCAGCTGAGCCGAACGACGGGCTCGGGCAGCTTGCTTCTCTTCGTACTCCTGCATCTCCTGGTCCAGATCCTGAAGGCGGGCCTTGGTGGCACTGGCTCGCTTGGCAGCGAACGATTCCGCTGTTTCGTCTTTCCACTTGAGGGCACTCCGGGCATTATCGGCGGATGCTCTAATCTACACGGGTTGTGGTCGGGAGGATAGAGTTTTTTTTTGGGGCAGTTAGATAACAACGAGAGAGCTTAGTAAATTTCTGAACTTCGCAGTCCTTGCAGAACTGACCGATACTTGGTCTACTCCGCGCGTAAGTGGGAAAATCATTTACAGTAAGCAGCGAAAGCAGAAGAAACAAGCAAAAGGGGGGATTAGTGGCATTAGGCGGCTTGGTGGCAGAACATTAGTTGGATATTTTGGCTTAGTTTCTAGCAAAGCTATACTTTACCTTCAAAGTTTTCCTCACAGATGTTTCGGTACCGTTGGCGTAACCATCGATATCGTCGAGGCTGGATAGTTTTTCCGCTAATTTTCTGCTGGTTTGTTCGCTCAGCTTGGATCGGGTTTCAGAGCGGACTTGCTCCAGAGCATCTTCGGATTTTAGTTGGCTCAGCAAGTTTTTGTTTGCCCGGATCCGATCAAGAGTGGCTTGGACCTGCAAATAGCAAAAAATAACCCATTGAGTCAGTTTTCTTGTGCTTAGCAGGTTAGCTGATGATGTGAATCAGCTGTAATTTTATAAATAAGATCCTTTTCGCACTCGAGTAGCGATACCTGCTTTCTGCACACAGCACCTTTCGGCCGAGAAAGTGATTGAACCCGAGCGAATGTTTTCTGTTTTGATACACTTGCTGCCCGTTAGTCAAGAGTCAAGAATGTGTAACAATTATTTCGGGTATGCGAGTGTAGTGCTTTGATGTGTTCAACGTGGCGGGACGTGCGGTTAAATCATAGAAAGATTTCATCAGATATAATTTACTGTCTAAAGTTTGCTTACAAGCACTATTTCTGTTGTGACTATCAACTAACTTTTCAGTATAAAGGGTGTTTTTTGCAACTTTACAATCGCTTTTATTTATGACTGAGTTGATTCATGAATTTTATTTCTTTATGTTTTTTTTTAAATTTTGATTATAGAGGTTTTAACTCTAGAGTCATTCGCTTCTTTTCTTTTGGAAAAAGAAAGAAATTTCTTTTGGAAAAATCTCTAACCCTATTGGGAATCGAACCCAGGTGAGCTGCGTACAAGGCAATCGATTCATCAACTACGCTATGCCCGTCCCCCAGTTCTATAATTTCAGTTCTCTTTACAATTTTATCGTATAAAAATATACGCTTGAAGAATGTCTTTCAATTTTAGAGTTTTCAATCAATTTTTTTTTTCAAACATCAGCCGAAAAAAACGAAGCCCATTTTTTGGTGAATATGGAATTAAATAAACAAAACTCCCTATTCAGAGTGATAAATAGTCAAAGAAGCTCCTAGAGACCACATTTCATCCCAATAAAGTGGCAGTGTGGTGCGGTTTGTGCACGATAGTAGCATAGTAGCGTGGGTGTTTTGTGGACGAAACATCCCCCGAAATATTTTATATATTGAAAAATTTGATATGTTCGTTATTAATGTGCCTATTTCTTTAAGTTCCTTTTGAAAAAGTTATCTTCTAATAATATTTTATAAGTTACTTGTAATGAAAATTGGCGACACACCTCAGCATCTGCCGGTATGCCTGTTAAGTAGCCTATGTCCATCGTCGGGGCTCATTGACTCACTAAACGGACATCGGGACCGAGAGAAATTCCACCACCGCTCAAGAAAATGGGAACCGGCATCAGGAGAAATTCCACCGCCTGGAAACTCTCAGTCAAAGTAAGCTGAGTTCACCTCGGGGAACTATCCAAGTAGATCGCGACCAAGCTGGGATCTGAATAGCCCACGGAAATCGGAGCAAAATGGCTTGCGGTAATTTACCACTGGAGACTAAATGGCTCAATTACGCAGAGGATTGAAACGATGGAACATATGGAATGAATGACGGAAAGCAAAAGGAAAATCGGGAACAAAATAAATGGATCAAGCTATGCTCCGAGTTGATTGTGAAAAACTCGTGAGCAAAAGAAAAAATTGATATGGAACCACAAGACCCCTCTCCCAAAATTATACTTTGATGTAGTTCCGTGGGGAGCAGAAGTAGAGTAATGAGCATTTTTAGAGGGTATTCGCGTATGTGCACTCCAACCTTCTGAAGCTTTTCAGAACTTACTATAAAAATACACACACATTTACACGCATACAGCTTAACCTCAATCATTGCGACATAGCATGTGACGAAATACTGCCGAGCGAATTTGACGTAACAATTCCGAGGTAATTGGAGCTGAGGAACTGCCGGCGCTCGGCTTATTGGTGGAACGAAAGGCTCAACACCCTACGTGCTGTCTACCTAAAAGCCGGAAGACGCGTTCAGATTGCAAGATCAGGGGCAGTTAGAGAAGTGCAGAAAAGGAGAACGGACTATCGCAGAGACAGTTCGGGTTCCGGAAAGGGATATCGACGGTGGACGCCATTCGCACAGTCATCGCGAGCGCGCAGAAAGCATTGAAGCAAAAGAGAAAGGGTAATCGCTACTGCGCTGTGGTAACGATAGACGTGAAGAACGTGTTCAACAGTGCCATCTGGGTGGCGATCGTCATAGCGCTGCACAGAATGCCGAATCCGGATTATTTGTGCATGGTTCTGAAAAGTTACTTCCAGGATCGAGTACTGGTCTACGGAACGAATATGGGGCAGAGCTCGATTAGGGTTACGGCGGGAGTACCTCAGGGATCCATAATTGGAAAAACGCTCTAAAATAAAGGGCGAACACGAAATTATTGCGACACATTCAACAGGGCATAACTTTTTTACCATTGGGTAAAAATCAACCAAATTTTGCACACTTTCTTATTGATGTGTATTGTTTACATGCTGTCAAACTCGAAGTCGTGTTTTTCGATTCAACGAAAATGGAGGTGAACCAACGCGAGTCGAGAGAACAAATTCTTTCCAAACACCTGGAGTTTCCTGACCTGTTGCACCGGCAGTTGAGAAAAATGTTGAACATTCACCATTCAACCGTTTCCAGAGTGTTGAAGCGGTTCCAGGAGCGGTTGACGTTGGACGACGGCAAAAGAGCTGGAAGAAAACCGGGACAGGAGAACAAAAAGACGGAGGGAAAGGTGAAGCGGATGATTAAAGCAAATCCCAACGTCTCAAGCCGTGATTTGGCTAAAAAGATCGGCATGTCGCAGAGCTACGTCCAGAATGCAAAGAAGAGAGCTGGACTACATACATACAAGGTACAGAACTTCCTAAACCGCGATGAGCGGCAACAATCGACGGCTAAAACTCGGGCACGGAAGCTCTACGAGAAGATGCTGACAAAAGATGGCTGCTGTGTGATGGACGACGAAAAGTATATAAAAGCCGATTTTAAGCAAATTCCGGGGTTGGAGTTTTTCACCGGCAAGAGCAAGTTCTATGTGGACGACAAATTTGAGAAGAAGAAATTGTCGAAGTTCGCCTCCAAATATCTCATTTGGCAAGTCATCTGCTCTTACGGACAGAGGAGTGAGCCTTTCGTGACAAAGGGCACAGTAAATGGCGTGATCTACAAATCTGAGTGCCTCGAGAAGCGCCTTTTGCCGTTCTTGCAGCAGCACGACGAAGCTCCGCTATTTCGGCCAGATTTGGCATCATGCCACTATTCTAAAAGTGTCCTGGAGTGGTATGAGGCCAATTCTGTCCATTTTGTTCCAAAGGACATGAATCCGCCAAACTGTCCGGAGCTGCGCCCGGTGGAGCAGTACTGGGCAATGATGAAGCGGGAACTTCAGAAGAGCAAGAAGACAGTCAAAGACGAGAAGGACATGAAACTGGTACCGGATGACACTGTAAAGACTTTGATGGAGGGCATCAAGCGAAAATGCGTTCAATTTTACACTCAAGGCTCCATCGATTAACTTTTCTTTTGATTTTTGAAGTAAATATATGTATAAAACTACCCTAAAATTTTTGTTTGATTTTAAACATTATAAGAAAATTGGCATGACATTTTCGGTGTCGCAATAATTTCGGGTTCGCCCTTTGTAATGTACAAGTGTTAAAACTGGAACTGGTTGTTTTTGTCCGGGCACGGATACTTACGAAAGTATCTGCATCGGTTTGGACTCGTTTCGTAACGCCCTTGCCCGGAGTGTGTGCACGTGCAAGAGACACCGAAACATGTGGTCTTCGAATGCCGTAGGCTCGAAGGGGCCCGAACGGGTATGCTTAGTGTGACAGTGGACGATATCGTCGAAGAGATGTGTCACGACGAGCATAGCTGGGACGCTGTCAAAAGAGTGGTTACAAACATACTCTCCGAGCTGCAGAGGAAGTGGCGAAGGGACCAACAAAGTAGTGCTATTGGCTAGAACGCCGCCTCGAAACCACAAATCGGAATTCGGGTGAAATGCCGCCGCCGGGGAACTTTCCGTTGGTGCAGACTAGGTATATCGCCAGGGGCCAGTTGAGTAGTACGTGACGTAGCATCGGGTTCGAGTCGCCGGGGCGCCAGAGAACCGGACGTCAGGCTTCACCGGAATCGCTGGACCGACCTCGACATCCTACCGGGTAGCTCGTAAGTAGGCTAGATCCACCGCCGGGGATTAGACCGAGTAGACCGCGTAGAATTGCTAGCAGCTGGTCGTTGGGGCGCCAGTGAACCGGAAGCTACGCACCCCCGGAATCACTGGATGGACCTCATCACCTACTGGCTGGACTGTTGAGTAGGCTAAGTCCACCGCAGGGGACTAGACCAAGTAGACGAAGCGGGGAGCTAAATGGCTAAACAGAAAGGTACATCGGTAGCGGGAGAAATATACTGCTCGGTTTCGGGAGAAGCTCTCATGCCGGGGAATTCTCCGTCGAAGTAGGCTAGATCGTCGGTGACTATACCGAGTAGTTCGCGAACATAAATTTCATTGATGCTAATCGTCGACAGGTTTTCAATGGTGATCATACGTGGCTTTTATTTTGTGGGTTCTCACGGTAAATAGGGAAAAGTCTGTCTTTACCAGGAGGCATGTTGGTGGACTTGAGTGACTCGTAGTTATGCTGCCTAAGCTCGACTCCCAGCAACAAAAGACTAAAGTTAAGCTCGTAAGGTAAGTTTAATACCCTGCCACTTCTGATGACCCTGCCACTTCTAGTTTTCCGATCTGTATACTTTACATCCTTGCTCTCACTTGAGTACTAGGGCTCTAAATTTTCATAACTTTCCCTACTACATATAGTCGAAATAAAAAAAAGAAAGGAAAAAGAACAAGATTTTAGTAATAACGGGAGATGATTGGCTCATCGGGGAAGTTGAGCAAAACGGAACGAGAGGAGAACCAAAGGGCCTAAAGAAGTTGCGCTGCTAAATGACACCGGACATGGAGCCAAAGGGATTAAAAAGTTGTGGTGCTAAAACCAAAGAAGAATCGGTATCGGGAAAACTTCCTTCGCCGGGGAACTCTCAGTCGGCGTAAGCTATATTCACTGCCGGGGACTAGACTGAGTAGACCGCGACGAGACACCACCAGTCGCAGGTCGTCGGGGCACCAGTGAACCGGACGACCAGCTCCACCGGAATCGCCGAACAGATCTAGATACCTGACACGTTGGCTCAGTTTCGGGAGAACTCTCGCCGGGGAATTCTCCATAGTAGTAAGCCAGGTCCACCGTCGAGGACTAGATCGAGTAGTTCGCGAACAAGTCGGGAGCTTAACGAGTAAATGGTGCTGAATTGTGCGAGAAGGGAATTGCGGTTCTAAATGGCACAAGGGAGCAGAAGGGCTCGGTAAATTAGACCATCTGAGGTTTGTCGATTGTCTTCGTAGGAGGAGAGCACCAAGTCTCGACCCACAGCCAACTTTCTGACTACCATGCAGAAATTGCCAGTCTGTGTGGATGCTGTAGAACTGGTGGTGTGTCGAAGAGTGGTGCTGTAACACTATTGAAGGAATTAACTACTAAATAGTTGAATTAGAGTGGGTACTATGCACAAAAAACCCCTTCCCGATGTAATGCTGTAAGGTAGTGCCGGAGAGGAATCAGGTGCAGGACAAAAGCAGTGGTTTTAGCGGGTCGTGTGGAGGCAGCCCAAACGAATTACCATTACTTACTCCCCTTGAGAGAATTCTATATATTTCTTTTATAAGAAACGTAAAACATACAAATCCAACAATAGAGCCAAAGCTACCTTTTTTGTCGTTTTAACGAAAACGAGTAGCAAAAGTAGTTTTTTTCATTTTCCTACGATAATTCAAAGATAAAACATGAACAAATAAACAAATTATTGAAGAATTGTGACATTGTCCCTCACGATTGGAGACAAGTAAAGCTCATCGCCATTCAAAACCAGAAAAACCAGCCTCCGATCACAACTCATATCGGCTGATTGATATGCATTGGTGTGCTAAGCAAAACCATGTTTCGATTTCATTAATTCTCATCAGCTCAATCAGAATTCATTTTCTTGTAGACACACGCACACGCATGAGAGGTAGTTTGCTCAGAAACACAAATATTGTTTTCGTTTTTTTGAATTAGCTTCCATAACTAATTTAGTTATAGGTTTTGTCCTCTTCACGCACAAGGATGGTTTAAAAAAAAATTCTTTAATGAAGGAAAAATAATTTTGACCAAAATTTTTCTCCACTAAAGAGCATTAATCAAATTTTCTGATTCAGATGTATTCTCCGGCCCATCTATGGAGGAATTTCGTGCTATTATTCAGAGAATTCGATGGCAGCATTTTTTTTTTTTAAATGATGGATCTCTGCTCAAGCTCCTGCTTTATTTTGCATCGCATAATGAGCTTCTATTCAGTATTGCTTTGTGATCAATAACTCTTTGTCTGCGATTCATTACTTCACCGTAACTGACAGACTTAGTTCGATCGAGGATCTCCGTTCGGTGAAGTCTGGAAAGCGCATCCTGAATCTCCTGGAGAAATATGCAGTTATTTAAGTGCTAAAGCCTTAGTTCAAACGTATGGATGTGGGTCAAAATTTCATTCGTCTCATATACTGGCTCATGGCTCATCTCTGGTGAATTGTGGAGAGCAATCTCTACGTTTCTGGTGACGGCTATGACGGCATCGAACACGTTGTCTGGTCATGTGTCGAGATCGCGATGTCAGTTCTCACTTGAGGAAGCGGTCTGCTTTGGAAAGCTGTTCGAGATTTTTTTGGAAGGGAAAGACAAGATTTACACACTTAGAAAAAAATTGAAACTACATTAGACATAAACAACCTAGCGACATAGTTTTTTTGAATTTTACCTGCTTTAATTTGTAAAATAGAATATTGTGATTCTTTTGATTTAAAACTCAGACTGAATGAACTAGGAAAGAGTGGACAACTCACATTTTACGGACATTTGAAGATCTCAAATATTTTGTTGTTGTTGAAAAATGTCACAAAATGGTAGAAGTATGGGTTATTCGGAGAAGCAACCGGTTACTGTAATAACTAATTACTTAGAAAAGTCCAGCTCGCAGAGCTTGGAAAACGAATCAGCTGAAAAAGAACGAACACTCTTCATTCGTTCTTCGCTTCACGAATATACCACCCATTGAACCATTCACCACTGAGCTGCGGAGTTGACGGCTTTGGTTCACCAACATTGAGGCTGGTGAACCGTTACTGTTCTATAGTGTAGGTATATGAGCATAGCGTAATAATACCCGTTGCTCATTCTCTCTACCATTCGAAGAGATATCAACCGCTGTGCACCATTCGTTCTCCATAACAAAGTGTACATAGACACCCACATTCTCTTTGCTTGCTGGGTGCGAATGTAGGTGCGAAAAATGATGCCGTCCAGCTGCCTTGGACAGCAACGCTCATAACGAGAATGTGTTTGCTGTGGTTTATTTTTTTATTTGTGGTAGGTACATGTTCTGTACGCTTTTCATATGCCCTATTTTGTAGTTTTGTCTTCAACCTATTGAATCTCTCGAATTGTGAAAATACAAACTGGGTTAGGGAAACATGGGGAGACTTGACCAAGTATAACCTGACATATACGAGCATCAAATATGTATTAGATTTAATTTTAATTTCACATGACGATGAAATTCGTAAATCATGTTTGATTTATATGTCGATGAATGCATTTGTTAAATTGTGCCAAGTTTTGATTAACCAGTTGACAAATTTTGAATGATCGGTTATTGTGTGATTTTTTCCATTTAACAAAAGTTGAAAACATTTTTGGTAGCATGGTTGCAAAAAAACATCTCGACTAACTTAGAATAAAGACATTAAAGACAACTGTCATGATTCATTTGGAGGATATTCCGAATGAAACTTTATTCGCCAAGCTCAAAATAATTGCAGGCAACTAATCTGTCCAGATCATTAAAGCATTAAAGCGGGATACTAATTTCTTCCCAAAAATTGAAAGGCATGTGTAATTAATTTTACTATTCCTGCTTAATTATAGACAAAGTTCGAAGTAATTTTCTGATTATTAAATATTCCACAATATGCCGTACATTTTAAACACTCCGTTAGTAGGTATTATCAAATTTAATCAGGAGTCATAAATCTTGCTCATCAAATTTGTGGTTAATATTATATTTGTTAACATTTAACCAATCTGCATATCGATGTTTGAATATCCACGATTTCCCTAAATTTATAAAGCATCGTGAACGCAGGTTCAAATTTTTTCCCCTCAAACCTGAACGGAATCAAATTAGTGGTACCTGTTGCCTAATGTCCGCTCCACAAACTATGTGCTCTTAACTGACGTAGCGAAATTGGCTGAAAACCGCTAATATGGCCAGATGAATTTTATATTCAGATTCAGCATTACACAATGAATCTGAATGATTCAACAGCTTGTATGTTCGTGAACCAAATCCACCAAATAATCAACCAAGCAACAAGGGACCACTATTCAAGAGAGAAGAGAATACTGATATACTCTCTCTCTCAATGATACTCGCAACTGTTCATCATTATAATGATACGTGCTTCTGCAAGCATGTGTGGATATATTCGTTCCTGTTTCTGTTTACTTGTGTTGTTGCTTCGGTATCCATAGCAGCAATTCATTCGGCTGGGGTGAAGGCAAGCGTTTTACTGAACTGTATTGTGGTTCGTTCGGGTTGAATTTGAATGAATGGTGAAAGCTCTGCCAGCTCATAATGCATGTTCAAAATATTGAAACTAAACAGACACGTTCGTCTGTTCACTCGCATACCTGTGCGGCGCTGTTATGCGTTCTCTCTATATCTTCGACAATACTTTGCATAAGGTTCTGAAATTGGTATGATATATTCTTAAATAGTGTATCTAAGCAATAAAAAATATCTAGATTTTTTCTATTTCGTAAAGCAGATTACCTCCTGAAAGGATTTTTTTCGGACCCGAGGAAGATTATCTAATGTTCTAGTTAATAATATCATGGCAATCCACGATTTGCCTTATTTGTCCCTTCTATACACCTTCTTGAAAGCCATCAATAAACAAAATTAGATCACTCTCTCTCTCTCTCTCTCTCTCTCTCTCTCTCTCTCTGAAGTACCCTTTTCTGATTATAACGAATACAGTCAATGGTGTGAAGCGACCCCAAATGAACATCATACATCTCCGTCGTATAACCCAATTAGCACGGGCCCTACAACATAATCGTCATACGCGCAACTCGGTGTGCTGCCGTTCCGCATCAGAGCCCTACTACGATATTGTTCGGACATCAAAAGCTGACAATCTGATACTGAGCGACTTAGAAGTCTGGGGTGGCATGGCGCATCTCGAAACGAAAGGTTTTTTGTTTACAAGCCCTAATGAAAAACTTGATTCGAATTGGTTGCATAATGTGGCCCACAGAGCTTAAAAAAATTTACATCCTTGCGTAAACTTGAAAGAGAAACGAAAGTCAATTCATGCCCGCCGCCGTTCGTTTCCCTCGTCATTCATTCTCCCGACACAGCTCATTCAGCTTCGGATATGTTCGGTTTCAGAAGCAAATTGAATTTTGTTTCAATGCTAGCTCTGAGAGGGATTATTAGGCCAAAGTGTACCGGATATAGATTACGCAGTTCACTTATGCTCGAAAATGTAGAAGGTGCCAATTTTTGCCTTTAAACTGTCCATATAATAACAAGTGAATGCTTTGGTCGGTGAAAGAATTTATATTACCTCTGCACTCAAGTATTCGATTCTGCATGAAATTTCAGTCAGTTGGATAGTTAACGATTGAGGAAGGCGGTCAATCTGAACGTTGGTTTCGGTAAATATAAGCAGAAATAAGTAACTGAAAAATTTGAAATTTTACAGTACTGGTGGTCCCTGGTCTCTGTTAAAAACCTCCCCGTGGAGTCGAAGAGGACCAGTCGGTATCCAGGATCGCCTAACTATTTTGCATATATTCTCATTGACTATCACATGAGAAGCTGAGAACAAGAGTGTGTTTAAAATTCACCGAGAGCAAAAACGATATACCTTTTATAAGAAGCAAAACCGGTTTATGTGCCAGTCAGAGCAGAAATAGGATAAAATAAACCCTCAGCGCAAAAATGGATTTAAAATATATACCACTTTAGCCGTGTGAGGAGAATTATTCCATGTTTATCCTAATAATGGTTTCAGAAATTATTTATCATTAATTAGTGAAAACCATCATCAATTTGGGTGTCATTTTAAAGTAGGGTATCAGTAGACATCTGAAATTTGTGATTAACACCATTTTGAAATCCAAGATCGCGACTTCCGGTTACCACAAAACAGTGATAACATCGTCAATAAGGGGTCATGCATAAATGACGTAGCATTTTGGGGGGTAGGGAGGGTATACCAAATTTGTGACGAAGTGTGACGAGGGGGAGGGTAGGGTCAGAAGTTGCGCGACGTAGCATTAAGTTTAAAACCCATTGTTTAGAGAAAACAATTTAATGATCCTCCTTTTTCAAGAGAAATAAATTTAAATTCAAACAAGTTGCTTTTGATGCGGTTATTCATGAGATAAATTTTACGATTCGCGGAATTACAAGTTCGCAAAAATACGAAAAGATTTTGTATGCGTATTTAACTTGCTACATTAGTTAGCTAATGTTTCTAACTAGTAGACTTAGTCTGGAAGCTGCATTAAATTTTCACTTCGGATTCAACCAAACAAAATTTAGTAATTTGGATGAACGTATACTTCTTAAAATCATTGGCAGCTGCAGGATTGTGAACTGAGAGAACTTTTCTTCATGCTCTTCTTGACATATACAATTCAAAACAAAACTATCAACACTATATTTATCATGAAATGGGCTTTTTTTGCACGCGATTTGCTGTTATACTGAAAATGCTGATAAAAGTTGTCAAAACATTTTGAAAGGACATGTATTTAAAATAATTGAAAAACATTTGTAATTTTTTTTTCATCCACCGATCGCTTTGCATGGGACACGGGGTAGGGGGTAGGTAAATGCTACGTTATTTACGAGGGGGAGGATAGAATTTTGTGTGTGCTACGAGGGTGGAGGGAGGGGTCAAAAATCGCCGAAAAAAAGCTACGTCATTTGTGTACGGCCCCTAAGGGTGTCATTTGGAAAAGCGTGGTCAGTAAACATAAGAAATTAATGATTAGCGCCAATTTGAAATCCTAGATGGGGACTTCTGCTTAGCAAAAATGAGAGAGAAAAAGCCCGCATCAATATGGGTCCATTGTCTACTGACCGCCCCCTTTCAAATGACACCTATATTGGAAATTGTTTTCACTGCTTTATGGTAACCGAAAGTCGCTACTTTGTACTGTTTTGTGATAATAGGAAGTCTCCATTTCAAAATAACGTCTAAAAACAATTTACCCTAGCTACTGACCTATACTGATCCTATATCTCACGATTTCTAGGGCGTCGAAAAATTTACTGAAATTTAATCACTCACAGATTGATATGTATGCATCATGAATTATTTTCTTATTATAGCAAAAATGGCTTAATATTCTATACCATTCCTACCCTGAATATTAACCCATTCTTGCTCTCACATGTAGCTCGAATATCAAAAGAAATATTCTGCAGATAACCTGGAACCAACGTGTGCAATCACATGGATGGACATTTAAGTCGATATGCTAAACATCATCCGAACATAAACAACAAAGAAAGTTAAAAAAAGAGTTTCATATAATTTGAATGTATGAATGTATGTTGACAAATCTGAATCGTATTTCGTGTTGATAAATGCGATGTAATTTGTGTTTGTTAATAGCAGCATTCTTTTTCCGATAAGCGGAGTTAGTAATTACATATAAATGTTTCGAACAAAAAAAGTTTAGCTATTGATTTAATATGTTTCCAGTTAAATGATACTAAGCGACACCTTACTACATCAAAATTTGCCAACAGAAATGTGGTTGCCACAATTGCTGTCTCGAAAAGCGTGCTCCTGTGTAAATGTACGTATGAAATGACATGCTCAGCGATTTACAACAATTAAACACACTTATTCTGAGACTTTCTAGAAATATCACATTTTATTATCATCATTTCTGTTTATAATATGTTAGACATTACATTACATCTGAGGTTTGTGTACATAAGTCACTAAGAGTAAACATGTTCGTGCTTTTCTATTCAGTTAATTTGATTATAAATACAAGGGTCAAAGCAACAGTCAATAAAATTCATCGAAATATATCGGTCGGTCGAGTTTAAATTCCTAACAGCAATTGAGTAAATACTTTTAGAATACAGGAAAAATACATATTTGGGCAGGAACAAGCGCTTGCTGCTATCTAATTAATTCGATACAAACTAAGACTATGTTTCGTTCGTAACTCTACAGCTTGGCGAGTAAGATAAACCACGTTTTCGTACAAAGAAATAAAAACAGAACAACATTCCTAGCTACTTATAGATTTACGCTGAACGATGCTTCACTACATCAACATGCAAATTAGAAGCTGTCATTAACTAAGTAAATCAGTGCCTCGCGTAAATTGGTTTTCATCTTGGAAACATATTACAATCAATTGGCTTGGTTCTGATTAGTAATGGTAGGTATACAGAAATGTTACAAAACAAAAATAAGTATCTGAACACACCAACTCTACCAACGATAACTCCAGCCTAGACTGTTGTACAGGTTGTAGTAGTCATTGTAGTAATCGAAATAGGATCGTGGGAAGTAGTGCGAATCACTCGGCAAGGGAATCACGTAGATGACGCTGTTGCCGAGATTGACGTCCGAGCGTCTCACGAGAAAGCGTCTCAATCTCACCTGATCGTCGAAATCGCTCTCCAGCAGGGCGCTGCTAACCGGGCTAACAACCGGGGCCAGACTGTGACTGCGCAGTTGATCCGAGCGTGCATCGATGATGGACTTCTCGTGGATGACCCGGGAGGCACGGGAACGGGCTGCCTGCAGATCGTCATCGAATTCGGCTCCGTTGAAATCGAACACGGGCCGGGAGGCGAAGGGTGAAACGCGTTTGCTGGTTTCCCGATCGGCTGATCTGGAAGAAGGGAAAGGAGGAATGGAGACATCAATCAAATGGCTTCGGTACTGTTTTGTGTATTGGACAATATGTTAATAATGAATTTCTATTATTATCATGATTTATTAAAGGTCATGAGTCATAACAGCGCTATCTTATGACAAGCGCCATTTTGCACATTTCGAGATTTTTTCGAGACGATTTTTAAAGTATCTGAATATCTTGAAACTTATAAATGGTATAAACAATTCAAAGAAGACAATCGATGCTTCTATCTATTCTGTATTAATCTCTCAAATATTACGAAGATCCGTTGACTAAGTTGCGAGTTTTTACTATAAATGTAAAAAAAGTCGCACTCACACGTGTCACAGGTGTGTATTGATGACAAAATTTGTATGGCGTGTCATAATCGTGCATGGAAAATTTTCCATAGAAAAAAATCATCAATTATTAACTTTTATTCATATTTTTGGTTTCATTTGGTCTATAAACAATCGGTGACATGCATTTTGAAGGAAATGAGTCAGGGAATCTAGAAAAAATAGTTATTTTGGTTACAGTGTTGCCAAATATGCTATATTTCCAGTTTAAAACTTAAATTGCATTTTTCTCACAATTAGTGTATTTTTGTTTTGAAAAATGATTATGCCATTGTGTTCTTCAGATAGTTTTACACATAAAAACTGTATAAGATGCTATCTTTGGTAACTTGTCATAGTTCTGTATAATTTCACTATTTTCATAATTAGACCCATTGGGAAACAGAGAAATTCTTTTGTGTCTGTGATCTATTTTCAAATGCCAGTGGGGGTCCGGACCACTCCCGAAAATTTTCAACTTTATGACAAATTTCAAATTTGTTTGAATTTTAAATTGGTTTCAAGATAACTTGAGCCAAAACCCAGACACGGTCATTCGAAGCAAAAATTATAAAATTTTGCAGCACTTTTTTCGCTATAGCTCAGTAATCAAGCAGAATGTCAAAATTCTGAAAACGCCACTTTGTAGAGATTTTTTAGACAAGTGATGTGGCATATCTACCTCAGTTTACCCCAAAATGGCGTTTGTCATAAAATAGCACAACAGCGACGAGCTGTTCACATGATCGGTTTGATTTGGCTGTGAAAATAATCTAGTCTTGAATCTTATCATTTGATAATATCCAACAAATATAGGTGGGAAATAATTGCTGTACCCGTCACACACAATTTGTTTACTTGGAATTAAGGACCCTATGATGGATAGATCCTATCTATAATATTAGGTTAATCGGACGTGATTCAGTGGTATCATAAAGCATGTAAAGCAAGATTTTGATAACAGATTAGGTTTCTTAGAAATTTTGATCCTGCGGCTGCAAGTTCTTAGAAACTTTATTGATGGCAAAAACTAATTTTCTGGACCAATGTTTTTTTAGTTTTCAAGCGCTGCAGTACTTATTAACAGGGTTCGTCGCGGTGCATACTTTTTGAGAAAGAGTCCAATAAAATTGACTGCAGAAAAGTTCACATTGAATTTACACAGTAATCAAAGAAGATAGCAATACGATGTTAATGAACGAATGATAGAATAATCATCCTAATTTGGACCTCTCCTTATTTTGGACGCTTTCATACATTTGTATCCTTTACTATCAATTACTCCAAATTCGTTTGGCTTGATGAAGATAATTATATTCTTTGGGTTGTGTTTAAGTCCCAGCATAATTAGTTCATCTCTAATTCCTTTAAATTAGTCAAAATAGACAGTTGAAAAATTGATATCGAAAACGATTCATAATTCCACGATTTCCAACAGAAATCGGGAGAAGTGATACACTTTTAAATTGGATTTAAGAGTACAAATTTATTGTTTTTAAATTATCTAGTAATTTTGTCTCTATTTGGATCTTGCATTTTATATATTTGAAATGGTTAGTTTGTGAACTGTTACTTAGAAGTATAAAATAACTAGTTCAAAATATGTCGCAAAAATAATAGCGTCAAAATATTTCGGACACAACTAGATTTTCTTTCGTTATAGCAGTCTGTTTATCAATTTAGAATAATCAAAATTATCACTTCATATTTTTTTTGCGGTGCGGTTGCGGTAAAACCGCGCGGTAAAAGCTCTTTCCCGCACCGCATCTGCGGGAAAAAGTGTCTCACCGCACCGCAGATTTTGCAGTGCGGGTACGGTAAATTCTACTTATTATGCATGCAGGATAGGCACCACGTTTCGAATATTGTTTAAACTCATACAAAAAATCACGATTTTCAAAAATGAATGATTTTTCTGCACGGGTGGGTGAAACTTTGCTGAAGACTCAAAATAAAATTAAGGCAAAATTACGATATTCTACCGGGTTATTATTTGGGTCATAGCTTTTATAGTATGAAACTTAGTGATTTTACAGAGCTAAAAAGAGTTACGCATCCTGCACTGGTTATGGCAATTCTTTTTGCTTTCTTATTTCCAGGCTAGGGCAATTGGAAGGATACTATTGAGAAAATATCTTGTGATGTATCTAAATGTTCTTGGACGAGAAAAAACACATCCTTTACATATGTTCTAGGCAAAAATTCCCTTTTTGGGCCACCAAATATAATAACAAGATGAAGTGCTGCCATAAGGGAAAAGGCAATAACTACTGTCCTTAGAGAATTTAGGAATTCTATCAGTTATATGTCCAGCGTTATTATCATCGTAGACCAATAATTGATCTATCTTCACATGTATCTTACCCGATCGCATATAAGTAGAAAGCATGGGGTCCACCCAGCAATTAACAATCTCTTTCAGTTACTTTCAAGAACATTACTTTAGCTGCGTAGTGAAACAAAGACGCGAAATAATAAATAATTTTTTAGGAAGGCGTACTTGGTAAATCAATTGCCTTGTACGCGGCTCACCTTGGTTCGATTCCCAACGCCGCACATAGGATTAGAAATTTTTTCAACGAGATTTTTTTTGCCCTAAAAGAGGCGAATGAGCCTAATGTTAAAACCTCTATAATCAAAACAAAAAAAATTAGGAACGTATCTACTGGAAAACAGATAGAGAAAGAATGACCGGAACACGGTGAGAATGAAGCAATGGTAAAAATTCACCTTTTATAATTGGAGAGCGAGAGACTAAGAAAAAGTATGTCCTCAAGCAGGAATCGAACCTGCGATATCCCAGTCTCTAGTTGGGTGCGTTAACCACTCCGCCATCGAGGAACTGTGATGATGCCATCACATTTTCCCGATAGTTTTGTGATCACCGCCACAGCCTCTAATACCTACTAATTGATCCATCGACCCCCAACGTCTCATATAAGCAGATCGTCACATCTCCCTCTCCTCGATCGGAACAAATCTTTCTCGTTATCTATTTTTAGGTCCAGTGGACTGTGCTCAGGTTTGAGATATTTAATATCATATAAATATAAATTCCATCATTTGTCGTTAGCATCTGCCGATAGGCTTTGAGGCTTCAACATGCCCCTCCATAGCTCTACCCACTGCCGAAGTCTGGCGGCGACTGAACTAGCTAAGCTGAAAGATCAAAAGCAGAAGTTTGTATGTCTTTTCGTTTTTCCACAAAAAATATTCTCAAATATTGCTTGATTTACTGCCGAATCCAGGAGAATGTCGCTTTTAGGCTATCCGGTCGACGAAACCGACAAAGCGCTCCTCGTGCTTTCTGGGGAAAATACGGGAGTCCTTATATGCGCTTCATCTAAATTTGTAAGGGTCCCCTCACATTGCTCCATTCCGAGCTATTAGAAGGCGGATTCCTTGCTAAAGAGGGCGCCTTATTAGATGGTATCTACGATAGACCAATCTGCTACTATGAATTTTCTGTATCTTTCGCCAGAAGGCACACGAAATTTGTTAAACCTCGTGGAGCAACGAATAGCTTGATCGCTGGCTACTCTTTATTATCCCGAAGGTATCGACGAAACGTCGATTTAAGGTGAGCGATGTGGGCCGGTAATTTATTCATGTTAGGTTCCGGATCACGTCAAATCATCACACGTTGGAAGCGCATCTCCGGTGAATTGGACTTGTGGAAAGCGATCTCTGCGCTTGTGGGGATGATTATCACAACATCAAGCATATCGTCTGGACGTGCACCGAATATTGTGGTGTCAGGTCTTAGTTATTGGATTACTTTTGGACCCCAGGAAGAACACCCAACGTTTCGATTTGGGTAAGGAAAGGTATGGTAAACCGCGATCTTCCCTGTATGTCCCTCGTGTATGTCTTCCTGAAAATAATCTATATACAAATAATAATGCTCATAAAAAATTGAATTGAATACCTCCATATAGTGAATTTTGTTATTGGAAGGTTGAAACGGTGTTGTTATTATTCAGGTTTTATAATAACTCGTTTCATTATCAACAAGTTATTCATAGTACATGTCTCAGTTATTGTTTGGGGTATTTACCACTTATGCAAGGCTCCTCAATACCCTATTGTGGCGTTCAAGTTTTGTGTGCAGTATACCTGAATTTGGTATTCTGAAGTTATTTCTGCTCGGGTATAGTTCCCAATAGCGCCTTGATGCCAAAAGGAAAGTTACAGAAAATTTTATGAGCATGTTGAAAAACCTATTGTTCTTGATGGAGAAATGCGATTAACTTAGGAAAAGATCATAATCAAAGGAAATAATTGTATTTGTTGGAACAAAATTTAAAATATCTCGAAGAATACTAGATTTTCAAAATGTTGTGTTTTGATCATTATGCTTTGAAATGGTATTTACAACCGTATTCAGTAAAAAAAATCCTATTTTTGACTACAACTAGTACTAATATGATTTTTAAAAATATGTTAAAAGTTATTGTTATGAAAACTTCCTTATTAATAGCTTCTCCATAATCCAAATTCACTAAAAACGTATTTTTTGTTTAAAACGATAAACACTTGGTTGTTGCTGGTTAATGATGGAGAATCGCGTATAACTTATAAAAAGGGCATAATTTAATGAATTAATTATTTTTGATGAAACAAAATTCCAAATAGCTCGAAAGCTCTCGCATTGTGGAAGATTTTTGTTAAATTCATTTGGATTTAAAATGATACTTATATTTATTATATTCTGTAATAAAATTATAGTTTTGTATGTCAATTAGTATAAAATTTAAAAACATGTATAGAGTTATTGATAGAACAACTCTTTTACCGATAAGTTCTCCATCATGCAATCGCATTCAAAATGATTCTTTTCTCTTTAGATTTGTGTTGACAAAATAAAAAAATGTAAAAAATGGGTTTTTTGCAATTCAAATATTTAACATATTTTTTTTGTTTTTGTGAAAAATGACACATTTTTTCAATGCATATGTTTTTCGTGCAGAAGTATACATTTCCTGTAACTAGTTTTGTTGTTTAAAATATAGTGATCGATCAATTTTTTGGAAGTAAAGCACGCAGAAACGTCTAGGCCCTTTTGAAAATCTGCTCTTGCATCAAAATATTGCAATTGCAAGAAAAAACCATAGAGATTCATAAACCGAACAATACTGCAAAGTTTCGCTCGAATCGGCGATGTGGTGGTCGCCCGTTCAAATTTCCATATTTAACCCCCCTCTCTCATCACTACGCCCTATTGCTAAACTACCTATGCCCATGAAATTTTGGCAAGGCTTTTTAATAATTCATCCAAACATGCCGATGTGGTAAATCTAAAGTATATGATGTTATTTTGGTATGCTATATGAAATATCATTGGTACAACCGCAGTGTTGGCAAAACTAATGATTTTTGGCAATTAATTCGATCTATCAAACTTTGAACAGCTATAACTTGTTGTAGATACATTTTAGCACCATGCATTCTTCGGCAAAGTTGTTCAGCATATCCTGAACTATACTTCCATTTAATTGCTGGTATACTGCAGGAAGAATTGTGATCTGTAAAATTAAAAATGCAAAAAAGTAAGTTTTCCCATACTAATTTCCATACAAATTTCAAACGCAATGCGCTACGCCGGGTCAAATCCAGTCGATCCCAAACTTTGCACAGTTGTTTGGGACCCCAAATGGGACCAAAAAAGTGCTGTAATGAAAAAACGACCGTTTTGCCCCACCCTAGTATGTATATGCGTATGTGTCAAAAATGTCACTCATTTTTCTCAGAGGTGGGTGAACCGATTTGCCCAAACTTAGTTTTAAATGAAAGGTACAACCTTCCCAGCGGTCATATTGAATTTTGCGTCGAACTGAATTCCGCATCCGGAGTTAAGGGATTAAGAGTGCGACCACACCGAAATTCCCCATATAAACTTGTTCCACTAGGATATCAAAATGATGCAAAACTTTTTAAAATGGATTCAAAGTTAAAATTATCGATATTTGATGCAATCTCGAAAAAAAAGTTTGACAGACTGACTTTTTTTGGGTTTTTGGTACATTTTTGCCTTTCTCATATGGAAAGGTTATGCAATCACTCTGAAAATCGTCAACCTAATCCCGACCAATTTTTTTTACTGACGTAGGTTAACTAAGTATGATATTTTATTTTGTTTCAAGTGTGTCACCGTCGACACGTAGCTCATCAGGTTCGTGGCTGACGAGCCATTGTATGTAGGTGCAAAGTGTGGGGAGAAAGGGTAACGGCGGAACAGCAGGAACTATGAAACATTCGCAATAAAATCATAATGCATGAACAGAATCGTCTCATTTCCTCATATTTTATGACTTCTAATTCTTTTGGCGCGTTGCTATATTTTGGAAGACTTCTGATAACTCCATCTCTTTTAATGGATATTTGTTTGTTTGGTAATAGCCAAAGAAAATTTGCTATGAAGAACATTGTTGCATTCAATGTTTAGTATATTGATATAAATAGCAATATACTAAACATTGAATAAATGTTTAGTATATTGCTAGTTATATCACATTTTATGCTCAATATTTGTCGCGAACAAAGTTTTTTGGTAATTTGTCATGGTTCTGTGTTATTCGACAGTTTTTCTTAATATACCCATTGGGTAACTGTGAAACGCTGACGTATGGGGAACAGTGAAAATTTCTTGTTTTTGAGATCTATCATGCAATGTGAATGGGTTCCGAGTTTCCACAGTGAATAATACTCATCTAGTGCAAAACTTGTCAATTTGGGCAAGTTTTGTGGAAATTATCTCTTCTTTCAGGATTGCGTTGATATAAAGAATAAAAGAATAAAATTTATAAGTTGAATATTTCACTATAGACGACGTCGTGTTTCATAGTTCCTAACTATGGGGCACACTGATACATTTTACCACCGACTGTTTATTATCCAAAAATGTTATTTCCCAGTAATTTTACCAGTTGGAAAAAATATATGAATTAGTAAACAGAGTGGAACTATGTGTCACTTTTGACTACACAAATAACATGTATTATCATCAAAATTAAATCGTAGAAATCATGTCTTTCATTGTTATCCCCTCTCCCATACTAAGCATGTAATAGACATTTCCACAATTATATTGATTATTAGTCAGAGATTGGAGAAATGAGAAAGGCACAATTGCACCGCTAGGTGGATTGAAACAGGGTTTTCTACTTATTTTTTGATCACTCGGACGTGTCGTTGGGCTCGTTCAATATTTTTCAGTTTTCCAGTAATATAAAGTATATCTAACAGGAAATCACAGTCAATCGTTCAATAGGTCGTTTTTCATGATGAGTTATGTGTTAGTCGCTTCGATGTCGCGAGAAAAGTGTGAATTTACGTAGAGATTTATACCACCCCATGTTCCAGTTGTTGTCCGAAGAAAATTGATCCTTTGTTGGCATTTCTGTTTCAGATACCTAATGTGACATCCCCAGGCACCTTTATAGTCGAACCAGACCCCGAGATATTTAAATGTGAAAACCTGATTGATCGTTACACCCATTAATAGAAGCTGGAGTTGCGCCGGCTCACGCTTTCTAGAAAAAACAACCAACACAGTTTTCTCCGTAGAGAACTCGATACCCAGCTGAAGAGCCCAAGCAGACAAATTGTCCAGAGGATCTTGTAATGGTCCTTGCAAGTCGGCAGCTTTGGGTCCTGTAACAGAGACCACCCCGTCGTTTGCAAGTTGCCTTAGCGTGCTTGAATTGCCAAGACAATCGTCAATGTCATTCACGTAAAAATTTTAGAGTAGGGGACTTAGACATGAGCCCTGAGGAAGACCCATGTAGCTAAATCGCGATGTTGTTAAATCACCATGCGAAAAGTTCATGTGCTTTTCAGACAACAGGTTTAGCAAAAAGTTATTTAAAATTGATGAAAGACCATGCTGGTGCAGCTTCTCTGACAGAATGTTGATAGGAACTGAGTCAAAAGCCCCCTTAATATCCAAGAAGACTGATGCCATCTGCTCTTTGTTAGCATAGGCCATTTTGATTTCTGTAGAAAGCAACGCAAGGCAATCGTTCGTCCCTTTGCCTTTGCGGAAGCTAAATTATGTATCTGACAGTAAGCCATTTGCTTCAACGCAATTGTCGAGGCGAAACAGGATCATTTTCTCGAACAACTTCCGAATACAGGATAGCAATACAATCGGTCGATACAAGTTGTGGTCGGAGGCTGGTTTTTTGATGGCGATGACTTTCACTTGCCTCCAGTCAGGAGGGACAATGTTACCCTCAAGAAACTTTTTTTTAAAGGTTAAATAAGTTCAACAAGCGCCTTTTTGCAGTGTCAGGCAGATTCTTCAGCTGAATTTGATTCTGTCTAACCCTGGAGCGTTATTGTTGCATGACAAGAGAGCAAGTGAGAACTTCATCATCGAAAACGGTGTTTCGTTCGCGGTATCATGAGGAGACGTTGCACGGTACGTTTTCTATACCGTGACAGAGTCCGGACAGATTTGAATATTTCACGTTCTTGTTGGTACTGTTTCGGTTACGCATACGTCGAGCCGTACCCCAAAGAGTGCTCATCGCTGTTTCTCTCGTTAACCCGTCGCTTTCATTAGACTCTTCATTCGCCTTTCTAACGACGCGTATTGTTGATAGCTAGCGGGTAACCCGTCTTCCCGGAAGGCCTTATATGCCATGGACTTCTCCGCGTACAGCTCTGAGCACTCTTTATCCCACCACAAGGTGGAAGACCGTCCATGGGTATTCACGCTGGGTACTGGTTTAGTCTGAGCTTGATTCGCGCCGTCGAGAATCAAGCCAGCCAAAAACCTGTACTCTTCCTCCGGAGGAGGCTCTTGAGTGGATTCGATTTTAACGGATATCGCGGTCGCGTAACTCTTCCAATCAATGTTCCGTGTGAGGTCACACGAGACATTGATTGTTTCCGATGGTCTTGAACTGTTAGCAATTTAAATTACAATAGGCAAATGATCGCTACCGTGGGGATGAGGGATCACTTTCCACATGAAATCTAACTATAACGATGTCGAGCATAGTGATAAATCCAACGCGCTCGCGCGTGCTGGTGGTGTAGGAATCCGCGTCATTTCTCCCGTGTTTAAGATGGTCATGTTGAAATTGTCGCAAAGACCTTGGATTAGTGTTGATCTATTATCATGGTGAAGACAGCACCATACCGTACCGTGCGAGTTAAAGTCTTCCAGAACTAGCCGCGGTGCCGGTAAGGATTCCGCGATATTACCATGCGTTCGGTGCCCTACCGAGGCTCTAGGAGGAATGTGAATGGAAGCAATGCAAAGGTCTTTACCTTGGATTAGAACTTGACAAGCGACAATTTCAATGCCTGGTGTCGAAGGGTGGTTAATTCGGTTGGAAGTATAGCACTTTTTAATCCCCAAAAGTACTCCTCCATAAGGGTTTTCTCGAAACTTTGAGTTGCTATTTGATGGACAAACGACAAACGGCACAAACAGAATTAGGATGATGATGGATAAGCTGTGGATCCACCAACACTAGACGCAGTGCGAGAGACTTTTCGAGAGCTGAAAAACGGTAAAAGTCGGCATTAAGAAGCAATCGAGAGCGCGATCTGGATGATCTGTGTGGAAGAAGAAAGGACTTCGGGAAACGATCTGCAATTCTACGTATCGACTGAATCATTTGTCGTCGATTACCACAGCGAGTTTGTAGGAAGACAAACATCGATTAACTAGATATTTACCATGCGACAAATTCCGGATAAATTCCGTGGATAGAACTTGCGGATTCATCATTTGTTTGCGGATTTCGATGCACCGTACGATTCAGTGTAACAAAACGAATTGTGGTAGATAATGTTTGATCAAAACTGATTGAGCTGATTCGTACACGGTGGATGAGTCAGAATCAAGCTTCAAAATAGCCGGAGAGGCATCCAACTTGTTTGTGACGTTAGAAGGATCATAGCGGGGTGATGCACTCTCTAATCTGCTGTTCAACACAGCACTTGAAGTTACTATATAAAGATCCGCAGTGCAAAAGAAAGGCGCCATCATCACGGCAGCTCGAATGCTTCATTGCCTCGTTGATCTTAGAGCAGTGGAAGAGGCATTTGTGTCTTTAAATGGTGGCGAGAATCGGAATAACTATAAACTCTCTGACAGGACAAAGTACATGATAGCTGGTAGAAAGCGAGGGCACATGATAACTGCAGGCCGAATGGTGTTGGCTCCAAGGTGGAACTCAATGGGTGTTAAAGTTAAAAGATGTTGTGCGGCAGTTAAAGTGTTTTTCGTGGTCAGACGCGCGCATAATTGTACCTATACATATCGCTGAAACTACCTGTTACTCTGTATGTTTATGAGAAAAGGACGTTGACGAAAGGAGACTGTCGTGTGTAAATTTCCATAAGGAATAATGTGACAGATGTATTTTATCTATTATCGGCCATAAAATCAATCATGGTATTAAACAAAAATTGGGCAAAATTATTGATACGTGCCCCGGTTGAAGTTTTATAGAGTAAATATACATTTTTTCATAGTTTACGTATGAAAATTCATAACCTTTTCGAAGTGAACAAAAAAAATTGAAACTTAGTGAAGTTCGAGCCTCGTTGACTCGTCAGTATCCGAATAGAAATGTACAGTAACAAAACCATGATTTTCACTATAAAAGTATAGTATATTTACAATAATTTACAGTAAATTATGGCGTTATGTTACAATACAAAAACAATAAACTTTAACGTTTCTGTAGTAAATTTCATAGTAAAATTAACTTTTACAGTACAAAAGGAGGGTGGTTATGCACCTTAACATTAAAAAATCGATTTTTTCCATACATTTTTTTTCTCGAAAAAAGAAAAATTTAATGTGAATTTACTGTATCAGTTTTTTGCTGAACAGTAAAATTGATTGTTACTTGAAATTTTATTGAAAATCTACTGCGAGAACCCTGCGTCGAATAATGTTTAAACAGTAATAACTATAATCTCTATTGTTTTTTTATTGTTTGTAGGACATCTATTGTAGAATTCTATCCGGGTAGCGATTCCCTGGCGTGTACCTATAGTGGGAAAGAGCTGAGCACAATCACACTGATGGGATACACTCGACGAACGGAGATGGCGAGTACCTCATGGTGAACGTGTCATTTAAAGCAATCCGATCCAATTGCTGACTACTGATGGTGAGCTTACCTCGTCCTACGCTTTTACTAAAATAAGTTTGTGCACTGTCTGAAATCATTTTGCAACATTGATGAAGGTCAGCCATGGTTTAAATACCCCACAAACCCAAGTGGAATAAACCTTGGATACCATCGAGGCAAAACTCATAATCGTATTACATCTGTTCTGTGTTTACCTAATCTTGACATTGATGATCACCCGGTCCGGTTTCGGAGGATCAACTTTTTATTAATCGGTAAAACTCTATTCTCAGAATCGACTCACATGCCGGCTCAATGTCAAAGTCCGGTTGGGTTCGACGCGAACAAGAGTGATTTATTTACGTAAACAGGCAGATTGTTTTTATTTTAGGTAGATCGTAGTACTATGTGCTAGTTGGTAGGAATCTAAGGTATTTAACCCAAGCCGAATGCATAAGCAACTGGGAATCTTTTCTATTACTTACGAGGGTCTGCGGCTTCTCTCGAGCCGAGCTAGGGCTTCCTTGTAGTTGTTCTCCACCACACCCAGATTGGATGCATAGACGCGGGTGCGCATTCCGGGACGGCGGCTCATCTTGGCTAGCTGGATTGGGCGGTTGATGTGTGTTGAGGTTAGTTTGAAGCAGAAGTAGGGTTAGTTAGCTGGAATGAAAGAAGAATTTGAAATATTAATTTAAATAATTAGAAGCGTTTGTGCAAAGCATCGTAATGTTTTTATTTTAACCATTGTAGCGTATGATTTACCAGACAGTCCCATTCATCTACAATCGAAATGGGGCAAACTACTTTACCACCTGCCATTCACATGTTCGGCCGTATGTACACTGACAAAGCCGGCATTTCATGTCTAATAATAGCTTTCTTCAAACGTTGCTAAAATCGACCACGGAACAATCTCAATATGGTACCCGTTGAGAACCGCCTTCCTACTGTGTTGATCATCGTCGTCGCTGTTGAAGTGTGTTACACAATAAAGCATTCCTTCCCCAGCCTCCCACCAACCTAGGCGAATGTTCAGACATTTTCGCTTTACGACGCCGCGTGCCTAGTGAATACATATAGTTTACGTTCATCGAGGCCAGTAATTGGTGGTTTCACCTCGAACCACTCAAGAAGAGCTTATCTATTTTCACCGTGGACTAAAATAACCCCGGGATTAGTGAACAAAACGTGACAGACTTGTAATGGCAGTTGAGGCTTAGATTTTAGGTCATATTTTCACGTCTTGATGACACAACCATCAGTCTCATGCAAAGTGAGTCAAGGTTCGATCATCGAAGGAAAACGAAACGAGTCAGAGATCCACCTTTAGAAGCAGTGTTGCCAATGATGACCAAGAGACTATCACAATAATAACTGACCTCAACCAGCATCTCTCTGAAAGACTAATTCAAGGTACCTTTTGTTTCGAGTTGTGAAATGTCATCCCCTGAACAGTTCGGAGTGAAATCATAGCACTTGCCCTGCAAAAGTTTTTTAGTCATTGAAGTGTACAGGTTTAAAAGATATATACAAAGATTCAAAACTGTTGTGAACTGGTAAGAACAAGTCCGCAGTTTCGGCAGCATTGCCTTCCATTCCAATTCAAAGGACCTTCCTCGCTCACCGATGCGACGATGCAAGTCAAACCGAAGTGAAACATGTTCATCTTCATCTCTGCTATATCCACTACGGGGCTGACAGTAAGAAAATATTATGACTGCCGGCCAAAAATTCCTCACCGGCAAATGGCTGCCCGAGAACGCATTCTCGAATGGTGTCAACGGGTCCCGCACGAATAAGTCAGGTTTTATTTTAACATTCTCTTCTGCAGTGTAATATTTGCATAAGCGCCGAATGCAACATGCCGAGTGCAGTGATGTAATTAATTAGACTGAGCATGAGTGACAGGTTTATGGAAGTCGGCTCCCGTGATGGCATGAAAAATGAGTCACTTTTGAAAGGTGTGAAAAAATCGCGAGGAATTTAGTCTTTAAATGAAAGATCATTGCATTAGGCAGGTTGCAGGTTTCAGAAATATTTATCGACACCGGCAGTAAATATACTTTATTCGCACCTGCACAACAACCAAGCAGCGAGAGCGGAAAGACAAAGTAGAGTGTGCTACCGATGGAATGTTGAACCCCCGTCCAAAAACTGGCCAGCTGATCTTTAAATAGCTTCTCCGAATAAAAAAAATCATAATCAAAGAAAAACAGAGCCAAAGCGGCAAATCAACCGATCCGGTGATCCTACTTTTGAAAATTTTCCGCCTGCCGTGAAATGAACGATTGGTTCTGTAAACATGCTGGGCAGTAGTTGATGAATGTTAGGAGGTGGAACACATAGGTGGAAGGAAATGGCAATGACGTTGGCGCCTGACAAGCAGTCGAGAATGGTGGTGGGAACTTCTCCTGGCTGTCGGTTTAATATTGTAGCATTCTTTGTTTATCAAGAATACAAATAGTTGTACTAAACCTTTACATACAACTGGAAATAAAATTAAAAAGGCCACATTCAACATATAAATACGTTTTACTACCCAGATTCGTCTTTGGGCATGGAGACTAGACTGGCTCGTGGTTGTATGGGAAAAAATAGAAAATGATCCTAAATGGCGAGAACTGCACTTTTTTAGTTCCTTTCTAGTCCAAGTGACTGCAAATTTTTGAAGGCGATTGGTTGCTCCACGGAATGCACTTTTTATTTTGCGCTCAAACACGTCGCCAGTGAGGGTGGCTAGGGGGCTGAAGCCGAAATTTTTGAAAAAAAAAAGAATTAAAGAAAAATCATGTTTTTCGGTGACACTTAACAAATTTATAAATTGTTTAGTTTGAACAAATTAAAGAGAACATGGTGCGGAAGTTTGCTATTTCTACCCTACCAAACACATCGGTCACAATATCACGATACTCAGTGTTATTTCTGCTTCTGCCCGAGCCTGTGCGAAGCGAACGACAAAAACAGCTCCTTTCACATTGTGTGTCTCGTCGGAGGAACGGTTACGGAATACACGGAAACTATTGATTTCCGGCCTTTTCGCATAAGTCCGAGTATTTGTGATGTGAAACATTAGCTGAAAGTGAAAATTGGGGCCAGGCTTACGTAAGTCACCTTTATCGAGTTCTACAATGTCAGCCATTCAGTGCTGATAGTGGTTAACAAATTGGCCCGGGTGACAATGCTATAGCTAAGGTCCTCATACATACGGACGATGAGAAAATCATTCTTCGGCTACAAGCTCTGCTATCACTTACTTGGATAGTTGCCACTAAAAGATTTATGTCACATTTGGAAGAAATGGAATTCCTTACAAAAGCCACATCTAGAAACTACTTCCAACCGTTACAAATGGTGTTTTTGTGGTAAGAATCCGTGTGGACCGACCCATTTCCTGTTACCTGGCCCTGCACGTACAAAACATAATGAGATAATATAATTACACACATTCCATCTCTACACTTCAACAGTCTCCAATAGCATTACCTGAACGACAAACAATTGCCAAATTTGTGGCACCTGTTCTAGTAATATTGCAGCCAAAATTGCGTCAACAACCAGCACCCTCATAGAGGATATTCACACTCGCAACTCGAGCAAGGACTAAGGGCAAGAAACAAGGAAAAAAAACCTGTTTTAATCCACCTAGCGGTGCAATTGTGCCTTTCTCATTTCTCTAAACTATGGCACGGAGGCTTTTTATGTTCAACATAATCGTGGAAATGTCCATTACATTCTTAGTACACTTTGCACTTATACACAATGGCATGCCAGCCACGAACTTGATGAGCTACGTGTCGACGGTGAAACACTTGAAACAAAAAAATATCATACTCCATTAGCCTAATCAGCATTAGATCAATGTTATCTGCTTGCTAACTCATTTTGTCATGCGGGGATAGGTATGTGAAGAGGGCGAAAGTCCCATGAACGAACGACTCCCCAGCTTAAATTGGTATGCTTTGTGATATAGTGGTGGTTTAAAGATGATGGGGTTGAAAGGGAGGGGTATGAGGGCTGGATGGGGTGGTGGTCTGAGGGGTGATTTAAGGAGATTTTTAAAGGAGGGGCGCGAACAGTAGAGGGGGGGGGGGTGTAACCCATCTCCGTGAACCATCAACTACGCCCCTGTTAAAATCCAGAAACCCTAAACGAGTCGAAAAAAAATTTGGCCGGGATTAGGTTGACGTTTTTCAGAGTGATTGCATAACCTTTCTATATGAGAAAGGCAAAAATTTGCCAAAATCCAAAAAAGTGAATCGTCGTCAAATTTTTTTTCGAGTTTGCATCAAATCTCGACGTTTCATGCACCTTGAACACATTTAGCATCAAAAATAATAATTCTATTTTTAATTTTTCCAATAGTTTATATGAGAAGTTTTTGTGTGGCCGCACTCTGAAACCCGTAATTCCGGTACCAGAATTCCGATCGATGCAAAATTCAATAGCAGCCGATGGGAAGGTTGCACCTTTCATTTGAGACTAAGTTTGGGCAAATCGGTCCAGCCATCTCTGAGAAAAATGAGTGACATTATTTGACACATACGCACAAACATACACACACACATACACACACACACATTTTTCCGATCTCGACGAACTGAGTCGAATGGGATATGACACTCGGCCCTCCGGGCCGGGATTAGGTTGACGTTTTTCAGAGTGATTGCATAACCTTTCTATATGAGAAAGGCAAAAAGATAGGTGGGTAAAGTCAGAGACATAGCCGGAGTGAAATAGAATACACTTTGGGCTGTTAATTCGAATGCTACAATTTTACTGGGAATCAATAATCTTCTGAAAGGTTGTATTAAAACTAGTTATTTCTTTATTTCTAATGGAAATACCGAAATGACGGTACACGTACATCGAAATCTAAAATATTCGAACATATGGATCCTCATATGCTTAAATTACTGACGGGCCCTACTCTAGACGACTTCTTATTTGAATTGCACTTGTATATATTTACAAGAAGAAAAACAAAATAAAAATAAGTAAGCAAATATAAGTGACTGTTAGAATACCTGCTACCTGCTACCTCTTTCCGCGACGTTGTAGAACAAGTCCACGTCATTGTTAATGCTGCCTTGATGATATTCAACAGATGTAGTTCCTTGTATAGAGTGTGAATCCGTTGAGTTTCGCAATTGCTTCCTCGTTGATGGTCTTTACTGATGATTTTGACGCAGTGGATGAAGCTATTGTAGTCATTAGCAGCCACAAATTTGGTTACAATTTGCGATTCCACTAATGATAAGTCTGTTTATTTATATATTTAAACGGGCTATATGTATCTAAATATTGGTTACATCGGTTTATTTTTTAAAGTGTCAGGCACTAACTTTCGTGAACGTATCAATTTTCATTGATGTCAATTTTGGGTAAAAACGAAAACTTTAACGAACTAATGCTACCTTCAAAATGAAGCATTCAAGGATAAATCTATATCCAAGTGTATAAGTGTATTATACGGAGAAACCGCCAAAAAAAGATACCTAAAATCATCGTGCAAGAATAAACGTTCTTTAAAAGATGCACGCAAGGCAAATATTATTGTTTTTGTCGTTCGCTTTACGCTGGTTCGAGTCTACGCAGAAAGTAGACTGAGAAGCGTTGTCTTTGTTGTAAAGAAACAGACTGTATAGCGAACCTTGTAGGGTCAGTTCGCTTTAAATCTTGGTGAAACCCAGTTCTTGTGCTAGTGAATGAAAAATTATGCGAATCCAAGCTGAAGTTTGAACTTCTACAATAAAACCATAAAATGACCAGTTTCTTATTTAATCGGAAACAGTATTTTCGTTTGTTAAATGGTTTATGCAGATTCATTCTTGATCATATCTACCAGGGACATCACCAAGTTCAATCGCAATGTATAAATATTTACCGTGAAGTTGCTTAAAGTTTAATTTTAAGTAGGTTTCTTCGTCCAAATACACTCATTGAAATTCGTCGTAACACAATCGTAACGAAGCCTTGGACACTTTTGACCACTAAATTCTTCTTCTAGTGCCGGTTTCGATGTTTACTGGCACTGCATTTTGGCCATATCATCGATGGATTGGATGTAACTCACCAGTCTCCTCAGTTCTGGGTATATAATTCAGGGTTCTTGAACATCCGTGGCCGCAATTCCACGCTTAGGTTCTCCTTGTATCATTGACTATACTGCGTTCTATTGATTTCAGTGAATTCAGTATTTTGGCTCAGTATTTTGGAGCCGGACCATTCAGACATAGTGTACACTGTAAGGCGAGAATTTATCTTTATGAATATTGCATCAGTTATTCTTCGTACACCCAAAACAAACCCTGTAAGAATCACTTGCATTAATGCAAGGATCGCTAGCACAAATTGCAAGCGTTCTGGTAATATGCAAAGATAGGGATCTCTAATTTGGAAAAATTGTGCCAGTTTTTCATATTTATTGATAGCAGGTGTCCTTACGAGTGCACTCATATCATTCGTAAACCTTAATTATTCTTTTCTGATTTTTAAATTAAAATAAAAAAACAAATTAAATTCAACCAACAAACTGACAGTTGTCCGACTAAATGACGTATCTGCAAATATCTCGTTCGCCTCATTGTTAACCGGGTCAATCTGCTAACAGCCTGCCATCCCAAGTTTCATCTGCAAACTATGGTAGATCTGATAAGGCAACCTATAGAGTCGTGCAAGTCGCATGGGTTTGGATGTGTTATTGTCCTAAAAGGAAACAAACTAAAAAATGTTTTTTTTAATAGTTTCGGGCCTAAAAATTGGAAAAGGATTGCGATATTAACTGACGATACTAATCTGCATCAGAATATGCCCTAACCCGCACATCCCTAAAGATCCCTATTGCAAGAAGCTTCCTTGCATGCAATGCAAGAACGAATTTTGCCTATGTATTAGCGATATATGTGTATTGGTGACCAACACGCGTTAGGTAAATAAGACTGCTGGCATTGAAAAGCGGACCCCGCACGGGCAGTTTAATAACCAATTCTTTATTCATGCTATCAGTTAATTATTGCTGAATAAAAGTCATATATAAACACTTTCACGATTAATGAAAAAAGCAGCGAACACACCCACATTTGAACTCATGCTCATGTGCATCACACTACTGAATATTAGCACTGTTCTGTTCTTGCACATGAGAACAGAGCGTTAAAACTCATACAATCAGCACATCCGCAATTCGATGCTATCTCGTGTGTACTAAATGAGCCACAATATTGCGTTTAATTGTGTTGGTGAAGAATGAATAAAAGCCGACAGTAAGTAAAAACTTGCCGTGCGTTGCTATAACAACCAGCATAGGCTTGTGAATGTGGTGACAATCCTTTGACAGTTGTGTTAAAGAAACGTATTTAGGTATAGCAAGAGATGAAGTGTTTTATATGCTTGCAAACATTGCAAGTGGCTTTAACTGAAAAATTTCAAGCGATGCTAACAGTACTTGCAAATGATTGTCGCTTGCAATTATTGCAAGAGATTTTTGTTTTGGGTGCAGAAGATTAAAAAATTTGAATGAAGTAACCCAATTGATTTTTACCAAGTCCAAAAGCGGATGAATTTCTGAATCCAGAACATCCAAAAATATCAAAATCGGTTGGAAATTAGCTTAGTTATTGGCATTTCAGTTTTATTGGTACACGGGTACCCACGTCGGTTACATAGTAAAAAAATCAGAATCCTCTCCTCAATTCTTCCTTGCTATATCAACAATATTATTAATCCAAAAGCTTGACTTAGTGAAGTTTTAAGATGTCACAAAGTTTAAATTTTCAGCTATGGATAAAACATAGAAATTTCATTAATTGAAACTTAAAAAGGTACCGCGCCGGACAAATAACGGTTAATGTGGATGTACAAATCCCGTCGTACATCAACCTGTTATACAATTAATTTAGTTCTACGGATCGTTATTTTATAGCATGTTGATACGTAAAACGATTCCCTATTTTGCCTCGAGTACCGAGTATTTTAAGTTTCCCGGGAGGTTTAAAAATGTTCTATAAACTCGCAAGTAAGCTTTGCAAAGTAACTCGTATCAAATCATCAGCAGAAAATCATAATATCAGCATCCGATAAGCCAACACCATTACACAACAAAACAACCAGTGCTAATCAAATCATCAATCGCATTCGCACTACCGCGTGCCAAAGAAAAACGAACCAAAGACCACACGTCAGTGCACACTTAACGCACGCCGTGATGAATTTATCTGAACACGCACCTGACGCCAGACATAATTCTTCTGTGTATACATGAAACTGGCACGCTCGTGTATCATTGAAATGAAATTCTATCAGTGCCAGACGGCTGTCATGGGATGTACTACGTACCACCGAAGAATGCGAGCTGGCATGGAACACAGCAGCTGCTACGCTTACAAAGTCAGAACGCAAACTAACGATTTTTATCTTATGTTCTCTTTTTGTATCGCTATTCATTGGATAACAAAGTGCTAACAACGCTCGCTACTTGGTCGAATTGTACCGACCAATCATGGATCAGATAATTACTGCTTTCATAAAATCCATTATTTCCGTTATTTGTAGTAATTGTGCATTCTACTGAATTGGATACAAAACTGTTGCACATATTTCCAATGAGATAGCGCAAAAATATTATTTTTTCATTCAGTATTACGGCAGATATTCACGTTCAAAACCTCGGGTAAAATTACGGCAGAAAATTTTTAAACGGAACCCCTAGCCTGAAACGTTAGAAGTATTCTACTTCAAAATTGGATGTTCACGAACATGAAGCCAGTAACCACGATGATGACACAGAAGTGTACGAGATAGAAATGAGTGACCGCCAAGACAATGGTGTTGGTGATGAAAAAGTATTTCCCCGCCTTGTAAACAGATCTCCACGCGTAATGGCTAGTCGCTCGCATGAAATCTGCTAGACAACCATTAAAATTCGTTTTACCATTTACATTCCGACTCCGCTTAGCTACACGTATTCTACTGAGTCAAATAAACGAATTATAATTAAAAAACTTAAGGTTCTATAGAACTAAAACACCAAAAATGAGCACTTTATCACTTGCGGTTGCCACGTTTAACAAAACTCGGATACAATGCTAGATATTGGTCAGAATGAAGTTAATTATTTAAATGATATGTTTTTAAATTATGCACACTTAATTGTTTCTGCTGAATCTCTGCTTTTTCGCATCTTTTGCCGAAATCTCAACAGCTGAGATCTCAGTAAACAATTTTGGAGGAGAATACTTCTAACGTTCAAAATATCAGCTGTGGCAGTCGCGTCAGATTTTGAACGTTAGTAACTTCCATCATATTTAATAGAATGATTTGAGATTTAAGGCAAATTTATCGAAAATATGTTCCGCAATGTAGTATTAAAATTTGGAGTATTTATAACATGCATTAATACCGAAAATACTGTGTTTTAAAAAATCTTTCAATAACTACCGAAAATGGCGAAAATTTTCAGCTCATCTCGGTCAGAGCCGTCAATATGGTGCACCAACGAAACACTTAAATGATGAAATGTTTCAAATATAGGTCCGCTGTAGATTTGTTCCTATCAACATTCGTATTTGGTTGCTTGGCGCGAGCGAGTGGCTGTACAATACCGAGAAATATTTGTGAGCTTTACAATTCTGGTGGATGAATCAGTTTGTGTCGATACGTGCTACTAGCAGAGGTCATCATTTTCATTTCTGATGGATGTAAGATAGCATACACACATACACACACGCGCGAAAAAACCGATTTCTAATTATCTAACTGCAGCTCGTTCCTGATTGGTTCCCACTAATTTCATGCACCGAGCCGCAAATCTTGATCAGAAAAAATTGTCATTTCAGTCGGTTTCAGCAAGTCCACTTGTCAGATGTCCGAAAACTGTATGTCAACACCGGGAGAGAAGGTGATTATTAGGATTCATCTCCGTGGATTAATTTGTGCTGCTCCGTGTTAGAATGCATATACAATTACTAAAAATAACGGAAATAATGGATTTTCTGAAAGTGTAGTAATTATCTGATCCATGATTGGTCGGTGCAATTCGCGGTTGGTGAATGACTGGGCAATGCGTAATATAGACCCTGTGGTTCACCACAGCGGTCCTTATCCTCTTGTCCAGTACCACCTATCCCTACCTGCCCGCGGTACCAGCTGGGGTACGAGTAACCATAGGAAAGCCAACCCCAGTGGGACCATGGTCGTATGCTGACTGGGAAGGGGGGGCTTCTCTTTTCGGAGGGTGAGTCCATCCGAGCGTCTGTTCCCCATGTTAGGGGCAGCTCAAAATAGCGTCTGTTCTCCATGTTAGGGGCGGCTGATGTATCGTCCACGTGTCAGCGTGGGACTCTAAACAGAGCTGACACGATGGTCCTCCGGCGAGACAGGAGGTTGGGGAAGGCCCAACAAGCCGCCCTGGAAACTAACCGTTACGGACAATGCAGAAAAAAATACGAATCAGAACAATCTGCAACGACCTACGCGACGAAATAAGGACTACGATTGGAAACTCGGAACATGGAACTGCAGGTCACTCTGCTTTGCAGCTTTCGACAGGATAATCTACGACGTACTCTAACCGCTCAATTTTGAAGTCGTAGCACTGCAGGAACTTTGCTTGACAGGAAAAAGGTATGGAAAAGCGGTCATCGGGCGGCTACTTTCTACCAGAGCTGTGGCACCACCAACGAGCTGGGAACCGGCTTTGTAGTGCTGGGTAGGATACGTCAACGCGTGATTGCATAGACTCCGATCAACGCAAGGATGTGTAAGTTGAGGATCAAAGGCTTTTTCCTCGACTACAGCATCATCAACGTACACTGCCCACACGATTGGAGACTTGACGATGAGAAGGAAGCGTTCTACGCGAAGCTTTTGAGGACGACGGCTGTTCGCAACGGGACGTGAAAATCGTCATCGGTGATATGAACGCTCAAGTAGGACGGAAGGCAATGTTTAGACCGGTAATCGGGCCAAATAGCTTGCACGCATCGAATGACAACGGCCAACGATGCGTGAACTTCGGAGCCTTCCGTGGCATGGTAGTCCGTAGTACCTGCTTCCCCCGCAAAGATATCCACAAAGCTGCCTGGAGATCACCTGACCAACGCACCGAAAACCAAATCGATAACATTCCAATCGACGGGCGATTTTTCTCTGAAATCACCAACGTTCGTACCTACCGCAGTGCGAATTTAGATTCGGACCATTAGCTAGTTGCAGTATGCATGCGCTCAAAACTCTCGACGGTGTACAACACTCGTCGGACGCCAAGGTCCAACATCGCGCAACTTCGGGACGCTGGGGTTGCCTAAGACTACGCACAGCGGCTGGAAGCAGCATTACCTACGGAAGAACAGCTGGGCGCAACTACACTTGAAGATAGCTGGAGGAAGATCCGTTTCGCCATAGGAAGTACTGCTATAGCGGCACTAGGTACAGCAATTCCGAATTGAGGAAACGACTGGTTCGATGACGAATGTAAGCAGGTAATAGAGTAGAAGAATTTAGCACGAAACGAGACAGAATGTGGAGCGATACAAACAAGCACGGAACAGGCAAACCTCGGTCCTCCAGAGAAAGAAGCGCCAACAGGAGGAACGAGATCGCGAAGCGATGGAACAACTGTGCCGCGTAAACGACACACGGAAGTTCTACGAGAAGCTGAACAGCTCGCGCAAAGGCTACGTTCCGTAAACCGATATGTGCAGGGACTCAGACGGCAACCTTCTTGCGAACGAGTGTGAGGTGATTGAGAGGAGGAAGTAGTACTATGACGAGCACGTCAACGGTGAAGCAGCAGAGGACGAAGGCGGTATGGCAACGGATCTTGGAGCACGCGCAGAAGACGATAGGCTGCCGGCCCCTGTTCTCCAAGAAGTCAAGGAGGAGATGGGTCGGCGGAAAAACAACAAAGCTGCCGGTGTAGATCAACTACCCAGCGAGCTATTAAAATACGGTGGTGAAACACTGGCTAGAGCACTGCGTAATCGCCAAAATTTGGGAGGAGGAGATTCTTCCGAAGGAGTAGATGGAGGCTGTCGTTTGCCCAATCTACAAAAAGGGTGACAAGTTGGATAGCTGCAACTACTGCGCGATCACACTACTTAGCACTGCCTACAAGGTCCTCTCCCAAATTCATTACCGCCGATTGTCACCATTTGCAAGGGAGTTCGTGTGACACTACCAAGCGGAATTCATGGGTTCCCGCCCCATCACGGACCAAATATCCGCGATTCGGCAGGTTCTGCAGAAGTGCCGCAAATACATCCCCACACATCATTTGTTCATCGATTTCAAATCAGCGACGATGGATCGGGTGATGTGCGTTGTTCGAGTATCAGGGACACTCTCGAGTCCCTTTGAATCTCGAAGAGGGTTACGGCAAGCCTGCTGTTCAACGTTGCGTGAGAAGGTGTAATAAGGAGAGCGGGGATAGACACGAGTGGCACGATCTTCAGGAACTCCGTCCAGTTTCTTGGCTGCGCCGACGACATTGACATAATGGCATAGAACTTTGAGGCGATGTCGGAAACCTACATCAGACTGAAAACTGAAGCCAGCAGGATTGGACTTGCCATCAACGTTTCGAAGACAAAATACATGAGAGGAAGAGGTTCTAGAGACGACAATGCGAACCTCCCATCCCGAGTTCGGATTGACGGTGACAAAATCGAGATGGTCGACGAATTCGTGTATTTGAGCTCACTGGTAACCGCCGACAATGATACCGGCAGAGAAATTCAGAGACGGATCTTGGCAGAAAATCGTGCCTACTTTGGACTCCGGAGGACGCGCCGGTCGAACAAAATTCGCCGCCGCGCGAAGTTGATTATCTACAAGACGCTGATTATTACATATTATATTACATATTCAGTACGATTTGCACATACATACAATGGATCGACAGCCACGATCTTGAGATGCTATGTGTCGACACTGAAACATCGCTTAAAACCACCCAGTTAAGCTCAGCTGGAAATGAACCGGAATTCTGGCTGGTTCCAGCTCGTACTCCGGCTCCAGTGACACAACCGATTCTAGTTAGAATCGGTTGTGTCACTGGAGCCGGAATGCGAACTGGAACCAGCCAGAATTCCGGTTCATTTCCGGCTGAACTTTACTGGGCAGCGGCGGATCAAGGAAGAAGATCCGGGGGGTCCGAACCCTGCCGAAAATTTTCAACTTGTTAAGAAATTTTAAACTAGTTTCAATTTTAAAGTAGCAATCCCTCACTGGATACTCCTACCTACGCCTAAAAAAGTAAAAAAAAATCGCCGGGATTAGGTTGACGATTTTTAGAGTGATTGCCAGGGCCGGCGAAAAGCGTGGCTAGTATGGGTAGTATTATCCACTCGAGAATAACTGAGTGAGTAATTACCCACTCGAAATTTTGAACCATTTCAAATAATTTAGATGTGCAACGCATGTATCTCGCACTACACATATTTGAAAACATCGATGTACCACAATTCCATTTGCATAAACGAACGTGATTTAATGTGAATGTAATGTAAGCGTGTGCATTGCGAAAAAGGAAAAAATCCTTACTAATGGACCCCTTACCCTATGCTTTCTACCCACTCTGGCGTAAAGTGTTTCGCCGCCCCTGGTGATTGCATAACCTTTCTATATGAGAAAGGCAAAACATATTCAACAATTTGAACAAACAAAACCTGAAAAAAATGATAATGAATTTTCTCCAATGGTTGAAAAATGGTTGACCTAAATTAGATTGCTAATTGCGGATAGTTGAAAAATGAAATAGTCGAAAATAAACCAACAACAATATAAAGCAAAAATGGAAAGAATATTTCTTGAATAAAAATTTAAACTTATACAATTATACAAAAACCAGTGTTTCAAATAAACCACGCGTTTCACACCAAGGAGCCTGTTTTCAAAGGAGCGATGGAAACCAATCATTGTGAAGCACGTTTCTGGGAGTGAGTAAAAAATCAAAGCAATCCAAGGGGTTTTGACTCTTAGGTTTTCACTCCTGGTTTTGGCTCATCCTGTCCACTCCGGCTTGTGATTCTTGTTCTGTCGCCGCTTATAGACCGATTTTAATTTCAAACTCTGCTAATGTCTTGTTGAAAATAGATGTTTTTCAGACCATTTTTTTGCATTTGTGGACAGACAAAGTGCGCCAAAATCCAACGGTAGCGTGCGTTGTCGATGGTCTCTGCCTCTTTGAAAAAATAAGGACCGGATGATTGTTTTGGAGCAAAATCTGGCCCAAACAGTTACTTTCTGGTCGTGCCGTGGTGTTTGATGCATAATGTGTGGGTTCTGTTTTCCCCAAATTCGACAATTTTGTTCACTCCGTCGGAAAGGCTGAAGTAAGCCTGCCATATTTTTTTATGATAAGCACGCACAGTTTTCGCTATTGAACGATCGTTTTCCATGTAATGCGCTACGATTTCAGCGCGTTCTTTTGGTGTAAATCGACTTATAGCTAAAATGGCCCTAAATGATGTTTCATTATCTGTTTAATGTGTTTATCTGTCAAAATCGGCTGGAAAATGGCGGAGTTGTTCAATGTTGAAATAGGATACATCCAGATGGCGCACCCTGTATATATTGATGCAAATCATTTGTTTTCAATTTAATTTTCTTAAACAAATATATTATAACAATAATCATGGGCATACATATCCCAAATCCGGTGTAAAAATGTTTCTGCTGAGGTGATGAAATCCGAAAGTTCAAATGCATAGTGGAAGGATGCAAAACAGGTCTACTATCAATTACTGTAATGCCCTAAGCCTAGCCTAGTACGCTAACCATTGAATGCTGACCTTCGAACTCTATCGAAAAGAAGCTTTCGCCATGAACTGTACCAAGGATCTGTTTTGCTTTTTGTGCTTGATAAAATGAAAATTGAAAATCTAATGGCATATTCGTTTTTGACAGTGCACTACACCGGTATAGTCGGTGCTACACTCATTCAACCTTAGGTGTAATCAGTCTATCTCTTTCTTTGCACTACACCGGTGTAGCACCAAGAAAAAACGAAAACGCCATAAATTGAGCTCGAGCTTTTAAACTGTATGCTGCAATTATAATCTAGTAACCTGTTTTCACTCCTTGGCGGTTTTCACTCCTCAAGAGCCAAAAAAACCATGAGTGATGAAATCATGGATTTTAATGATTTGTCAAACTATGATTTCTTCAACGCATGCTGATTGGAGTGATTTTTGAAACACTGACAAAAACATATAATGTAGAACTCATGATAATAATTTGAAAAACTCGGAAAACAAATATATAATAATAGTACGAATTAAATTAAGAATTAAGTTTTAAATTAGAAAAAGCCTTGTGGTGAGGTTTCACGCAATACTGGGTTTGAAATAGTCACGAACTAATAGAAAAACATGAAATTTATAATGTAGTTGTTTCCGAGCCAAGAGTGCAATAGTCCTTTCGTTCTACAAGTGAAAGTTATGAACTGTACAGCCCCTTCCCTTGATATTTTGAATTGGGCAACCTTACTGAAACAATAGATTTATTTATATCAAAATTTTAAATCGAGTGTTAGATAAATTTAATCAGAAAAAAGGGTGCGTCCCGCTCTCTTTCCTATACCAATTGGTTAGAACAGCCAACAAGCATGTCTTTGAACCGAGGGTTTGAAATAATGTACTCTTAATTATATTTACTCTGGTAAGATATGTCCTCTGAATTGTACGTAATTCAAACCAATAAAAGAATTGCGTAATAGTTCCCCGATTAACAATGGTGAAAGTACAAAATTTGACACTGACCAGGTTTAAGCATATTCCAAAAGAAAATATGAATGAAATTCTTCGAATAATCAACACGGTTAGACATCACTGTACTTCACAGCCGACTAAGCGTCTCCTTCAAACTTGACCTGGAAGCGCATCGCTTGCAATCACAAACGTTAATATTTTTCCATCCGCCCCGGTTTGGCTATTTTTGCAAGGTATCAGCACAGGTATATCATGTGAGTGACATATTTTAAGCGCCAAAGTTTTCCACATCGAACTGGGTGGAAATTAAAATTACACTATTATCTCACCGGTGTTGGCAGTGCTGTGCGTCAGAAGAAATACCTAGTTCACACACACACACACACACAAATACTCAGACAAATCTTTCGCACCCACTGACACTGATTTGTTTATTACAAGGGAAGAAAATATTGAGTTTAATTTTTCCGATGCTAGGTCTTCTTTCGGTTCATGCTTCTCGGATATATTCTCCATTAATTTGTGAAAATATGGCCATCGGTAGTCGGCAGTTCGATGGTGGTCACATATCTTCACCAAGGGTAATATTTTAACAGCTGCTAAAATTTTTGTTTATTCTATGCACACGAACAATTTTCCCAGATGATGAATTAACTCAGAAAGTGCGGTCTAGACAGAGTCAATAATCGTAAACTGTTAGCATTTTTTTTCCAGACAAACACGTTTCTAGTCGTACATAGCATTTAGATAATATGACACAGTAATCCTCCCTCCAAGCAGTTCAAATGTTGCGCAATAACTTTCAACACTTAAGGAACACCACTCTAGTCCTTTTAGTTGCTTTTGTTTTCATTCGCTGTTAACCAATTTTTCACTGAAATGTTTCTTTGTAACTGATGGAGACGCCTGGTCATTTAGATTGAAAAAGCTCGAATCGAGTAATTTTTACACTTTTCTTAGTTTTATTAAACAAATCAATCCCATCAATCGAACCTACCTAGTTTTAACACGAACCGTGCAAACGAAACACAAATTCGACGTCCGAACGCGAAATGTAAAAGTTCAACAGACTCTGAGTCGTTAAACCGGGATTCTCTCGAGCTGTGAATGTAAGTAGATCCGAGCCCGAGTGTCGCTTCTATTCGAATTACTTTCCGTTCACTGCTAGTCGCGTCTGCCAAATGGTTACCCGGACGATTCGTTCACTACTGAATGTGAATTTTCCGCGGCAAGACAATTTTATGAATCAAGTGGTTTTCGCGGATTTTCCCGCACCAGCAGCACACGCATACGCATGTAGCTAGGTAGTCCGCGATGAAGAAGATGTGCGCACCGGAATTTGTCGCACTCGTATCTGGTGCGCCTGGGGGATTTGCGCAACTCCTAGTGGATGAGTATACTGTACGTTTATAGCAGAGTGCAGTCGGAATACGGTTAGTGCGGTTGGAATACGAGGTTGTATTTAATTACCTTTCTTACTAAGAAAATATGCCTTTATTGCTGTATTGTACTACATTGGATATGAAACGAGACAAGATCTAATTTTGCATCGCTAAGGTGTTCCATTCACACGTTCATGGTATTTTACTTCTATTGACTGTCTGAGAATTTTCAGGAGACAATCTGATGTTTGCGCCTACTTCGCTTAGTACAATGTACACTGAGGAGAATGCTCCTATATGCGCAAGGTTAGAGACTGATCAGATATAATTGGTTCATAAAACTTTTCAGCCGGCAATCTGTTACTCCTCGGGATAGTTTAGAAACATAACAATCAAAAAGAAGATCAAAGCGTAGTCGTAGTCTGCACAGTTCTTAAATGTTTGTCACTCTGTTGGCAAATATGTAATAATAATGGTGTAATGATTCATGATTAAACTGATCAACTCTTACGAAAATATTGTGAACACTAAGCGGACTGTGTGTCTGAGCCTGGTGAATGACTTCATTTCGCTGCTGAATGGTGTACATATTTTTTCGTCAAAGGTAGTAGTTAGCTTATTCTTCATATATGTCAGTCAGTCTGACAGAACAAATTTAGTGCACTATACCGAGAATTTAGTCTGACCCCGGCGTTGATTGTTGATCTCAAAGATAATTCCTTTGCACTCGAACTCACGTTCACACGCCATGTTACAAGAAGTTCGAGACTGTGTCTGTCTCAGAACGAACAGCTCAAAGAGCAATACGGTACTTCAACAGCTCTATCCAAGAAGGCAGTGGCGTAGTAGCCGGGGGGGGGGGGGGTTTGGAGGACTCTTTAAAACGGGAGATCAAGCTTAGCAAGCCAATTGCCATAAGTAGCTGTGCTGAGAAATAAACGCCAATCTCTGGGGGACGCGTACTGAGTCGTCATGATGAAGACGAGGGTCTGCGACACCAGCTGAAATATACCCGGGAAAACTAAAGATAATCGTTGAGGTTCTCTTCCCGAATCACGATTCAACCACCTGGTCACCGACACCGTACGACGAAGAAGAAGGAGGTAACACAGCCGAGTGGTAAGTGACTAACGACGAGCTTAAAGAAGCGTCGATGTGACTAAAATCAAAGAAAACCCCCGGTCCGGATGGAATACCAACCGTAGCGCTGAAAGCTGCGATCCTAACGTATCCGGACATGTTCAGGATGCTACTGCTGAAGTCTTTAGATGATGGTAATTCCCGAAATGAGGAAGGTGCAGAAACTGATGTTGCTGCCAAAGTGTGGGAAGTCACCGAGCCATGCAACCTCGAATAGACCAATACCGCAGCGTGGCATAAAAGAATGAGCCAGATCCTGAAAAGCTACTTCCATAGTAGAGCACTGCTGTACCAGACGAACAAACGGGCAATAGGCAATGCGAGTCACAGCGGGCGTTCCTCAGTGCTCCATTCTCTGTCCAACACTTTGGAATGAGATGTACGATGGGGTCTTAACACTGCGGCTTCCCAGGAAAGTGAAAATCGTTGGTTTCGTGGACGATGTGTCACTAACGGGGAGACACTTGAAGAAATGGAGGTGTCGGTGACGGAGACAATGAAGCCGCGAAAAGCCCATCTACATTACCCTGATGGAGGATATCAAGTGCTACAAACAATGAAAAGCCAGAAACGTGAGGAAGATGATGAGAATCGATTCGATGGTGACGTGGCAGCAGGAATGTGACAATACGGAGAAAGGAAAGTGGACCTACCGGCTCATCCAACCCTGTCGGCGTGGGTAGAAAGCACGGAGAGATGGCCTTCCACCTGAAACAGCTCCTACCGAGCCACGGCTGCTTAAGGAGTATCTTCATCGGTGTGGGTACGCAACGTCAACACTGTGCTTGGAGTATGAGATCGTCGAGGAGACACCGGAGCGTCTTTGAATGTCCGATGTTTGAAGTCTTTGAATGTCCGAGGAGAGTCTTTGAATGTTCGAGGTTTGAAGAGACGTGCAAGGAGGTACTTAATACGGGAGGACCGGACATCAACCCGGATAATGTAGCCTACAGAATGACAAGCGACGTAAAGACGTGGAATACAGCAAACAGAGATATGATGTAGATCAGTGATTCTCAACCTGGGGTCCGCGAAGTCATTGCTGGGAGTCCGCGAAGAAAAATATATTTTCCGAGTGCATATTGAAATTTCAAGTCATGTTTCCTAACAAATTGAAAATAATATATTGATAGCATACAAAATTGATGTTTATCTATGGGGGTCCGCAGCAACCCAGTGTGATATCTAAGGAGTCCGTGGTACGAAAAAGGTTGAGAACCGCTGATGTCGATCATGACCGTCTTACAACGGAACATTGAACAACGGTTTCGGGAGAGCAATCACCGCCAGGGAACTCTCCGCAGGAATAAGCTAGATTCACCGCCGAGGACTAGTCGAGTAGACTGCAACAGAGCAGCGAGTATGAGTCGTCGAAACGCCAGCGAACCAGACGTCACGCTCCATGCGGATTCGTCAGACCGACCACGGCACCCCACCGGTTGTTCCAATAGAAAAATAGCGAAAACCAAAGAAGAATCGATATTGGGAGAACTTTTTTCGCCAGAGAACTCTCCGTTAGCGTAAGCTAGATTCACCGCTGCGGACTAGACTGAGTAGACAGCGACGAGACACCACTAGTCGCGGGTCATCGGCGCACTAGTGCACCGGACACCCTGCTTCACCAGAATCGCCGAACTGACCTCGGCACCTAGCTGATTAGCTCGATCTCAGGAGAACTTCTCTCGCCGGGGAATTCTCTGTCGGAGTAGGTCAGGTCCATCGTCGGGGACTAGACCGAGTTGTTCGCGAACAAGTCGAGGAGTTGAATGGATCATCAAGGAAGTAGTGCTAACTGGCCCAAGAAGAGAACTAAAGGGCTAAATGGCACCGATCACGGAGCCAAAGGGCTCAAGAAGTTGTAGTACTGAAGAATCGGTATCGGGAGAACTTCTTTCGTCTGGGACCTCTCCGTCAGCGTACAGTCAGATTCACCGCCGGGAACGAGACCGCGTAGATCGCGACGATACACCACCAGCCGCGCCGGGGCTCCAGCAAACCGGATGCCCTACTCTACCGGAATCGCCGAACTGACCGCAGCACCTGGCTGGTTGGCTCGCTTTCGAACTTCTCTCGCCGGGGAACTGTTCGTCGGAGTAAGCTAGATCTATCGTCGGGGACTAGACCGAGTATTTCGCGAACCAGTCGGAAGCTCAACGAAGAAGTGGTACTGAATTGCACAAGGGAACTGAAGGGCTCAGTAAATTAGACAGTCTGAAGTTTGCCGCCCAGATTGTCCTCGTAGGGGAAGAGCATTAATTCTATACCAACAGCTAGCTTTCCTACCTTGACTACCCAAACCCGTTCAATGAAGCAATAATGAATATATTGGAGGGAATACGGCAAAGGCCAATGTTGAACGGAAACTTATTTGAAACCTTGTTTGAAACATAGTACTTGGAAATTCTGAATGCTGTTGGATCCTACCGAAGCCACCCTACCTGTGCAGGGGTTGCTAACATTTGAGATCGAACACTTCAATTAAGCGGGACAGACGAACGAGAAATACGCGCTGTAAAAGTAATAACAGATACTCTTTTCAAACAACCACATCGACAACAATACCACATACGGAATATACCAAAACTCTAGGAAACAAAATTATAATTGCTTTTATAAAATTTAGATGAAATTCGCACAACAACAAAAAAATATCAAAATTAACTTAAGCGTATTTCATAATATCGCAGAAAAACAATTCGTGTAATTATGTTTCACGAATAAATTTACGCTATATCTCATGTTCATAAAATGAACCTCGAAAATCATGCAAATCTGTATGTTCCTATGGAAATTTTCCTTATTCTGCTCGAAACTTGCGCGCTATTCATGCAACTTTCAGCCAAATTATCTTATTTTTACACGATTTTATACGAAACGGTGTTGAGCAGAGAAAAAAACTAACTGCGTTATACGCATACATGCACGAGCCGCAGCTCAATGCGCTTGGATCGTTCACGCTCATGCGAAAATTATATTTATATCTCGCTTTAGCTCAGTCAGTAAGGGGGTGTCTTTGATGAGTCAATGGTTTTAGGTTCAAGTCTTGATGAAATTTAACGGGATTTTTTATGTCGGTATGTTCACCAACTCATACGTAAGTTTTTTATTTAATTCGTTTATTAGATAAGGCACGTTTGCGTTAGCTTAAAGGTGCCAATTTTGTTTTGTTTTGCATTTTAAATTACCATAAACCGGGGTGACATTGATCACTTTTCGCATTAATCATTACATATTTTTAGACGCAACACATTTTTTTCAAGTTTATTATTTTTAAACCATGTACTGATGTATGGAGAACAAGATTGGATGGTTTTACCTAAAATTGTCCGCTTACAGCTATTTTTTCAAAAATGATTTCAAGTTGAAGTCCGTTTTCGTGTTCCGGGGTGACTTTGATAACCTGCATGTTCACTCACATTAAGTTATTGATGTCAATGTTTTTCATTCAAATGTTTGATTAAAATAATTCTGGAAAGATACTCATTGTTAAATAGATGTTAATTGGCATTATACAAAGTATTTCAATGTACTGTAAAATTCAAGTAACCAAAATTCGTATAATTTGTGTCCAACTTGAATAAAAGATTCTGAAAACCTTTAAAACTGCTAAAATTGTTTTGTTTCAGTGTTTTATCAATGTACAAAAAGTTTCATCCATTTTAACACGTTGGCATATTGAAAAATGTTGCGAATTTTAGCTTAAAATAATTTGAAATTATTTGTCAACTAATTTCACAAAAAATGTATTAAAAATGAACAAACTCTTAAAACTAAATTCAGCATATCGCAATCTAAAGGAAACTAAAACTCGCTTGTAATTTATTACTCTTGCTCAAATCTGAGATGTATTTGTTTTATAAAAAATAGACACTTTACGAAGCTTCGTGAAGATCAGGTAAAGTCAAATTTCGGTTTTTTGTAGTTTTGTACCCAAAAACCGAACAATATACTCAAAAAGTATAACAAATCGGTATTTTATAAGTTAAGAATAAAAATCATTTCAAATTAAAATGATTCGGTAGGCTATTCTGGTTAAATAAGCGATCTACGAAAAAAGTTTCGAGTGATCAAAGTCACCACGGTTTACGGTACTTAAAATTAGGGGATTACATATTGAATTTTTTAATGAAACTGAGGAGATTTTCTAGCTATCTTATACTATTCACAAGGGGGTTATTTAATTTTCGTAAGATTAGGGGGTTATTTAGTTTTTATGGCAATATGGTTTGACATTTTTAGCAATGAGATTATTGGAGCAAATAATTTTTAACTAAGGGGGTAATTTTTACAACTATCTTAAAAGTAGGAATAACTAAAGGGCGTGATTGAATTTTGTAAAGATTCGGGGAGATTAATTAGAGTTAGTTTTATGTGATTGGGCATTTTCAACGAGAACGCGAAGATATTTGGGGAGGTGGGGTAGGGGTTATACTTCTGGGATAAGAGTCAGGGGGTGGACAAAGATGACAGGAAGGAGAAAATTATAAACTTTCAGTTTCAGGCATCGGGAGATCAACGGTATAGATTACAGAATCATCAGGAAGAATAATGTACTGGAACGCTGGGTGGCCCTCGCCAAGGCGGCAGAGGTTTCAATTACGTAGTACGGCTCAGATGTGGATTGGCATCACTTCGAGTTGCGCGTGTGATGTTCGTACTGTAGGCCCCGTGTTTGTTGCTCATTCGACAGAGATGTTTTGTGTCGCCTTGGAGTCGCATCAAACCTTCGTGGGTGTATGGTACAGGTAGAAGAGAGTGTTTCTGAGAATGATAAGAAATAAGAAGGGGCAGTTAAATTTGTATTGTGATGGTTTTTAAGAAGGTGTAAACGAGGGACATATAGAGGAGATCGCGGCTTGCCAGCACATCTCGAACTGGGACGTTGGGCGATCTTCCTCGGGCCAGCAGGGTATCCATTAGCCGAGACCTGGCGGAACTGTACTCGGTGCACGTCCAGACAATGTGCTCGATGTCGTGATAGCCGTTGCCGCAAGTGCAGATACTACTATCCCAATACGCCGGAGATGTGCATCCAGCGTGTAATGGTTTGCCATGAGTCGGGACATCACCCGAATGGAGTCACGACCCACATCCATCCCCTTGAACCAAGTTTTCGTCGATACCTTGGGGACTATCGAATGTAGCCACCTTCCTAGCTCCCCATTACTCCGCGAGTTTTGCCAACTTTCGAGGGTTCTGAGGGTAATACTGAAAAACCCGCCTTAGCTAAGGAGTCCGCCTTCTCATTGCCCGGAATGGAGCAATGGGAAGAGACCCACACCGAGGTAATCTGGAAAGATTTGTCAGATCAAGCACTCAGTAGCTCCCGTATTTTCCCCAAAAAATACGAGGAGTGCTTTCCATATTTCATCGAGCGAATAGCGTCAATGGAACTGAGGCTATCTGAAACGATGAAGTAATGGTCTGCGGGTAGTGTGTCAATGACCCCAAGGGTATACTGAATAGCAGCTAGTTCTGCGGGGTAAACTGAAGCAGGGTCACTGAGTTTGTAGGAGGCGGTGCACTTTTGTTTGAAAATACCGAAGCCAGTGGACCCTTCGAGGTTTGATCCGTCAGTATAAAACATCTTAGAGCAGTCGACTTCTCGGAATTTATTATAAAATATGTTTGGAACCACTTGTGGGCGTATGTGGTCCGGAATTCCACTAATCTCGTCTTTCATGGATGTGTCGAAAAAAACAGTAGATTCAGAAGTATGAAATGCACACGATTGGGATTGTAAGAAGAAAGATTAATATTCTGCGCCATGTAGTCAAAGTACAGGGACATAAAACGAGTCTGAGAATTGAGCTCAACAAGCCTTTCGAAATTTTCAATCACCACCGGGTTCAAGATATCGCATCGAATGAGTAATCGATATGAGAGTTCCCAAAATCGATTTTTCAACGGGAGAACACCCGACAGGACTTCGAGACTCATCGTATGGGTCGACTGCATACACTCTAAGGTGATACGCAGACAACGATACTGAATTCCTTCGAGTTTGATGAAATGTATGTTTGCGGCAGAGCGAAGGCAGGTTATTCGAATTCCATTACCGACAGTATCGTTGTTTGATACTGCCGGTAATGGAATACATCCCTTTGCCTTTGCGAAAGCCAAATTGTGTATCTGACAGTAAGCCATTTGCTTCGACCCATTTGTCGATGCGGGATTGGATCATTTTCTCGAACAACTTTCGGATACAGGATAGCATTGCGATCGGTCGATACGAATTGTGGTCGGAGGTTTGTTTTCCTGGTTTGGTGTGGGACAATGTTAGCCTCACAAAACCTATTAAATAAGGTCAACAAGCGTCTCTTGGCAGAGTCTGGCAGATTCTTCTGTCCGGCCCTGGAGCTTTATTGTTACACGACAAGAGAGCAAGTGTGAACTCCGCCATCGAAAAAGGTGTTTCGTTCGCGTTATCGTGAGAGGAAGCGGCGCGGTAGATCTTCTGTGCCGGGGCGGAATCCGGACAAACCTTCCTGGCGAAATCGAATATCCACCGGTTTGAATATTCTGCGCTCTCATTAGTACTGTTTCGGTTTCGCATACGTCGGCCTGTTCCCCGAAGAGTGCTCATCGATGTTTCTCTCGTTAATCCGTCGACGAACCGGCGCCAATAACCGCGATTCTTGGCCTTCATCAAACTCTTCATTCGCTTGTCTAACGTCGCGTACTGTCGAAAACTAGCGGGTAACCCATCGTTGTCGAAGGTTTTATCGCTCTTTATCGCACCAGGGATTAGGAGAACGCTTTTGTATGTTCGCGCCGGGTACTGGCTTAGTCTGAGCTTGATTCGCGCTGTCGAGAATCAAGCCAGCCAAAAAGCTGTACTCTTCCTGCGGAGGAAGTTCTTGAGTAGATTCGATGTTGTCGAATATCGCGGCAGCATAGCTCTTCCAATCGATATTTCGTGTGAGGTCATACGAAATATTGATTGTTTCCAATGGCCTTGAGCCGTTACTGATTGAGACTGCGATCGGCTGATGGTCGCTACCGTGGGGATCAGGGATTACCTTCCACCCGCAATCTAACTTTAGCGAGGTCGAGCAAAGGGATAAATCTAATGCGTTTGGGCGCGCTGGTGGAGGAGGAATCCGTGTCATTTCACCAGTGTTTAGAATTGTCATATTAAAATTGTCGCAAATATTGTGAATTAAAGAGGAAAGGTTATCATCATAAAGACAACCCCATTCCGTACCGTGAGACTTAAAGTCTCCTAACACCAGACGTGATGCAGGCAGGTATTCTATGATGTCATGTAGCCGGCGATGCCCAATCGCGGTGCTGGTGGGGGGATATATATGGTAGCTATGCAAAGATCTTTGCCTTTGGTTGTTACTTTACAAGCGACAACTTCAATACCTGTTATCGAGGGGAGGTTAATTCTGTAGAAGGAATAGCACTTTTTGATCCCCAAAAGCACTCCTGCATAGAGGGTGTCTCGATCCTGGCGAATAATATTAAAATCGTGGAAGTTGAGATCTAAATCTGAAGTTAACCAAGTTTCACATGCAAATGCATCGCAATTCAAACTATTTATTAAGAATTTGAAGGAATCGATTTTCGGGATGATACTTCTGCAATTCCACTGTAGAACAGTGATCAAATCCGTGACCTCGTTTGATGAGTTAGCCATCGAAGGATACAATCGCTGAGAGGAGGGGCCATTTAGCAATCAACTGATTCAAAGTTGTTCTTACTGTAGGGAAAAAAAGCTTTCATAAAACATTAAATAGGATCAGTTACATAAAAAGTTTTTATTATCCAGTCCACAATATCCGAGAGTTTGATAATTCCAGTGCTGTGTTTATTCTCGAACTGAAACAAAGGAACACTTGGGATTTTTGATGTTCCTGGAAGTACTGGAAACTCCTTATCTGAGCTAAATCCTCCGAGACCAGGAGCTACTTGCTTCGGCTTGGTTGCAACACTTCCAAGAGATGTCACTTTCGGAGACCCGTCAAGGGACATCTTCTTGTCTTTACAAGGATCTTTAGGAGAGGAAATGTTCCTCCTCTTCCTATAACTTCTAGGCACTCTAGTAGATGTTCCCTCTTGTAGGTCACCAGCCTCGCCCTCGTTAGGAGGCAAGTGAGCATAGATGTTTGTTGAGGATGTTTGGATCGTCCCGTAAGGGAACGTTTTGGTTTATCCCCGCGTAATTTGTACGCAGGACATGCCGAGAAATTATGCAGCTTCTCTGCACAGTAAGGACACTTCTCAGCATTCTTACTGCACAAATCATCCACATGATTCTCTCCGCATTTTTCACAGCGGGCCTTATTGCTACAATGGGGGGCTGTGTGACCCAATTGTTTACACTTTGTGCAATTCATGACCCGTGGCACAAACAGACGCACAGGCAGACGAACTTTGTGCAAGAGGACGTAATTTGGCAAAGCGGTACCAGCGAAGGTCACCCGATAAGAGTTTGATTGGAGGTACGTTTTTGGACTATACCCCCCCCCAACTACTACTGAGTGCAAACGCTTGCACGTATTTTTACTGGCTGCAGTAAGCGGTCTCTAAAACGGCCAACCCCGTACTGCAGCAGATCATCGCATGTCAAACTCTCATCGGTGACAACGCCTTCAGACTGTACTTTTACAGCTGGAATGTACACATAATAGTCCTTTCTAAAGTACTCGCAGCAAGCAGTATCGTTTGTCTGCTTTGAGTTAGTCAACACGACCTTGAGCCTGTCTGAGCAGACCTTTTTTATTTCGGTCACAGCCGAGAATCGTTCCGTTAGGTCTTTCGAAATCTGTAATAGATTCAGCGATTTTGTTTTTTGGCCGAAAGAGGACCACAAAGGGACCGGTCGAGAGCTCTGGATACTGTTCGGGTCGGGGGAGAGCCTTAACAGTTGACTCGATCTCCATTTGGCCATCCGGGGAGGGATCCATCGACACCGTCAACGCACGGGGTCAGCACCCGTGCAGACGGGAAAAAGCAGTAAATGTATCAAAAAAAGGTAGATTTCACTTATCTGAATATTTGTTTCCCACGACGCACCGGCCCAGCTTATATATCTGGTTATTGTTCAATCCTCACTTTGCGAACAAAAGGCTGAGGAATGCGGCCTAACGGTTAACACACGCACAAGAGAAGATAAAAGTCCTAAACCTCGAAGAGGCAGAGAATGCGCAAGATAACCTTGAACGCGGATTAGCACTATTCTTTGTCGTACGGACTGGAAACAAAACACTTATATCTCGAGGGAGTGCTCGAAAACGAATGACTCCTTTTTGTTCCACAAACGCATGTCGGATTAGTCCATAAGAATTGTCTAACTTTTGTTAAAAATCCACAAAATACAGTCATTTTCCGATCTCGATGAACTGAATCGAATATGTCTGTGTATATAAAAGTCAATGTTTGTACGTATGTGATATATGGGCTCCCAAACGGCTTAACCGCTTGCCGTACAAATTTATACATAGTAGACATTTGTTATGGAGCGTGTTTGTGTGCTATTGGTTGCCCGCCAGATGGCGCTTCGAAACAAATTGTGTTTTATTCCTATTTCGTTGAAAGTCGCAGCGACGCGCGGTGGGTATTAGCTGGTAGTTAATAACACTCTTTAGGCCTTTAGGGATTATTGCATAAGTCTCTACGAGAAAGGCAAAGATATTAAACTGGGAATCCTTGAACAAATATAGTGATCTACAGATTCCAATTTTAGACTACATTCTAGTTACCACTTGAACGCAGCAATGATATTTTGCTTGAAAATCTCGCCGAGCTAGTGGTGTCAAGTCTACGATTAAATTTGTACGCAGCTACTAACCTAACGGAACCAGAGTAAATCAGCCAATCTACCTATGTATTGCAAAGCACGCAAATTACTTCAAAATTGCATTGCGAATGTGATATCAACCCGCCCGCTGGTGAGACCGAGCAGAAATCTATTTCTGCGAAATCGTGTTAATATTGCAGCATATTTAATTTATTTTCAGGTGTGCGGTGGATGTGAGGTAGCACCGCAGACATTTTCTCGAAACAAACAACGAACGTCGCATCGCAGTGAACACGCAGGGATTGCCTGAAACGACCGTGTCAATGCCATCCAAACGTTCACCTAAAAATCTTCATCTAGCGAGAAATCGGTTTCAAGGCTGGGTCCACTTATCTATTCTAACCCGTCTGCGCTTCGAATGCCCAAAAGCAATTGCGATTTCATATTTGCTCAACACTCCTCAACAGTTTACTGGCATCGGTCGAACGACTTCCCGCGGGGACAAGGCCAACCAAGCATTATTGACCGGGCTTAAAATAGTACGGGAAAATGTTTTCCATTTGCGGACTCGGATACTCGGTATCACACTTGCGCTCACGGTCGGGGAGCGAACGAAGCGGGATCCCTATGACGAGTAGTTAGTTACCCACCTCGATCCGACTGCGATGATTATTCATGGTTTTTATTTTTGCTTTTTCGAAATTATCTTTTACCGTCGCCGTACCCCTGTACGTCGATACCCCCGCGCTACTTCAGTGCCGCACGTCGCATGCTACCCGACGTCACTTGTTGGGGCTAGCTGGGAAAATAATTACACACCGACGGTAAAAATAATTAATCGCGGTTATTCACTGAGATCAATCCGGCTCTGTTGATTTTTGCAAAGGGCATGGGGCGTGTTTCATTGGGTCATCATTTGAGTTCGAAATTAATTTAATTTCAATCACAGTGAATTTTATTTCCGGATTAGACAGCTGTTATTGATAACAAATAAAATAACCATACTTTTTTGTCGTCATGATGTCATCAAACGGAATACCGATATATACCCGAATATTGAATTGTTTTGGTGTGTCGAAAACATTGCAAAGAATTATTTTAATCCATAGCTGGACGACGTTTCGTTTTATGACGCTCCGGTGTTGAAGTACTGATTATGTTGTTCACAGCTGTCCGAATATAGGATATATGTTATTTTGTTATTTATGTATTTACAACTATAATTATATAGTTCATTCACTGTATTCGTGGATATAGGGTTGCGAAGCTTAGAAACATTTTTATTTTATTTTCTGATAACAAAATATAATTTTCATAAGTTATTTGGTTAGATATCAACCTATTATTTATTTACTGTCGCACGCAGTGACTGTTTATCATATTCTAGAGTACATCATAGATGCAATGGGGAAATTGCAATATTCCTTAAACATTCTATTTTTTGAAATGTGGTCATCACAGGTGTGACCGGCTCAGGTGCATTGCGAGTTAGGATTATCGACCAAGTTTGCATCGAGGCTTTGGATCAGCTTAAGACCATGCTGGGTGTCGTCATTTCCAACCGTTGGAAAGATAAGAAAACACCAAAGACCAAAAACCTCAGTGCGAATGTCGGAGTCGCTTTCCCAAATCAGATGGGTACAGTACAAGAAACTTGAATAAATCGTGCAGTAAGCTGGTCTGTTTGTCGGACAAGTTTCTAGTAAACAACAGTGGTTCGGTTTACTAAACCATGCTAGAAGTGGAACGGTTCCGAGTGGTCGGCTATGTTTACGCTACTGGTTGTATCGTGTTTTCGATTATTGAAGGTGTCGCAGCTACGAATATCCTAATGAGTGAGTGTTGGAAGTGATATACCAAACATTATTCTAAATGGTTTACTATTCTGTTTGACAGGGAATGGATGTGACGTCGATTCGTTCACTAAGCTCATGATGGCGGCCTTGTTTCTAACTTTCAACATATTCCTGATGATCGGAATTAGCACGGTTTTTATCTATCCCAAGATTATACTAAGAACATCACATAACTATTTTATTTATAGGCAAACATCGCAAACGTTGTGGCTAATACTGTTTTTACGATTATTTTCGATTTTATAATCACCATGAATGTGATCACGTCCGTTTCCATCCGGATGTTGAATGGTGAACCAATCTATCGGAAGAGGGAAGGTGCTGTGGCTCTGGTCTTAATTGCTTTATTTTTAGGTAAGCCAAATAATTAAACTGTGCAGAATGTGTTAATAATTAGGCAATTTTTTCAGCACTCTCCATCGGACAGCTTTGGATATTGAACGGTGTGAGACTATACGTAAAAAACCGACGAAGGATGCTCAACATTGCTTAGCCATTTTTTGAGCCTACAAATGTTTATAATTTTATGTGATTAAATATTTATGGGATCGGCGCAGGGCCGGCGGATTCCGTGGGTAGTATGTGTGGTAATACTCACTCGAAAATAACTGAGAGAGGACCCACTCGAAAGTTTGGAACAAACTAAAACCTGTAATTAACCGCATATTTGTCTTGCGCACAAAATGCATGCGTCTGAAATTCTCGATGCACAATAATTTCATTTTTTATTGAGATTCAAATTTCTTTTGACTTACAATTTAAGTTTCTTGAAAATATGATATAATAATTAGGATTTTTTTTTAAATTTAATTTTTTTTTTAGTAATACTAAGGGGAATATATTTTGACACATCTAGGGGAACTTGGGGAGACTTGACCAGGTTTTCAGCTAAACCTGCATATCTCTCTAAAAAGATTTCAATCCTTCAAAACTCATTAAGCTGTAATGTGGGAAGGTATTATGCGTGCTTATGATTTTTTGCAGAATTTTTAATTTATTTTTGAAAAAGTTATAATAGTTTTTTCTGTAAACGTTTTGCCTTTCTCATATAGAAAGGTTATGCAATCACTCTGAAAAACGTCAACCTAATCCCGGCCCGGAGGGCCGAGTGTCATATCCCATTCGACTCAGTTCGTCGAGATCGGAAAAAGTCTGTATGTGTGTGTGTATGTGTTTTTTTTTTTTTACAATGGAGAAGACCTTTATGTCCTAGCCCAGTACACGTGCTAACGGTAGGGTCCAATCTACCACACGGGGTGCACTGGGGGCGTGTCGGACTCGAATGGTGACCAGCCATTAATACCGACTAAACTCCATTGGGCTCCGCCATCATTCCTCCCAGGAACTACCTCTCGGTATTACTTCTGGGGGGATGGCTGTACTAAGTGTACTCATTCACTCTCACTCGCGCGATCATACATCCTGTATGAGGCTTACTTGGGTGCTCTCTCAATCACACTTTGATTCGCTCTCAAACACTCCCACATGAGGCTGACTTTTGTGCTCACCTTTTACGTTCCATGCGAGGCTGACTTGTGTGCTCACCTTACTCATTCCTTGCTAGGCTTACTTTTGTGCTCGCCCTACCCATACATGTGAGGCTGACTTGGGTGCTCACCCTATCACCTGATTCACTCTCAATCGTGCCACTCTATTGTACCTTTGTCACTCCCTCTGGCATCCCATGTGGGACATTTTTCTTAGGCCCCACTTCTGACATACCATGCGAGGCTGACTTTTGTGCTCACCTTTTTCATTCCTTGCTTGCTACCAACCTGTGAGGCTGACTTTTATGCTCACCCTTAACATGCAGTGTGAGACTGACTTGGATGCTCACCCTTTCACTCCTCTGCCACGCCATGAGGCATCGATAGCTTAGTTCCAACATACTACGCTACGACCCTCCCGTCTTGGCATGAGGCAGTCCACTTATACGCCTATACACTCACTCTTCTGTCTTGCTTCGGGGTGGCTGGGTTTACCCCTTACGCGGTTGCCATTCGCTGCGCCAACCTACCTCGGCATGAACAGACCATTCACTCTCTTATTTTGCGCTTGGCCTTTTTCGCTCCAGCTAACCAATCACTAGTTAGCCGTGCCCGCCGTCTGTTGCTCGGTTCGCCAGATTACCTGTAGCCTACTGGCAATCTGGATGGTAGCAGCCGAGACTGCGTTCCACTTCTCCACCGTTTGACACATCCGCTGGATAAGGGTATCCGGGGTTGTGTCCCAGCCACAGACGTCAAGCATTGCTCTTCTTTCGACGTCGAACCGATGACATACGAACAGTATGTGTTCGGCAGTTTCATCTACACCTGGGCAGTCCGGGCAGACTGGGACCTCCGCGTGCCCGAACCTGTGGAGGTACTGACGGAAACAGCCATGGCCTGACAGGAATTGTGTCAGGTGGAAGTGAACTTCCCCATGGGGTCTTCCCACCCAGCTCGATATGCTAGGTATCAGCCGGTGGGTCCACCTACCTTTCGAGGAGTTGTCCCACTCACGCTGCCATCTGGCGACCGAGGTCACCCTGGTGCGCTCGCGGGCTCCCCTATTTCCACGTAGCTCAAAGCACTCCTCATCTTCCCGAATGACCAGCCCGACTGGCATCATGCTCGCTATCACGCAGGATGCATCGTGTGATACCGTGCGGTAGGCAGATATCACTCTGAGGCACATCACGCGGTAGGTGCTCTCCAGTTTCTGTAGGTAACTGGTTACCCTCAGTGCTCTTGACCATGACGGGCCGCCGTACCTGAGGATAGATACGGCAACGCCTGCCAGTAACCTACGTCTACTGGCGCACACCTTTGAGCTGTTGGACATCATTCTCGATAGTGCCGCAACAGCAGTCGACGCTCTCTTGCACGTATAGTCGACATGGCTGCCGAAGGTCAGCTTGTCGTCTATAATGACTCCGAGAGACTTCAGACTTCGCTGTGAAGTGATCGCGACTTCTCCCACATGGATAACTGCATGTTGTGCCGACTTGCGGTTGTTGACGATAACTACCTCCGTCTTATGATGAGCGAGCTCCAGGCCTCTCGCGCTCATCCATTCCTCCACCGTGCTAATCGCGTGTTCTGCGGTTAGTTCTACCTCAGGAATTGACTCCCCGTAGACCTCCAAGGTTACGTCGTCGGCAAAGCCGACGATCTTGACCCCAGGAGGGAACTTCAGTCTCAGAACCCCGTCATACATGAGGTTCCATAGCACCGGGCCTAGGATCGAGCCCTGCGGGACTCCGGCGGTAATCGGAACCCTTTTCTGACCGGCATCGGTCTCGTATAGCAGTACGCGGTTTTGGAAGTAACTTTCCAGGATCCGGTACAGACCCACCGGTAGGCTAAGCCGGTGTAACGAGAGCGTGATGGCATCCCAGCTTGCTCTGTTGAATGCATTCTTCACGTCAAGTGTCACTAACGCACAGTATCGAATACCTCGCCTTTTTCGTTGGATCGCTATCTCGGCAGTGTTTATCACTGAGTTGAGAGCGTCCACTGTGGACTTACCCTTCCGAAAGCCAAACTGGTTGCTTGACAGACCGTCCGTACCTTCCGCGTACGGGGTGAGCCTGTTGAGGATGATCCTCTCAAGCAGTTTGCCAGTCGTGTCTATCAGACAGATTGGTCTGTACGCCGATGGGTCGCCTGGCGGCTTCCCGGGCTTCGGCAACAGCACCAGTTTCTGCCTTTTCCATCTATCGGGGAAACGGCACTCGTCAAGGCATCTCTGCATAGCTAGCCTGAACATGTTCGGGTTCGCTATGATCGCTGCCTTGAGAGCGTTGTTCGGGACTCCATCCGGCCCTGGAGCTTTGTTCATTGCTAGGGATTTAGCCACTGCGAGTAGTTCTTCGTTCGTCACTGGAGCCACCATTTCGACCGTGCCCGCACTGTCTTGTAGTGCAGGTGGCCAGGGGCTTGTGGCTCGAGACGGGAAGAGTACTTCGATAATCGTTGCCAACCGGTCCGGAGACCGTTCAGGGGGTGAGGAGCCCCCTTTGGTCTTGGCCATCACAATCCGGTAGGCGTCGCCCCACGGATTCGCGTTGGCACTCTCACACAGGTTGTCGAAACACGCTCTCTTGCTGCTTTTAATAGCCTTGTTAAGGGCTAATTTCGCAGCTCGAAACACTTCACGGCGGTTCTCTCTTGCATCCTCGGTGCGAGCTCTTTGCATCCTACGTCTAGCTCTGAGGCAGGCTGACCGTAGAGCTGCAATCTCGGCACTCCACCAGTATACCGGGCATCTGCCGTTTCTTGGCAGTGTTTTTCTCGGCATAGTGGCGTCGCACGCGCGTGATAGAACAGCTACCAGCGCATCCCCGCTTAGACTGTCGGTGTTGGCCTCCAGTCCCAGGGCCGCGGTGAAAGCTTCGCTGTCGAAGTGATTGGACTTCCACCCGCTTACCTGACAGGGATCTCCCGCCCTCGGATGCTGCACACCATAGTTGATCTTAAAGCGGATTGCTAAATGATCACTATGGGTGTAGCCTTCGTCTACCCTCCATTCCATGCCTGGAGCCAGACTCGGGCTGGCAAAGGTCAAATCAATCCACGCCTCCACTCCGTTTCTACGGAATGTACTAGCGGAGCCATCATTAGCTAGCACAGTATCGAGTTTCGCAAACGCTTCCATTAGCGCTTGACCCCTGCTATTTGTACAGCGGCTGCCCCACTCCACTGCCCAAGCGTTGAAGTCTCCCGCTATTACTACCGGTTTCCGGCCCACGAGGTCCGACGAGAGCCTGTCGATCATCTGGTAGAACTGTTCTATTGGCCACCTTGGTGGGGCGTAGCAGCTGCAATAGAACACACCATTGATCTTGGCAATCGCCACACCCTCGGCGGAGGGGTGTATTACCTCTTGAACCGGGAACCTTCCCGTTGTACAGATTGCCACCATTCCAGACCCGTCCGACACCCAATTGCCGTTGCCAGCAGGGATGCTGTACGGGTCTGATAAGAGGGCGACATCTGTCCTCGACTCCGAGACCGACTGCCACAGCAGCTGTTGGGCTGCTGCACAATGGTTAAGATTTAGCTGTGTGACTCTCACGGCTTCTTCTTATTTAACTCGCCGAAGGGACACGAAGGTCCGCCCATAGCATGTTTATGGGCTTGCTTCTTAGAGGTGCAGATAAGGCACTTATATGCCTTAGTGCACCCCCGCTCTTTATGCCCCTCCTCGCCGCATCTACGACATAGCTTACTCCTGTCTAGGCCTTTGCATTCGTAAGCTTTATGGCCGGATTCTAGGCACCGATAGCACCTGTCCACTGAAGGCGGCTGGGGTATACTGATAGGGCATACCGACCAGCCGATCTTCAGCTTCCCTTTCTCGGTTACCTTTTTGGCATCCGCATTGAGTAGCCTGAGGTAGGCTACTTGGGTGCCAGAGGGTCCGTCCCTCAATCGCACAGAGGCCCGCTCGATTGTGACGCCGCATTGCTCCTTGACGGCTGCGGCGACGTCTTCTGCGGTTGCGAACTCGTCCAAGTGTTTACACTGGAGAGTTGTTTCCGCACCTAGCGACCTGATTTGGGCGCCCTCACCAAGGACCTCTTGGGCCAAGGCCTTGTATATTGCACTTGATTGTGCGCCTCGCTTCAACACCAGGAGCATCTCTCCCGTGTTGGTGCGTCTTACGCTACGCACATCCTGCCCAAGGGCCGAGAGGCTTTCGGCCGCTTTCATCGATTTAAGGACATCGGCGTATTTGTCCTTGTCGGTTTTTAACCACAAGGCTTCGCCTCTGTCCTTGGCCTTCCTCGCAGGCCGCGGTACCTCCGGTTTCGGTGCCGGCTTTTTCTTGGTAACCAGCGTCCAGGGGTTTGAGCCCCCCTGCCCCGGTCGTGCCGGGTTGCTGGTACCATCGCTCTCAACAGCGAAGTCACTCTCGCCCTCGCTTACCTCACCCAGGCGGCGTTTGACCTTGACGGTTGCACGCCGAGTGGTGTCGGTTTTGGCACCCTCTCCTGGCGACTTCCTAGGGCGCTTCGCATTCGATGCCGTCTTGCGATTGCCCTTTCCCTTTCCCTTCGAGGGGAACTCGGTCGCCGCTCCGATCGACGTGGCTGCTCCATAGAAGGTAAAGGCCACTGTTTGTGAGCCTCTATTAACCTTCTCTCTTTCCTCCCTATTGGAGGCCACTGTCTGGGTTTCTCTGTCGGGCCTCTCCCGACATTCCACCCTCTCAACATATGCCTGCTGTTCCTGTCTTGCGACACGAACAGCTTTCCGGAGCTCCAGAAGGCTCAACTTCAACTCCTTGGCTATGTTCTGCTTTGCGCTAGCGAAGTCGATTATAGCATCGAGTTGCTTCGCTACTTTGCGCATCGCAGCTATTGGCCCCTCCGATGCATTGGTAGGGGTATTGCCTACCGCTGCTGGGGGGTCACTGGTGCTTTCGAGTACAGCACTCATCGTTCCACTACTCTCCCCACGGGGGGGAGACCTCGCCAAGCCACCTCTTGCGAAGGGGTTTGGCACCTCCGTCTGCTTATTTTTATTTTTATTTTGCTCCATGAAAATTCCCACGAGTAGCGCGAGAAATATATGTCCGCCACGCCAGAGCTCCGCATTAGCGTGGTAAGGGACGCTTACTGTGGGGGTTGCCCAGGTACCCCACAGGCTCCGTTAACGATCGAGCATCTTTTTCACCCCCTCGATCACTCATCCCTCGGCACGGGTCGCTTCACGCCTTGGAATTGGGGTTATGCCCTACCTTGCTTTACGTGGTGATCTCGGCCCGGATCATCACAACCATCCTCCTTTACCAGGGCTTTGGACCTGTAGCTCTGGATCTCAATAGTTCCATGTACGTATGTTATTACAGACATGCTACTATTGGGATCCGTCATTCGCTAGCGGAGTTTGTGTGTGTATGTGTGTATGTATGTGTGTGTATGTGTGTATGTGTGTGTATGTGTGTGTGTATGTATGTGCGTATGTGTCAAATAATGTCACTCATTTTTCTCAGAGATGGCTGGACCGATTTGCCCAAACTTAGTCTCAAATGAAAGGTGCAACCTTCCCATCGGCTGCTATTGAATTTTGGATCGATCGGAATTCTGGTTCCGGAATTACGGGTTTCAGAGTGCGGCCACACAGAAATTTCTCATAAAAACTATAGGAAAAATTAAAAATAGAATTTTTATTTTTGATGCTAAATGTATTCAAGGTGCATAAAACATCGAGATTTGATGCAAACACGAAAAAAATTTGACGAAGATTCACTTTTTTGGATTTTGCACATTTTGCCTTTCTCATATAGAAAGGTTATGCAATCACTCTGAAAAACGTCAACCTAATCCCGGCCCGGGGGGCCGAGTGTCATATCCCATTCGACTCAGTTCGTCGAGATCGGAAAAAGTCTGTATGTGTGTGTATGTGTGTATGTATGTGTGTGTATGTGTGTGTGTATGTGTGTGTATGTGTGTGTATGTGTGTGTGTGTATGTATGTGCGTATGTGTCAAATAATGTCACTCATTTTTCTCAGAGATGGCTGGACCGATTTGCCCAAACTTAGTCTCAAATGAAAGGTGCAACCTTCCCATCGGCTGCTATTGAATTTTGGATCGATCGGAATTCTGGTTCCGGAATTACGGGTTTCAGAGTGCGGCCACACAGAAATTTCTCATAAAAACTATAGGAAAAATTAAAAATAGATTTTTATTTTTGATGCTAAATGTATTCAAGGTGCATAAAACCATACGTCTCCCAACCTTTGAACGGAACGGATCGTTATATTTCACAGTGGTGTTCGGTGTGTAAATTTCAGTGATTCAAGGTCATCCTTTGTTCGTTCGTTAGCTACCATTCTGCTGGTGCCGGCAGTAAATCCAGTACATTGTTTTCGCTGGTGCGGAACAATCGACGTTGTTTGCAGATAAGTTTTGCTTTATTTTTTTTCCTCGTTTGCTTTCTTTCCTTTTCCCTACTTTTACTCTACCTTGTAATCAAATAATAAGACACATTCCCGTTTATATAACGCTCTGCCCTCGTGCTTAAATGGCCGAGGGCGAAATACCATCTGATGTAATCATGGAAGTCCCTGATCCCCCTAATACTCGCATTGCACCCCGTATAAAGCAGTACCCAGAAGGTTCCTCTGGGCCATGGGTGGTATATTTTCGGACCGGAGAGAAACCGGTTAATATATTAAAACTTTCTCGAGATTTGACTGCTAATTACCCGGCCGTAACTCAGATAACACGTGTTCGGGCAAACAAGATACGTGTTCTAGTGAGTGATCTCGGCCAGGCAAACGCGATTGCTTGCTGTGAGCGCTTTACGCGGGAATTTAAAGCATACGTGCCTTGTGTGGCCTGTGAAATCGATGGGGTAGTGTCCGAACCGGGCCTGAAATGCGAAGAACTGTTGGAGCACGGGGTTGGCTGCTTTAAGGACCCCTCACTTGAACAGATTAAGATCTTGGAATGCAAACAATTGTATACCGCAAACACCGAGGGAGGTAAGACTACCTACTCTCTATCAGGCTCGATTCGGGTGACATTCGCCGGGTCCTCTCTTCCCAACTACATCCTCCTTGACAAGGTTCGCCTACCAGTTCGCCTGTTCGTACCGCGGGTCATGAACTGCAGCAATTGCAAGCAGTTGGGCCACACAGCCACATATTGTGGAAATAAGAAACGATGCGGCAAATGCGAAGGAGAGCATGAGGATGACTCTTGCGACAAAGAAACTGAAAAGTGTATTTGCTGCGGGGGCCCTTCACATGCTCTTAAATCATGTCCTGCGTACAAGCAGCGCGGGGATAAAATTAAGCGCTCCCTTAAGGAACGCTCAAGGCGTTCTTATGCAGAAATGCTAAAGAATGCTTCGCCATCTGTCCTGTCCGAAAATCCCTTTGCTGGTTTGGCTAACGTTGAGCAAGAATCTGACGACCCACGAGAGGGAACATCTTTGGTTAACCCAGGGGAATCCAGGAAGAGGAGAAATCCAGCCTCCCCTACATTGCCTCGTAAGGGTGCCAAGGTGTCGTCCACTCAGAGTGCGCCATCTACAACCAATAAATCCAACGGAAGTGATGCACAAAAGCCGAAGCAATTTGCTCCAGGACTTGGAAATATTAATTCTAACAAGGAGTACCCACCACTTCCAGGGACATCCAAAACCCCAAGTGTCCCCTTTTTTCAAACAGATACTCAGTCCAGTAGCGGACTAATGAAATTTTCTGACATAGTGGACTTAATTTTCACAGCTTTCAATGTTACTGATCCTCTTAAAAGCCTTCTGATACGTTTTCTCCCTATAGTGCAAACATTTTTGAAGCAGTTGACTACTAAATGGCCCCTCCTTGCAGCGATCGTATCCTTCGATGGCTAAGTCATCGAACGAGGTCACCGATTCGATCACTGTTCTACAGTGGAACAGCAGAAGTATCCTCCCGAAAATCGATTCCTTTAAATTTTTACTAAATAGTTTAAAATGTGATGCTTTCGCATTATGTGAAACTTGGTTAACTTCCGATATAAATCTCAACTTCCACGACTTTAATATAATTCGTCTGGATCGAGAAAACCCCTATGGAGGAGTACTTTTGGGGATCAAAAAGTGCTATTCTTTCAACCGAATTAACCTCCCTTCGACACCAGGCATTGAAATTGTCGCTTGTCAAGTTTTAATCAAAGGTAAAGACCTTTGCATGGCTTCCATCTACATTCCTCCTAGAGCCTCGGTAGGGCACCGAACGCTTTGTAATATCACGGAATCCTTACCGGCACCGCGGCTAGTTCTGGGAGACTTTAACTCGCACGGTACGGTATGGGGCTGTCTTCATGATGATAATAGATCAACATTAATCCAAGATCTTTGCGATAATTTCAACATGACCATCTTAAACACGGGAGAAATGACGCGGATTCCTACACCACCAGCACGCGCAAGCGCGTTGGATTTGTCGCTTTGCTCGACATCGCTACAGTTAGATTGCATGTGGAAGGTGATCCCTGATCCCCACGGTAGCGATCATTTGCCTATCGTGATTTCAATTGCTAACGGTTCAAGACCATCGGAAACAATCAATGTCTCATATGACCTCACACGGAACATTGATTGGAAGAGTTACGCGACCGCGATATCCGTTAAAATCGAATCCACTCAAGAACTTCCTCCGAAGGAAGAGTACAGGTTTTTGGCTGGCTTGATTCTCGACAGTGCGAATCAAGCTCAGACTAAACCAGTACCCAGCGCGAATACCCATGGACGGTCTCCCACCCTGTGGTGGGATAAAGAGTGCTCAGAGCTGTACGCGGAAAAGTCCACTGCATATAGGGCCTTCCGGGAAGACGGGTTACCCGCTAGCTATCAACAGTACGCGTCGTTAGAAAGGCGAATGAAGAGTCTAATGAAAGCCAAAAAACGCAGTTATTGGCGCCGGTTCGTCGACGGGTTAACGAGAGAAACAGCGATGAGCACTCTTTGGGGTACGGCTCGACGTATGCGTAACCGTAATAGTACCAACGAGAACGTGGAATATTCAAACCGTTGGATATTCGCTTTCGCCAAGAAGATCTGTCCGGACTCTGTCCCGGTACAGAAAACGTGCCGCGCCGCGTCTCCTCACGATACCGCGAACGAAAGACCGTTTTCGATGGTGGAGTTCTCACTTGCTCTCTTATCGTGCAACAATAACGCCCCAGGGTTAGACAGAATCAAATTCAACTTGCTGAAGAATCTGCCTGACACTGCAAAAAGGCGCTTGTTGAATTTATTTAACAAGTTTCTTGAGGGTAACATTGTCCCTTATGAATGGAGGCAAGTGAAGGTCGTCGCCATCCAAAAACCAGGAAAACCAGCCTCCGACCACAACTCGTATCGGCCGATTGCAATGCTGTCCTGTATTCGGAAGTTATTCGAGAAAATGATCTTGTTTCGCCTCGACAATTGGGTTGAAGCAAATGGCTTACTGTCAGATACACAATTTGGCTTCCGCAAAGGCAAAGGGACGAACGATTGCCTTGCGTTGCTTTCTACAGAAATCCAAATGGTCTATGCTAACAAAGAGCAGATGGCATCAGTCTTCTTGGATATTAAGGGGGCTTTTGACTCAGTTTCTATCAACATTCTGTCAGAGAAGCTGCACCAGCATGGTCTTTCGCCAATTTTAAATAACTTTTTGCTAAACCTGTTGTCTGAAAAGCACATGCACTTTTCGCATGGCGATTTAACAACATCGCGATTTAGCTACATGGGTCTTCCCCAGGGCTCATGTCTAAGTCCCCTGCTCTACAATTTCTACGTGAATGACATTGACGATTGTCTTGCCAATTCATGCACGCTAAGGCAACTTGCAGACGACGGCGTGGTCTCTGTTACAGGGCCCAAAGCTGCCGACTTGCAAGGACCATTACAAAATACCTTGGACAATTTGTCTGCTTGGGCTCTTCAGCTGGGTATTGAGTTCTCCACGGAGAAAACTGAGTTGGTTGTTTTTTCTAGGAAGCGTGAGCCGGCGCAACTCCAGCTTTTATTAATGGATGCAACGATCAACCAGGTTTTCACATTTAAATATCTCGGGGTCTGGTTCGACTCTAAAGGTACCTGGGGATGTCACATTAGGTATCTGAAACAGAAATGCCAACAAAGGATCAATTTTCTCCGAACAATAACTGGAACATGGTGGGGTGCTCACCCAGGAGACCTGATCAGGTTGTACCAAACAACGATATTGTCGGTGATGGAGTACGGGTGTTTCTGTTTCCGCTCCGCTGCGAACATACACTTCATCAAACTGGAGAGAATCCAGTACCGTTGCTTGCGCATTGCCTTGGGTTGCATGCACTCGACCCATACGATGAGTCTCGAAGTGCTGGCGGGCGTTCTTCCGCTAAAAAATCGATTTTGGGAACTCTCATATCGATTGCTCATCCGATGCGACATTATGAACCCGTTGGTGATTGAAAACTTCGAGAGGCTCGTCGAGCTTAATTCTCAAACCCGATTTATGGCCTTGTACTTCGACTACATGGCACAGAGCATTAATCCTTCTTCATATACTCCCAACCGTGTCCGTTTCCTAGATACTTCTGATTCTACTGTATTCTTCGACACATCCATGAAGGAAGAGATTCGTGGAATCCCGGACCATATACGCCCGCAGGTGATCCCCAATATGTTTTATAATAAATTCCGAGAAGTCGACTGCGACAAAATGTTTTACACTGACGGATCAAATCTCGATGGGTCCACTGGCTTCGGTATCTTCAACAACACTATCACCGCTTCATTCAAGCTCAATGATCCCGCTTCAGTTTACGTCGCAGAGTTAGCTGCAATTCAGTACACCCTTGGGATCATCGACACTCTGCCCACAGATCACTACTTCATCGTTTCGGACAGCCTCAGCTCTATCGAGGCTCTTCGTGCGGTGAAGCCTAAAAAGCAATTACCGTATTTTCTGGGGAAGATACAGGAGTCCTTGTGTACGTTATCTGAAAAATCTTATCAGATTACCTTTGTTTGGGTCCCCTCTCATTGTTCTATCCCGGGCAATGAAAAGGCCGACTCATTAGCAAAGGTGGGCGCATTAAATGGTGACATATACGAAAGACCAATCTGCTTCAACGAATTTTTTAGTATTTGTCGTCAGAGGACGCTCAACAGTTGGCAAACCTCGTGGAGCAATGGGGAACTTGGACGATGGCTACATTCGATTATCCCAAAGGTATCAACGAAGCCTTGGTTCGGGGGGATGGATGTGGGTCGGGATTTTATTCGCGTAATGTCCCGACTTATGTCCAATCACTACACCATGGATGCGCATTTGCGGCGTATTGGGCTTGCGGAGAGTAGTCTGTGCGCTTGTGACGAGGGCTATCACGACATCGAACACGTTGTCTGGGTATGCGCCGGGTATTGTGACGCCAGGTCTCAGTTAAAGGAATCCCTTCGGGCCCGAGGTAGACCACCCAATGTACCAGTCCGAGATATGCTGGCAACTCGTGATTTCCCCTATATGTCCCTTATTTATACCTTCATAAAAACGATAAATATCCCAATTTAGCCCCTCTCTTTTATTTCTCGTTTTTAGAGTTTCCTCCTGCCTTGTGGAACCGATCAGCTCCAGAGTGCCACTATGTAACCGCCGTCGCCCTTACCACTACGCCTGCATAGAAGGAAACTGAAGCGAGAGCGACTCGAGGTCCGATGACTTTTGAAGTATTCCCCGCGGGTCCGAAGAATACAATCCGCCAATCCGGTACTCGACGACTTACTAGACTGAAGCGCAAATTTGTTTCGCTGATCCCCCTCCCCCCCCCCCTTCGAGCGAAAGTTGCAAGTTTTGCTCTTCTTTCCCTGTCTCTCCCCTGTCCCTTGATACAACTGCTGCTACACTGATGCGGAAATAAGCCACCCTCTGGATATCCAAGCATAAGTTTTAGTTAAAAAATTCAAATTAGTATTCTGTATTCCTAGTTTTAAGATAGCTATAATTTTTACTCTTTATTGAAACTCTTGTCCTCCATCTTGTAAATAGAATTGAATCCTTAGTTTTAAGATTTCTGTGAAGTTTCTCATAAATATTTGTTCCCCCTTTTGTGTACTAAACTATATTGTTAGTTTTAAGATAACCGTAAAATATTTCGTAAAATACTATTACTCCCCCTCTTGTATATCAAAGTGAATCCCTTGTTTTAAATTTTTTCATAAAAAAATCTTTTGGCCCTCTTTTGTATATTGAATCTTATTTCTAGTCTTAAGATAGCTGTAAATTTTCTTTTCCTTTGTAAAAAAAAAATATTTCAACATTGTAACCTCCTAGTTTTAAGATATCCAAAATGTAAAAACAAAAGTATTTGGCACCGCCAAGCTAACGCATTTGTGCCTATCAAATAAACGAAATGAATAAAAAAAAAAAGGTGCATAAAACATCGAGATTTGATGCAAACACGAAAAAAATTTGACGAAGATTCACTTTTTTGGATTTTGCACATTTTTGCCTTTCTCATATAGAAAGGTTATGCAATCACTCTGAAAAACGTCAACCTAATCCCGGCCAAATTTTTTTTTCGACTCGCATAAGATTTCTGAATTTTAACAGGGGCGTAGTTGATGGTTTACGGAGAGGGGTTACACCCCCCCTCTACTGTTCACTCCCCTCCTTTGAAAATCTCCTTAAATCACCCCTCAGACCACCACCTCATACCCCTCCCTTTCAACCCCATCATCTTTAAACCACCACTATATTACAAAGCATACCAATTTAAGCTGGGGAGTCGTTCGTTCATGGGACTTTCGCCCTCCTCACATACCCATCCCCGCATGACAAAATGAGTTAGCAAGCAGATAACATTGATCTAATGCTGATTAGGCTAATGGAGTATGATATTTTTTTGTTTCAAGTGTTTCACCGTCGACACGTAGCTCATCAAGTTCGTGGCTGGCATGCCATTGTGTATAAGTGCAAAGTGTACCAAGAATGTAATGGACATTTCCACAATTATGTTGAACATAAAAAGCCTCCGTGCCATAGTTTAGAGAAATGAGAAAGGCACAATTGCACCGCTAGGTGGATTAAAACAGGTTTTTTTTCTGTCAAGTCTCCCCACAGCGGGGAGACTTGACCAAGACCTGGGGAGACTTGAGCAAGAGAATATTGAAAAATCAGGACAAAAAATAAAGCCATGAGACATACTGTAATCCTTTTTTCCGTATTGTCGAGATCCTTAGGTAGCAGTAAAAAATATAAATGGGTTACGTTTCATAAATTTCGATTTTTTAAATGTATTTGAATTAAGTTTAATTTTTTGTGTTTCGAATTCATCTCGTCAGTAGAGCACCATCTGGGTGTCTACACACTTTATTTACATCTCTCAAGATGCACATAAAAGGAGCGTCGCAATTCAAATGAATTTACATTCAAGAACATGTAAAAATGCGTTTTGTTCACAATTCTCCATCTCCATTCAACCGAATTCTACATCAAAAGAGACAATATTTTATTTCACATGTCAAATCATGTAAAATTCCATTGTAAGACAGAAAAATACGTCACAATGTTGTTTACGTCAAATGTAATTTTCATTTTTTCTAAGTGTGTAGTTAGACGATGTATCTAAACTAGTACCCAAATTAGCACTAGTTAGACTCAAAAAAATCCAAACAGTTCGCACGACGCATGTGAACGTTCAAAGCAACTGACTTGTCCCGAGTGATGTCCCGGGAAGCGAAACAAAATATTTTTGAAAATTTTTTTAGAAACCTAATAGAATACGTCATAGCCAGTAATAGAATTCTGTGCTTGGTCAAGTTTCCCCATGTTCCCCTACATCTTAAAATAAGGAATTCAGATCGATATGCAGAAAAAAAATTAGTGCATTTTTATTCAGACTAAATTATGCAATTAGAAATATTTTCAAAGACTACATGTACAATTTGCTTTTTTTCTAGCACGAAATATTATTTGATTAACAATTGAAACATGGAGAAACACTATTAGGCTTACTATAAGGAAGGCAAAAGATATACACAAGAGGAATTGATTTCAACATCAGAGTAGCAAAGATCGTATCAGTGAAAGTGAAAAGAGGGCGAACTACAATGGCTGGGAAAATAAGAAATTAAGGGGATTGTCTGGTGTAAAGTGCTCAAGCCGAGAGTTATTTTGTTTTGTGATTTTGAAGGCAAGGATGGCAATGGATCTATTGTGTAACATTAAGATGTTATATATGTTGAGATCCGGAAAAAAGGGAAAAGTTTGAATTTTTGTAAAGGTATGTAGCCATATTTTTATAAAATACTTGCTACACGTACGTCTAACGTAGTTCAATGTCCAATTTGCAAAATCCACTTGAGAACTTGAAAAAAATATCAATAAATGTCAAAGTTGTAGCAATTCCCACAAAATACGTTTTTTCAGAGGTTTGCCGTGACTACGATTGCAGTCCAACAGCTCAACTGGAAGTATAAAACTAAACAAAATTCATTAGTACATGTGGTGTCCTTGAACGACTCATTGAGAAATGTTTTTCTTTTCTTTGGAACAGACGATTTTTCTAAAATAAGCTTTATTTTCACCTAAAAAAGTTTATTAAAAATTTATAACATCGACGCAAAAATTTTGACGGAAACGTGGAATCGTTCAAGGACACGGCACTTAAATTACGAAGAATTAAAAAAAAGCTTTGAATTCGGTAAAACTTTTTCGGCAATCGTAGTCACCGCAAAGACGTTTTTGGCACAAATGATTTCGAGATAATCGCGTTTAATGTTTCAAGTATAAGCCAGGCCTCTGTGAAGGAGCAAGATGAAAAACGCTATAACTTATAAGTACAGCCTCTTTTATGATCACCCTCACCCCTACTATCATAATAATTAGCATAGAAGCGATGCATATCTGCCATCATCTAACGAACGCTACAGTGATAACCGCACTATGATATAGATCTATATGGAATGCTGTTGTCGCCGAAAAAGGATTCTTAGTTCTGTGTATTCCGATCAACGGTTGAATGGAATACACAACGTAGGACCTAGCCACCAGATGAAACATTATTTCTCTCGTTAATCCGTCGACAAACCGGTGCCAATAACCGTGTTTTCAGCATTCATTAAGTTTTTTATTTGCGTTTCTAACGTTGCGTATGTTCGGAGAAAATCGGGCAATCCGACAATTAAAAAAGTTCTTATAGGACCTGTTGGCATACAATTCTGAGTGCCCTTTACCCACCACGAAGTGGGAGACCGTCCACTGCTGTTTACGCCGGTTAAAACCTTGTATGCTTCAACCGGAGGTATTTTTTTATTCGATTCGATTGTTTCAGATATAGTAAACACGTAGCTGTTTCAATCGATAGGCACACTAATTGAGGTTGAGTACAATGATAAATCCAACGCGCTTGGCCGCGGTGATGGAGTATTAGTGATCATAGTGAAATTGTCGCGAATATCATGCAATAAGATCGGTTATCAACGTGAAGACAACCCTATGGCATACCGTGGGAGTTGAAGTCTTCTTGAACTAGCTGAACTGCTAAGTATAAAAGGACAATGTTTGCCTTTGATTCGGACTTGACGACGACAACTTCAATATCTGGTACCGAGAATTAAAGCGGCCCTGGCGAATAATGTTAAGATTGTGGAAGATCTACGTCAGAAGTAACCAAATACTTCGTGTTGAACCTAGGAAAATCATTGGAATGAAATATAGGGACACTTGAGATTTTTGATGTCCCATGAGGAAATTCCTGTTAGTTTCTAAGATTTCCGAGACGAGGAGCTACTTAATTCGGTTTTGTAATGGCATCCATCAAAGCACACTCTCAGGCCCAGCGTTGCCATTGTTCCAAAACTATCTGGAATCTTCCAGTTTTTGCCTACCTGAATAGACATTCGCTCAAGCCAGATATTTTGCCAGCTTTTTTAAATTTGGCCAGATTTTTCCAGACATTCTGAATTCTGAAAAATTATTTAACGTTTATTTTAAAAGAAACGTACAGAAAACCTCAAACTTTGAAGCTTTTTTCAGAGGCCTGGACCTAGTCTTGTGAACCAGACAACTCTGCTCAACAAATTGGGTAAATGTTTGTTATCGAGTAGGAGTCATCAAAAGACACCGCTGCATAGTGGTCGGAAACCCCAAAAACGTGAACTTAATTCATTAGAGGACAAAAAATATATTCACAAGGTATCTTTGGACGAATTGGTCGTAAGAATATTCCCCACAACCTGATAAAAATTAAAATTAGGCATGGCTTACTACGATCAAATTAAAAAAATTAACTTTTTATGCTGACGAGGTAGAAAGTTGGAGTTTTCGACAAAGTTTTAGAAATGCTCGTAATAAAGAATTTTGTTGAACTAGTTGAACTTGTAGGATTTAATGTTATCGATTTGTGAAGCATTTTCAATGACATGGCAACACCCTCAAATTTAGTTTTTTTAATATAACTTTTTCCACTGTGACTTTTCGTGCAAACCGTGCTCCAGACAAATGTGGAGGCATTAAAACCACATAATATTGTTGATGACTGTAAGTAAAAATACCCAAGTAAAAAAAACAATACAAAATGAGCTTAAAACCTACTTACCTCTATTATGCGTAGTCCGGACATTGAAAATAGTGCCTGCTCGTCCATCTTGGTTTGCACCTTTCTCTCTTATACGCAGTTGAACTTGGTGTAAAAAAATTTAAAATTTTTCAATAACTCTAAAACGAATGATTATTTTTACAAGAGGTGTGCACCGCGCCGTCGATTTCAGGTGAAATTTTTATATGCAGTGTTCAACAATATTTTTACATGCAGTCTTCAGCAATAATTTAATTTTTACATGCAGTCTTCAACAATATAATGTGGTTTTAATACCTCAACATTTGTCTGGAACATCGTTTGCACGAAAAGTCGCAGCGAAAAAAGCTATATTAAAAAGCTAAATTTAAGGGGTTTACCTAAGAAAACGCTTTATAAATCGATAACATTAAGTCGTACAAGCTCAAGCTGTTCAACAAATTTCTTCGTTATGAGCATTCCTAAAACTTTGTCGAAGACACCAACTTTCTACCTCGTCAGTATAAAAAGTTAATTTTTCTAGTTCAATCATAGTAAGCCATGCCTAAATTCAATTTTTATCAGATTATGCACGGAAAGATAGAAATCAGCTCTAGTGCTAAATCCTATTTCTGTTTTCAAATTAGTTGAATTTAACAACAAATTCCTAAAAATAACAAGCGATTTTGTTAAAATTCAGCTTTTATTTTTCTAATTAAGTTTTTGTTTTTAAGAGAAGGTTTTAGTTAAATAAAATCCAGGACACAATCCAGCAAAACAAAAACTAAAAATAAAATTTGCATTTTCAACTTTGCTTGCGGTTGAATTTAGGCATGAGAACAGCATTCTCAACCAAATAGATAAGGAATGCTATTTTGTTATTTCGGGGCTGTGTATATATGCTGTGAAAATTCAGCACGGCGAATAACAAAAACCTTTACTGAATTTTATAACCAGAAACATTGTTAAAAACAGAACAGTTTTTGATAATGTCAAATCCACTTGAGCGAAAACAATAATGGTGTTGTGGCAGATTTGTGCACGGAATATTTTGTGAATTAACGTTGTTTAGTTTTAGTTCAAAAGGATTATTGTCAATAAGTAGTGCACAGATAAAATGAGAAGTTAATGTTGCATGAAATTGTCCACGAAAAGTGTAGTATTTTGGTTAAAATGGTGGTAAGTTTTTATTTTTCTCTTATATTCTGGCCTGGTGGAGTGAAATTGTATTGTCAAGAAAGAAGACTTAATGTCAGTGAAACAATTATAGTATCATCGCATAATGTATTTATTTAGCATGTTTACGTCCGTTTAGTTCCCTACGTATAAGATGTGTCAGAGGTGGATGTTAAGCGCCATTTTGAAATCCAAGATGGCGACTCCCGGTTAATCATTTTTTTTTGCAACGCAATCAGTATCGGAATTTTTAAAAATGACTGACGAGTGAGTGTCGATGGTTGATGTTAAGCACCATTTCAAAATTAAAAATGGCGCCTTTCGGTTTAACGAAGTTCGGAAAAACCTAATCATTAAGGTTATTCTAGGAATGGTTCGGATGAGTTGTTTCCAGAGACAGTTGGCAACTTTACACGCAGAAAAATTAAGCATATTTAAACCAAAAATATGCGTTATTGAATCCTATCATTTATTGTTTATTACTTCAAATAACAAACTTATTGGTCTGAAAATATTTTTTTATCGCAGCAACAATAAAATTTTGTTTTCAATAAAATCATTTTTAATTTCAGTAATTTTGCTTTAATTTCAATAAAATATTTATTAAAAAATGGAATAATATTTTTTTTTTAAACAATAAATAAATTTTATTGGAATCAAAATAAATAAATTTATTGTCTCCCGACCAATAATTTTATTATTGCATTTAATCCATATTTTTATTGAACCTACAAATCTTTTTTTTCTGCGTGTAAGTTAAGCGAGATTCTAAAATCTAATCACAGTTTTTTCGAAATGGAGGTGACGAATAGGTATTAGAGGTCGATGTTGTTTGGGGTTTTATGTGATTAATCCAGAAATTATGACAGATTCAAATAAAGAATATTTGTCAAAGTTTGTGGTTTACGTTTTTAGATCCCATTTACGGGAATATATTCCTAACAAGAAATTGTTATAAACCAAGGTTAGGAACCAAGGAAAAATTCTCGCAAATATTCATCAAGCCAATTCGAAAACAACTATACTGAATGAGTTTCAGAATTATATTCATCTTGATTGGGTTAACCCTTTGCGACACGAGTTTTTTCATTGTTAATACTGTTATTTTTAGCTTTAAATAGGTTTTAGGGGTCACTGATTCTGATTCTGACGTCAAAAATGTAAAATTCAAAATGCGGATCCAGTATAAGGGGTCACTGATTCTGATTTTGACGTCAAAAATGTAAAATTCAATATGCGAATCCAGTATAACGACTATGCGACCCAAAAAGCCGTGAATCGAGTTTTATACTGACGGTAACAAAATTTGCCAAATTCGTAAAAATGGTTGCCATTTTGTAGGCGCCATTTTGAATTTTAGAATTCTGGCATCAGAATCATAATCAGTGACCCCAAAAACTCTCGTAAATCGAGTTTTATGCGCATTTTTTTCGAAAAAACTGATCTACTAAAAATTCTGCAAAAAATATATTATTTAGTTCAATGTTTGAGATACTTTCAAAAAAAAATTTGAGTTTCTAGGACTTTTAGTTCAGACACAGCCGAATTTATTGTAAAAAACTAGATTTTAGAGTTTTAATTGTTTATAACTAATAAGTAATTAACAAATTCACATATTTTTGTGCTAGTTAAACTCCTTACATCTCTAAGAGTTGATTAAAGGAAGAAATCGTATTTAGATATCAACGCCAACTAGAAATCAAATAAAAACTTAGGAGAAGTAAGTGGGACGTGTACGTCCCTCCGCGTCGCAATTTTTGAGGGGGTGGGGGTGCAAAGGTTTCAGCATGAAAAAAACACTTTTTTGAGATTTTTTTAAGCGAATTGATTGAAACGTTTTATACATTACAGTGAATTATTTCAATAACATGTTATAATTTTTCTATGCAAAAATATCGACAAACGACTCGGTGACGAAGCTTTTTGTAGAACGCCTCTGGAAAAACATAATTTGCGGTGTTACCTGCCATTCAAAAACTACTCAACCGATTTCTTTCAAACTTTGCATAAACATTCTATTCAAAAAATACTTAACCCCTACGTAGAGTTTTTAAGATAAATTTTCAATTAGGGTTTTTTTACTAATTTAAATTTTTTTTCGTTTCGCGAAAAATTCCGCCTTTTTATTAGTAAACACCCCTTTAATCAAAAAATTATCTCAAAAACTCAACGTAGGAGTTAACTATTTTTTACATAGAATGTGTATGCAAAGTTTGAAATAAATCGGTTGAGTAGTTTTTGAATGGCAGGTAACACCGCAAATCATGTTTTTTCCATAGACAAAAAGCTTCGTCACCGAGTTGCTTGTCGATAGTTTTGCCTACACACAGAAAAAAATATTGGTAAAAGAGTGTTTCGCTCTTAGCAAAAACAACCAACGTCAACAATTAGGTTGAAAGTAAAACTTTTAAATTAATCAAGAATAATAATCAAAGTAAAAGTTTTCCTTTTAAGCAAATGAAGAATAGTACTCAAAACAAAAGTTTTATTTTTAAACTAAGAGTATACGTTGGTTGTTTTTTGCTAAGAGTGAAACACTCTTATTTTTACCAACATTTTTTTTCTGTGTGTAGAAAAATTACAGTACGTTATTGAAAAAATACACTATAATGTACAAAAGTTTTGATCAATTCGCTACACACAAAGTTCTAAAAAAATCGCAAAAAAGTGTTTTTTACGCTGAAACCTTTACCCCCCTTAAAGAAAATTTCGTTGAACCGGAAGTCGCCATTTTGGATTTAAAAATGGTGCTAAACATTGTCCTCCGACACCCTCGTCAAAACCATTTCAAAAATACCTATATTGATTGTATTCTAAAGGACTTCAACTAAATCAAATTAATGATAAGTCTAAAAAGCAGGAATTTTATTTTTTTTTAATCAGTAGAAAAAACGCTAAATTTAACCAAAGCTGTCGTAAATTTAAAAAATTGACATTCTAAATTTAACTACGAAAAATTTTAAATTTAAAAACAGAATGGCTTAAATTCAAAACTGACATTTGTTGAAATCAACTGAGGAAAAAACTAGATTGAACAAAACAACCTCCCTAAAATTAGCATATTTTTTCAGAAATTCAACTAAACAACTAGATAATTTTAATGCAAAAAAGTTTTGAATTTAGAGCATATATTAGTTGAAATAACAGAAAATAGCACTAAATTCAGCACAAAATTTAGTTGAGAAGATGGATAATGTGTCTCCGCTAAAAGTGACAGCATCATTTTCTCGCCAAATCAGCAGAGAAAACAGAAATTCCAACTAACATTTTAGCTGTTTTCAGGAAGATCGAGAACAACTAATCAAAATCAGCAAATTGAGAATTTGCTTAGTTGTCCTAAATAATAACTAATTCAATTCAGTAAATCAACTAAGGTTTTCGCATCTGAGCCGAATTTTGGTTTTCCGTGTGGGGAATATTCATACGAACAATTCCTCCAAAGATACCCTATGAATATATTCAATGGTTTGGCCTCTAGTGACGTTTTTGGCATTTCCGACCACTGTGCGTTGCCTGCTGGCTCGTGGTGGATTGGGATTGGTTTGTAGTAGTTGTTAAGCCATCCAACTAAACTTAAACCTCTTATAATCCTCATCCATCCGGGGCAACCGTTAAGTACTGCTTTAGTAAGGATTGTGTTCTTGCTTACAACAGTTTTGTGTTAATCGTCATGTTTTTATCCACAGCTACTTTTCCTTACTTGCTGTCAAACTTTCGCGATATATCTCACCAGCTCAGCTCTGCTACAAATATCATACTCTGTTGAGACATGAACCGATTCGGGGGTGTCGACCATAAGAAATTTACATCTGTTTACAACACCCTTTGCCGGGTTTCTTATCCTTCTTGGTGCTAGTCGTTCCTATTTATCTGCTAGCTGGTGCTAAGAACTTCTTGGCAGCAGTATTTCACCCTATACCGATGCACATTTTCGCGAACCATTTCGCTGCCACTCTAACGGAATAATCATCGGCGGTAAAATTTCTCTGGACAACGATATCCCGATTTTCTCCAACTTCGTGTTTTTTTTCATAACTGCCGTTGCTAGCCCGCTGACCGACATCTGCTGTCTACTCACTACTTTTGCCAATATCGAAGCTTGTCGAAACGTTAACCGATCCTTCAGAGAAGCCGTCCAACTTGACATACATCCCTTTCCAGCCACCCTCGCAAAGTTTCGTCCTTGGTTTCTTCATTGACTTGTTTCTAGAGTGACCGAACTCAAATGACATTTTATGTGTCCAAACGGTTTGCAGTATATTTTTTTTCCTGGACAGGAACATAATAAATTTTTAAAAGTAATTCAAAACCCTCAGGGGGGGAGGGGGGTCTTGAACCCCCAAACCCCCCCGTGCGCACGGGCCTGCTCTGAAAACTAAAATGTATGCCAAATTTCGATGCCTTTGAGGTCGTTGTAAAGTGACAGATTGTGCCAGACATTTCTATTTGAATTGCCAGTTTCGACGCTCAAAACCTCTAGCACCTGGCAAAGTATCATAGATGAAAATTACAATTATTTTGTCAACTTTGGTTTTGAGCTAAATAAGTAGAAAGTGATCTAGATCAGTTCTATCTTTTGACAGAGGTGTTCTATCAAAAAAAATTCTTCGGCAAAGTTTTTTGTTTGATATTTTTAACACATGTACTGAAGACATTTATACTGTATAACTTATGTAGATGGCGCTACATGAAATACTCGAGAAAATGAATTTAAGCATTTTTTTATGAAAAATAGATCTCGATGTTTTCGAAGGTTTAGGAATATAGATGTTTTATTCCTAAATCTTCGGAAACATACAATAACAAAAAAAAACTTCAAAGTGTGATAAATGTTATCATGACATTCGCTTCTGGAATTGTTATCTTTCTTTCGTGAATATTAATGAAAAATTTTGTTTAAAAAACATAGCTCTTTTAAAAAATAAATGAATTTTGTTCTTTATAACTTACTATAATAATAATCTTTCAGATAAAATTGATAGATTGAAAATCAAATTGCAATGTTTGAAGATAGTTAGGAAAAAGGGTGGTTTCAAGTAATTTTGATAAGTTGAACACATTATTGACATCGGAAAATATATTAAATAAAATTAATTGTTTATTAGGGTGACTCAACAAATTTTTATTTTGTTGACCAAATAAGTTTTTTCAAGCAATTTTAATACGCTGACTTTGTTTTTTGACATTATAAAAACTTGAAAATAAAATTGACTGTTGATTAGGGTAGATCGAAAAACTTCATTAGGGTGGTTCAATATTTATTTTCTAGTTGCGTTAAAAATAAACAAATGTAACTCTGAAGCAACTCAGCAAAGGTAAGACTGTCAAACGATTATACTCAGTCAAGCAGTTATGATATTTACATATTGTAAATAATATCGCGAAAAACTAGTAATACGGTTGAAGTAAAGACTTCGAAATAAAATATCGCCCTTCCAGTTCAACCTCTGGCGTTTGTTCAACCGTTTCTACTCATAGATCTGCAAGAAGACACTTAATAGTTATGATTGCGGAAATTAATCAAATTTTATATATCTATGATTTGGGAGCCTTAAACCTATACCAACATATTTCAGAACAACTTTTACTTATATTAGCAGATTTATTTTCATGAGGTAAGCAATACAAGTGCGTGGAATGTGTCTATAGAGATTTGGAAACTGTTTCATGAACAAAAATTGTTGATTTTTTGAAAATATACTGCAAATTTGATAAAGTTTTGAGAGTTCTGAAACAAAAACAGTTCAGTAGTTTCTATTCCATTCTACACATGAGAAAAAATAATAAAGAACACCTTTCATATTTTCATAGATATCTTTTTTTTATAAAATATTATAAAATCAAAGAATATACATTTTTAAAGTGGAATATATGTTCGACAACTTTTCTTACTGTCAACATCACATAATTTCGAAACCATCAACTTCGACGGTTGGTCGTCAAATAGTGAATACTTCCCAGTGTTTAAATGCTCCTATCTCATGCTTCCCTGTGCGTCCATTGATGACATTTAATCCGTAGGCCGGCATCGACTGGGTACTAGCGGCTTCTGCAGTGGAAGAGAATTGAGAAGGTGCGAGTGGGCATGGGCGCTATAACCCTACCGTAGACAGAACTGAATACGGGAGGTGGCAAAGAAACCCCACACGACTGTCCGTTGACGAGACAGAAGGTTGGGTCAAACCCAACAAGCCGCCCAGCAAACACTACGTTACGGAAGGCGGAAGAAAAGGCGGATCAGAACAATAGGTCAAAGCTCACGTAACGAAAAAAGGACTACGATTGGAAACTTGGCACATCGAACTGCAGGTCACTTTGCTTCCCTGGGTTCAAACGAATCCTACACGATGAGCTGAAAATTCGTAACTTCAATGCCTTAGCATTGTAGGAACTGTGCTTGGAATGTGTGGAAACGCGGGTATCGAGCGGTTGCATTCTACTAGAGCGACGGCACAATAAACGAGTTGGGAAGATTTTCTTTGAAAAGTAATGGCAACCCTGCTCAGGCCTTGTTGAGGCAGATTAGGAGAAAAAATGATTTTCTCTTTTTTTTCGAAAAGTTAGAGGCACATTAGAACATGTTACCTCAATAGGATTGTCAGACTCTCGCTCTTTAGTGGACAAGGGAGCGTAGAACTTAGTCGTGGTTTCTACGTTTCTACATTGGGTAGCTGTATGACTCAATGGTTTGCAAGAACGGCATGCCCTTGCGCACAAAAAGGCGAGCAGGTGGACGAGACTCGTTCAAAAGAATAAAGTTTGCAAGAGAAGAAAGGCGGCGAAAGGCTGGACATGAACCTGATTGAAAATAAGTTCTCATACTCCTTGATTTATGTTGAACGCATTTGCCTGCAAACCAGAATTTTCACTGACTGAAGCAAAGGGAAGGAGCCAACCCCATATTTCGCAATTAAGGCCCCTGTCGGGGACTGAAAGTGTCTGTGAGATACACGACCCAGCTAGCGCAAGTAAAATCAAATCTCAGGGTCGGCATCCGACCGGGGAAGACTTTTTAACCACGATACTTACCCGTTTTATCTGATGGGATTTTCGATTGATTGACACCGATGTAGTGGATTGCAGTGGTTTTGCACTTTCTAGCAGAAGTGTCAATGGAACATACCCAGTTTTCTGCACTTGTGCTAGAAAGTGCAAAAACGGTGCAGTTTCAGTGCACTCCACTACACCGGTGTCAATCAATCGAGAACCCCATGAACTTGAACGAAGAGGCATATATGAGTGAAAGGGCTCTTGATTATCAAAATAAATCACATTAGGGTTACATTTACAAAGATATATATTTCGGATTCGTAGCAAACACGGTGCAGCGCTGATCGTCGACCGGTGGGGCCCATCGATGATCTACGGTGGAGAAATTATGAGAGAGAGAGTATGCTCACTTAACTGCGTCGCTCTTCGCGCGCCTTGTGCAATTTCCTTACCACGCCATCGAGCGTCGGTAGCTAGTGTTCGGCAGATGAAACGATGATTCCCGTACAATCAAAGAGATGGATGCCGTTTCGTCGCGGCTGGTCACGGCTATCGCCACGTGGGCTCCGGAACAGTAGCGTCAACCTGGCATTGGCTAGGCAAATGGGTTGAAATGATCCTGCTTGCTGGCGAGTAAGGGGCATTCGAAAATCCTACCCAAAGTTCGTGATGCCTGACGATAGTCACGCGGACTGGGTTCCTGGTCCTACTATTGTGTGGCATACATTAGTGTGTACTCCAACCCTCATGTGATAATGTGCACAACCCTGAATGGTAATACATGATCGACCACATACCTTGGTTGATGTCGGCATAAACATTCATTGCTGCCAACACAAAGTCGACATAACACAAGCAGACGGCTTCTTCCGCCATGATCCAAAATAGTCAGTATATTCTTGATGGCGCTCTCAATAGGTAAGACCAAGCATACCGAGTGAACACTGATCAGCCATTAACGTTGGGTGATTACTTTTCCTGCTCCATAGAACTCCACAACTATATTCCGGTCGCTAACGTTACGTGTAACCGGAGTCGGTTTTCCTTCGGAACTCGATGACTAGCCAGTCACCGTCGGTTTTCTGTGTTCGCCTCTTGTCACGCCATGCTTCACTTTCTACTATCAAACTTTTTCTATCTCTGCTACTGCGTCTGTTCGCTTTGAAGATTTTTTATCGATTGTCCTCTTCCACTGTCCTCGCTTATCGTTATCTCCTCTCATCATTCCATTCTCTTACTCTCTCATCTTCTCCTACTCTACCTTCCTTTCTCATTTCTACTTGGTACCGGGAAACTGTGGTTCTGCGACGACAAAATATCCACAGCCAAAATTGTCTTTCGTCAGGGTTGGTTTTGGGGTTTAAATGGTTAAAATTAGTGCGGTCTATTTTGTCGTTGCAGTTTTTCCAGTACATTGCATTTTTTTTATTTTTTATTTGATACTGTTTAGAAATTACGGCTGCTCATTGCTCGAGAGTTGGATTGCGGTCCCATAAGGAGACTCGCGCAAGACCCCAACGCCTGGTCTGGACGTTCCGGGGTGGGCACGGAAGGCCTCTTTTAGTATCAGATCTTTTTGACAGGGTTCTGCAATTCCCTAAACAATACCATTCACATAATTTTTTTCGCAAATTATCGAAGCCTAATTAATGGGTGAAAGTATTTAGAGAGTTAGTGTACTTAGCCTATGTTAAACATAAAAAAATCACAAAGAAATAAAGATAATCATTGGAAATAACTACAATAAACAATCAAAAGCCAGTGACAAAAACAAAACTTAAATATAATTCCTTACTTGCTAAAACAAAACACACATAAATGCCTCTTTATTGTATCAAACTTTAATTTCTCGAATGACGGGTTACAAGACTACACCATCAATCATTACTTTGCAGGCGGGCATGTAGACAAGATATTTTTTCGCACACGGCCGAGTGTTGTTTAGTTAGTTTACGCGATATATTGAATGATGTTAAATGGGTTATATTCGGTCCGGAAGTAAACATTACAGGGGCCTGTTGTATTAGCAGAATATGATTTATATCGAAAAGGTGATTTATCGGCATTATTTTGCTATTGGATAAATATTCAAATGGGCTTCCATTGAGCCAGAGAGGCTGTCTGTTGTCGGGAATACCTTCCCATTATTCAACACTATCATGCGGGTTTCAGTACCCGCGCAAAGAAGGTTTTATCGGAGTAAACAGAAAATTAATGTAACGAAATTTAAAAGCATAGAGTAATTCTTAGCCGTGGAACATTTGTGGTATCAGTAATCAACAAACACATTTTCGCTGAGCCATCGGTCACACAGTTCGTTAAGAAAGGGTTCTTCCAAATAGCCACCAGGTATTATCCGGAAATGCTCAGTTTCACTTACATAAACCATGTCCGAACTTTCGTCACTACGAGTTGAAATCACTCCAAATCTCTCTACCAACTCGGGAAAAAAGTGTTTCACCGGCCCTGATTACGACTGATGCGCTACAATTCAAACATCATCCATTATCCTAGGGTTGGTGATTAAAATATTTATCTATCGCCACTTGTTGCATTAGTACAAAGCAAACTATTCATTCTGGTACAGTCATGGACTGACACTTACTAGCAGCTCCTCCGGTCGCATCTCATGTCATGTTGATAAATGTGAATAGATCATGGTATGGTGAATTGTATGTGGTTGCGGTAGTGCTTCAGAATCGCATTATAGATCGGATGCAGTTACTTGTAAGTCATTCCAAAAGAGAGAAAACAGTTTTGTTGCTTAAAGAACATGGTGGAACTAGCGACCTACCGAATGATGGGCTATATTTTCGCCAATGTTTGCATTGTGCTATCGGTCCTGGAAGCTGCCAAGTGTTTAACAAAAATAGGTAGGATTGTGGATTATCCCTCGTACAATAGTGCTTCGATAAAGTTTTAAATGTTTCATAATTCAACAAGGTAATGGATACGATCTGGTTCCTTCGGTGGAGCTGCTGTTAGCGATATTGTGCATAGTGTTTAGTTTGGTGTTGATTATTGGAATCAAACGGGTATATTGGAATAAAATAATAGCTAACAACGAAACATTAAGATAACTGTTGATTTTTGTAGGCGAACGTGTCTTGTGTAAAATCGAATAGAGCCTTTTTGATATTCCTGAATACGATAGCTATAATTTTTACAGTGATGGAATATATTTACACTATGCTCGTCTACCGAAGGATAGATAAAGGATGGATCACCTTGATTATAGCTGTAGTGTTATTTATAGGCAAGTATGTCTAGCATTAACAGACATTAAATCATACAAGTAATTATTTTCAGTGATATTTTTACTGGAGTTATGGATTTTGAATGGTGTTTTACGATATGTAGAAAGCAAACAAAAAGTTGAGATTGCTACTATTGTCACTGAAGACACTTTGACTGTTTAATGGAATTTTGGAATGTAAATTCCAATTTGAGCAATTAAAGCTTCCACTACGTTACAGTGATTGGCAACAAATTGTGATAGTTCAAAAGAAATAATTCAGATAAAAATATCCACCCTATTGAATAAAACAGATGACGCCTGCGCAACGAATTGCATTTTATACGCTTAGGGTGAACAAGTGCAAAGCGTAATGCTGAATAAAGCGAGATATATATAGTCTTTTAGAAATATTCTTCAACTTTTTATACTGGTACCTGTAATTAGGAATAAACGGATCGGAACCACAAATCCAGTCATGAAAACCTACTTTTTATGAAAGTCGCGAAATAAGAAATTAGATTGATTTTTCCTGACAATCCAGAAGTAAAAACAATTTAAATATAATTTTACCGAGCAGCTTCTCAACTATTTAATGAAAAAATATATAGATATGAAGGACAAGAAGAATAAATTCGTTATCCCGAAAAAAAATGTATCAGATGCTGAAATTTTTAGTAAAAGTTTTGAAACTATATCATATGTGATAATTAAATATACTACTGATACCTTTGCGCAGCTGTATGAAAACATGTATAAAACAGTTCACTCCCCATCCCTTCCCATCGCTTCGCCGTATGTAAACAAATCATTCTCACATTTCAAATACCCACCCATCGCAAACCTAAAGCACCACTTAGACGCGCTCAAACAGCGCGTGTTACTATAAACCGAAGACTGCATATCAAGAAGACTGTCAACTCTGTCCGGAATCTGGAGACAGTGACAGCAACGCCACTTGCGGGTAAAGGTGGTACTTCCCATAGTGATGCACACACATATACACTTTTACATTAAGCTCCCTACCTTCCTCCAGTAGAGGCGCTGGAACCTCTGTCGCTCTTCGTTTGTATGGAGGAAGGAAAGAGATATCAGTCTTCTTAATATGGAGTCTTCGTATAAACTCACGACTCGTGAAATATTTTACGCTGAACCACCGTACACACTAACGCTGCCCGAGTGCGGCGGCGAAGATGCTGTCAGTTGGCGCTTCCGCGTTGCGTTGGTTGCGATCAGGGATCTTGTCCGTCGCGGGTTTTTCGAGTGGCGCTCCGTCTCCACCGACAAGGAAATGGCCCAAATCAAAACCTTCCGGATCGTGGGTCACATCTACGCGGCCTTTATGATTGTCATCGCAATGTCGCTGGCGATTCGGTCTCTCGGTTCGTTTGGAAGTGGTAGGTAGCTCTTTGATTGTTAGCTTTCTTCCTGTATGGTGTAGGAAACGGCATCCTATAGTTTAATTTTCTCTTTCGTTGTAGAGGAGGAAAATAGCACGGTGCTGGCACTTAAGTCGATTTTTTCGCTGTATTGCTTCGCGTTTGCTGTGATGCTCGTGATTGGCATCGAGATGGTATTGGTGTTATTGATCAAGTGCATTCGAGAGATAAAATCACTTTTAAACGGTTTTGGTTTCCTTTCAGGAGAAAATTGAGTACGTGATTGTTTACAGAATATTTGTAATATCTCGAAGCATCTGCGGTTTGATTTACATGGTGATCAACTCGCTGATCATCATAGTCGACCATGCTAATGCAGCCTCCACCGGGAAGATGATCTTTGGGATTTTTTTGTTGATTTTGGCGATGGTCATTTTCTTCGGTAAATATTGTTCTGTTAAAAACCTTATATCTTGCCGATCTAAAGAAAAAAAAATTTCTTTCAGCCATAGTAGCTATTGAACTATTGCTCGTGGAAGGAATAAAACGATATACTGAGCAAACGATAGAAGTAATAAAACTTCCGTCCGTGACTCCAGTATAGAGGGCATCATCTATAGATTTATAGTGATCAATCATCATTGTTATTATTATTTTTGTTTTTGTTGTAGAGGGCATTCACATCTTCACCTCAGGGTTTAAAATCATTCACTTCTTCATGTTAGAGTCAATCTCTATCTTAACGTATGGGGACTTGGAATCAAAACCAGATCAGCCAAAATCTATTATTATTGTAAAATTTATAAATTATAATCTCTGTTTAAACCATTATTTTTTTAAGTATATTGTTGTTTGGAGCTGAATAAATAATATTTCTTTTTTTTTTGCTACTTTTAATATTATTTCTCTAAATTTGATTTTTTGATTTATAATGTAACACCTAATAGTTGTGGGTAGGCGAATTTGCTTTCCACACTATAACCCTTTCCCACTTAACACTACACATATCGACGTATTGTAATGTTACCAAAAACTCAGTTGAATTACAACACTCGCACGCAGTAGACGATCTCGCGCTTTTGCCTACAATCCGAAACCTTCCTTCTGGCCGGTTGAGCAAAAGTTGTCGCGTAGGCTTTAACCTTCCCTAGGTGTTGGGGTCAATATGACCCAAAATGAACTTTCAAAATGCGCTAACTTTTTTGTTTTGCACCTAGCAGTTTGGAATTTCTTGACTTTTTCTCTTTCATGGAGCGCAACGATTTTCAATTGAGTTCAAAATTGTAGGGCATTCCTGAAGGGCTGTACAAAAAAAGTTACGAATAAGGTGTTAGCGGGTCATATTGACCCCGATTTCTAACTTAGTTTTAAGGCACATTTTCAGCCAAATCTACATGAACTTGTACCCAAATTGTTGGTTGAAGTTTCAATTTTCAGTTTCTGGTGAATATTACTGTTTTTGAGCAGGTTGGCCAGTGGGAATCGGTGCCAAATGGGGTCATGTTTGGCATAAAAATATGAATGCAGAACCGTCATCATAAATCACCGGTTTATTGACAAAATACTAATAATAAATGCAAATAAAACAAAAATGAGAATGTATATATTAAATTTGTACATGATACGACCGATCTGGGATGTTCCAATTCCGATGCCGATTCCGGCAGTATAATAGTATTTCACATACTATTGAACAAGCAACAAAGTGATCAATCATTGAAACTGATCCCAAAGTTTTATAATATTCTTGAAAACATATATAAAATCCCATCTAAAATGATAGTGATACTCTGATTCAAATACTTACTCTGGATTATACGTGAAAATTATTCGGAAGATCCGGAACATCCGTAAAACTGGCTAATTTATGAATCTAGAATTTTTTCGAAAACATTTGTTCACATTGCATTGGCATAAATTCATAGTTCCGAGTGAAAAATTGACTATTGTTCACATAGTGACCATCCAGAAGATCCGGAACATTTGCTGAACTGGTCCATTCATAAAATTGGTCTTAGATGTTTTGTTTTTAGTGTTTCTCGAATTCTCATTTGAATGAGTTCGTATTTATGACCTACACATGTTCTTCACGAACCTTGTCCTCTAAATACCCATATTGCTGAAATTATAGAGAATTCATCTATACCGGAAGTCGCCAAATTCGAAACGAACCAGATTTGTAAAAAAAAGTTTGTGTACGTACAGTGCAGTATGAAGTCGTAAACAGTTTGATTTATTATTAGCTAACAATTACTAATAAAAGTTGGATACTTTTTGAATGGGGTTAACGAGTATATAACGGAAATCGATGTCGTATGTCATTTTGAAATCCAAGATGGCGGCTTCCGGTATAGATGAATTCTCTATAACCTCAGCAATATGGGTATTTTCGGAACGGGGTTGACGAGTACATAACGGAAATCGATGGCGGAAGCCATTTTGAAATCAAAAATGGCGACTTCCGGTATAGATGAATTCTCTATAACTTCAGAAATATGGGTATTTTCGGAACGGGGTTGACGAGTACATGATGAAAATGGATGTTTGGAACATATTGTAAGAATTAACAAGAATATTTCTCAACCGGAAGTCGCCATATTGGATTTCAAAATGGTTCCAAACATCCATTTCCATCATCTACTCGTCAAGTCCGTTCCAAAAATACTCATACATAATAATTATTGAAATTTTGTGAACTGCTTTGACGAAACGAATTTTGCAAGGAAGGCGATGCGAATTTTTTTTACGAACTAAATCCCAAATAACGAACATATTTTTTACCATCCAAATCCCAATAGCGAACACTTTTTTTACGAACTAATTCGATTTACGGACCCCCGGTTTGGTTCGTGAATGGAGATTTCAGTGTATATCATTCGCAGAAATTTGTGCATGTGACTAAGATAGGGACCCTATTGGTAACATAGTTACCTTTCGGAAGATCCGGAATCGACTCTCGAAGTCTATGGTTTTCCCAAAAGTTTTTCTTTCATAATTATTATTGCAAAGAAATCGTATTTGTGACCGGGACAAAGACCCTGTTGGTTTCGTGGAGACTTTCCGGAATATCCGTAAAACGGATCAGATCATATGCTTGGTGCTGAAGCTCGGACCAATGCATATATGTACTGGGACCTATAGCTCTACTTACAAATTAGTAGCTGAAACTACTAATTTGTAAGCGAATAAGTTCAAATCAATTGCTAACATTATTTTTGGTGAACAGTAACAAATAGAAAGAGAGAAAAAAAACTAATTCATATTCATGAACATAAAAACTACTTGAACGTACAGTTTACACACCGGATTTCGGAATGTGTTTTGCAAATAATCGTTTTGCATTTTTGGCAGTGCGTCGAATACCTCAAATTTAACTTCGTTCAAAAATAGCATCGAGCTCGCTTCGCTTTTGACTCCTTCTGTTCCTCGGGGTCTCGATTTGTGGAAATTGAAATGGTTGGTACTCCTGGACTTATATTGGATCGAAGAATGTGTATAGCCTGAACGGCAGCTGGTGAACGTGGCATTCGTTCTCTTCGTTGAATTTCTGCTGGAACAAGTTTAGCCCCGAGTTTTTCTATGAAAATTCTTTTTTGTGGTGTTAGTCTACCTGGAAGTGTTAGTGTTGAATCTTTGTTTACAATAATAGAACGAACCTTTCGAAAATTTACTCTTGATTGCACGCGGATGCAACGTGACCTGTGCAGCCAGACTGATACTCCCAAACTGTTATTGAAGGACGAGTCAATACGAGTTCATGTCCCAAGCACAAAAATGAATGAATTCCACAAAACCTTGAAAAGTAGTTTGCGAAAGCTACCATGTCTGGGAACCAAATTTGTAAACTGGCCTATTTTACGCCGGATCATCCGATAGATCAAAGGATTCCTGGTGCAGTCACAAGAACGAATTTATGCCAATGATATACCCTTATATGTCTTCAAAAATATCTCAGATCTCTAGGGCAAAGTTCCACGGATGCCAGATCTCCGGAGAGTTATTATGTGGCCAATAGGGTCGATTTTCCAGTAATAACGAATTGATGCCAATATTTTCGAAAAAACTTGAGTTCTAGGACTAGATTTATGAATTAGCCAGTTTTACGGATGTTCCGGATCTTCCGAATAATTTTCACGTAGAATCCAGAGTAAGTATTTGAATCAGAGTATCACTATCATTTTGGATGGGATTTTATGTAAGTTTTCAAGAATGTCACAAAACTTTGGGATCAGTTTCAATGATTGATCACTTTGTCGCTTGTTCAATAGTATATGAAATACTATTATACTGCCGGAATCGGCATCGGAATTGTAATCCGGAACATCCCAGATCGGTCGTATCATGTACAAATTTAATATATACATTCTCATGTTTGTTTTGTTTGCATTTATTATTAGTATTCTGTCAATAAACCGGTGATTTATGATGACGGTTCTGCATACATCTTTTTATGCCAAACATGACCCCATTCGGCACCGATTCCCACTGGCCAACCTGGTCAAACACAGTAATATTCACCAGAAACTGAAAATTGAAACTTCAACAAACAATTTGGGTACACGTTCATGTAGATTTGGCTGAAAATGTGCCTTAAAACTAAGTTCGAAATCGGGGTCAATATGACCCGCTAACACCTTATTCGTAACAAAAAGTTAACACCTAGGGAAGGTTAAGTGTCGGTTCGAAGGTAAAGTCGCGAGTTCACAGGTAAGAAATTACGTCGAAAAACAGTTTGGTACCGGTACGAAATCCAAGAAAAATCCGCTAATCACTCATTCTCGTTCGCTCTGGAGGACATTGGTGACCGTCGAACTGTCCTTGGAAGTCACGATTCTCGAGTACCCGTCGATTCGGCGTGGATAAAAGCTAACCTCAAAAAGTGAGGGTTTCATACATTGTGCTATTGTTAAAAAACCACGCTACTGGTGTATAGCTTATTGGCCATTGTGTGCGCATGATATGAAGAAAATCACACTGCGAAAACTTCCTCGAAATGATTCTGTTCCTGGCATTCCACTTCCCCAAATGGCACAACAAATCGCGCCTCCGGTTCATCGAGTTGTGTCGGTTAAACTTCCGGAGTTTAAGATGCCGGAATTCGACGGCCAACCGGAGCAGTGGATTGAGTTTCGATACTAGTTCAAATCAGTAATTCATTCTAACGTGCAATTATCGGCCATGCAAAAACTACATTACTAGCGCAGAAGCTTGAAAGGTGACGCTTCTCGTCTCATATCGTCCATTGCGATTTCCGCGGACAATTATGTGATCGCATGGACAATTACTAGTGTTCGGTATGAGAACACGGGTTATCCGGTGAAACAGCATATGTCAGCATTGTTCCGTGTACCATCTGTGCGAAGGAGATCTGCTCCTGCTCTGTACGAATTGGCAGACAACTTTAATCGCCACTTTGGAATCCTTGACAAGCTCGAAGATGAGGATGCTCACTGGTATCCGTTTCTGGTGGAGCGCCTAAGCAGCCTGCTCGACGAAAGGTCTCTCCTAGAGTGGGAGACCCAGTGTAAAGTAGAAGAAGTGCCTCAATATTCCGTTTTGTTTGAGTTCATATGAAAAAGATCGCGTACTTTGCAAAAGTGTTCTACAGCAAGCGGCTCTTCTTCAAACCCACAAGTGAAACCCATAATGATTAAAACTACCTCATCTCACGTTGCCTCCGAAAATGTGGTGAAATGTCTGAGCTGTAAACAAGCTCACCCGTTGGTACAGTGTGAGGCGTTTATCAAGCTAAGTCCAAACAATAGATTTGATTTTGCCAAAAAACACTGGTTGTGTATTAATTGTTAAGTGGTTGATCATATGGCTAAGGATTGCCATGCTAGTTTTTATAGAACGTGTGGGAAGAAGCACCACAGTATGTTACATCTACCAGCACAGTTGTCGACTTCAGCAGTCGTTGTAACACCGAGTGAAGAACAATCACCGAGCACTTCATAAGTGTACACATCTATTTGTTCTGTACCGTCGAGTACCGTCCCTTCCGAGCTTAATCCTGCGGATCGCATATTGCGTGGGATAAATCCTGGCCAAATTATCGATGACCCGTTGTGGTGGTATGGACCACCACTGCTAACTAAACCGACTGTGACTTGGCCGAAATTTCCATCGAATTCATCGATAAGCCATAACATTGAGCAGAAGAAACGTGCAGTCCTCGTGCTTACTACTACCGAAATCGATGATTACATATTCGTAAGATATTCGGAGCTGGGGAAGCTATTGAAAGCGGTGGCCATGTGCGTTCGATTTGGTTCTATCTGTATTCGGGAACCTTACTACAGCATAGATCGAAGGGCGTTAAAATCCATGGTACGCCTAGCTCAGGTGATTTTGTGATCCCACAAAATCCATCGAGTTTGATACCAAATCTGCTCTTAAATCTCTGAACATTCATCTTGATCAGTTCGATCATTTACGCTTATATGGTCGACTGGGAAACGCTGCCATAAGTCCATACGATTCTAAATCCCCTTTGATTCTGTCAGCTATGCATCCATTCAGTTTCTTAATAGCGCGCTCTCTACACCACAGGACGGCCCATGCAGGGCCTGGGCTGTTACTAGCAATAATGCGCCAAAGATTCTGGTCGATACAGGGGCGCGAACTGGTTTGAAATGTTGTTCGAAAGTGCATTACTTGCTTCCGTTGCCGGCATGCAGATTATCATCATCAGATGGCACACCTACCAGCAGTTCGTGTAGTGCCATCCAGAGTATTCCCCAAAGCTGGTCAACACTACTGCGGCTCCTTTACCGTTCCATCGTTGTACGGGAGGGGGTCCAACGTGAAAATACACGTCGCGATTTTCGTTTGCCTGGCTGTATACATCGAAATCGTTCCGAACCTTACGTCCACCGCGTGCATTAACGCGATCAAATGGTTTGTACCTGGACGCGGTAGGTTTATCGAGCTGCAATGCGATAACGCGACAGATTTCGTCGAGGCTGATCGCGAGTTAAAGTCGTTGCGTCGCCGGTATTTCGAGCGGCTCAAGACGGAAGAGTAGAAGGACTACTGTATCGATTCCGGAATCTCCTTTCGTTTTATTCCGGCCAGCTCTCCACTCTGTGGGAGGCCGGAGTGAAGTCTTTCAAATACCATTTTCGCCGAATTGTTGGTGCCAGCTCCTACACTTTGGACGAATTTACGACAGCAGCGACCCACATCGAGAGCATTCTAAATTCACGGCCTCTCGCTCCCCTCACAGATCATCCAGATGATTTCCCTGTGCTGACGCCTGGCCACTTCCTGGTCGGCGAACCAATGTTCTATATTCCAGAGCCGGACATGAAAGGTGTCTCGACTCTCTCGATGGCAAGAGCTACGCCGCTCTGTCCAGATTTTTTTGGAAACATTGGTCCAGAGACTATATAAGCCAACTACACCAAGCGAACCAAATGGAAGACTCCTGGACAGAATATCAACAAGGGAGCTTTGGTGCGTCTGAAACAAGAGGATCTGCCACCGTTCATGTAGAACATCGGAAGGATGGAAGAAACGAACACGGGAGCCGACGGTTTGGTGCGTGTAGTTCTCGTCCATACGAACCGCGGCGTGTACAAACGGTCAGTTACCGAGGGGTGAGTCCTGCCAATTGATGGCATCGATAACGATAAACTACTCACAACTAGGATGTAAGACGACGATGTCGGTTGCTAAGCATTGCATGTATTCAGTTCGCGAAATATCATGTTACTCCATGACCTCGTGCTGCATCCAAAATGGATTCGAAAGATACCTTCAATATCGAGAAAAACTCCTAAGCTTGATTGCTTTTGTGGAAAAGCTTTTTCAATTTTGTAGACAATATTGTGTAATAGGGTGGTAGTAGACTTCCTCCACTGATATGCATATTGCATTGTATGCATCGGGTGGTCACCCAAGCTACCATTCCGAATGTAGTTATCGATTAAACGTTCGAATGATTTGAGAAGGAAGGAGATCGCACTGATCGGTTTAAAGCTCTTTGCTTCCTCACAAGTTACGCGACCACGCTTTAGAAAGAATTTTACAGTTATTTCCCTCCACGCTAATGGAATGTAACCTGTTGCAAGACTACAAGTAAGAACCTTTTTCAAAATATGCTTGATGTGTTCATATCCTCTTTGTAGCAGAACTGAAATGATTCCATCTTTTCCCGGAAATCTATACGAAGCTAAGCTTTCAATCCCCCTTTTGGTCGACCCAGAACTACCTGAAAAGAACTCAGGGGCAGTGATGGCTCCGTATATCCTGAAAAGTGTGTGTCAAAAAGACAGTTAAGTACAACATCGTCGTCAAAAGAATTTATCTAATGGAACTGATATGAAAGTCTTTCGATTTCGACAGTAACTAATTTAATCTACTAGTCCGTTGAGACTTGAGCCACTTGTGCAGAGGCTTTCCAACCAATTCACTCAGAAGATTTTTGTATACTCTGCGAGCCACCTTAACTGCCTCCGACCCGTCCCTGTTTCTGCGATTCCAAGCTATTCTACATAACTTCTTGAGGCGAACAAGTTCGGTATTCCACCTAGATGTTCCTCTAGAAGCAGACATAACTCGAAGCAAAGAAGCCTCTTGAAATGCTGGTACTATGAATGAGTTTGTTTTATCCTCGACCTCATCAAAGTTAGTTGGATATTCAATTTTCGGAATTTGCCCGTGGAACGTAGTCGCCAAACCGTCTTGGTTGAGGTCCCAGTTCGTAGATTCAGGTTTACGAAATTTGACGATATCTAGCGAAACGTTTAAATGATCAAAGACGATGTACTTGATGTGCAGATTTGTACTACTTACCTATTTCATCAATTCAATGCCTCTCAAATTGATATCTGAGCTGCCCCAAATTGTGTGGTGGGCATTTAAATCACCGCTGATTATGAGGCGGAACTCATTTCCGCCACAGTATGATACAACCTTTTTGAAATCATCAGAAAGCGATTATTCATTGTGCGGCAAATATGTCAAATAATAAACGAATTTCTTGTTTATGTTATCAACAGTCATATTGACTGTGACAGCACAAATATCGCGAGTTGTGAGATCGGATATAAGACATGGGTCAATAGCACTATTCGCAAGAATACATGCACGATGCATTTCACGTGGAATTGTTATGCCATTTTTGTTGAAAGCTTGGAAGGCGGGATTAAGTAGCTTTCCCACATAGAAGTTTCCTTTATGAAAATACGATTCTTGAACCATAGCTATAGAAGCTTTTTCTTTCTGCACAAGGCGGGATAGATTCATAGTTGCTGTAAGTTTAACCTGAAGATAAATTTGTGCTACTCTAACTGTACTCGATCACAACACTACACATTTCATCACCAGCACTTGTTCTACAGCAGCTAGAAGATACCAACCACATTGGCTTAAAATCGCCTATGGCGAACCCCGATTCCATTTCGGGGTTCGCTATAGGCTATTGGTATTGGTGACACGACCATCATTTAAATCCTACAATTTGCAAAGAGACAAGAGTCCATTGTGTCTGAGATTCGCTTTAACACAGTAAGGGTATGACCCGCGACACTCCGTGCGCGACAGGCATATTTTAGTCCTGCTAGCCATTCAGTACTCGGCACGGAGAAACACCTTCACTTGAGGACTCTTGTTTTCAGTCTAAGAGGCGACGACATGGGAGCAGGAACCCAGTGGATCAATTCTTGGTTGAGAAACTTCAGCCCGCCGCACAGTGATTCCACTCCATACAGAAGTTGGCAATAACCCAAAAGGTGTACAAAAACATTTATTTGATAACTTTTTTCCATGATTTCAGGTCTCTGAATCGATTTCCAACATAATCTTTTTCGAGAAATGTATGATTTTAATCATGCTGAATGAGCAAACAATTAAACGCATGCTCTCTTTATGAAAATGGATGTTGCATTTTCGATGCAATAATCGCTATCTGTGGCAATCAGAAATTTTAATTCCGGTAGTCGATAACGATACGAAACTCGCCAAAACAAATAGCTGTGGAATTCTTTGGAATAATTAGGAATCAATCTTTCATAAATATTAATGCAGTACAGTAATAACCCGATATTATTAACTAACCGTAACTTCTTTGTTAATCGAATGGAAAAATTAATAAAATCGAAATATATATGATTTTTTTTTTCAAACAATCAGTGAATAATTTCAAACTGGTTGGTTGCAGAAAATAGGAACCCCAATTTTCAATAAATGCAGATATTTTAATTTTGCAGAACCCTGCGATAACTTGTTGTCGAACTTTAAATCTTTGGATCGCTCTGAAAGAGTTCTTGTAGAGAGAACGAATTCTATAAGTGAGTGGCGAATCTGCCTGAAAGTGAGATTAGCAATTATTCGATTTAATATAGACAGGAAATTGTAACTTCCCACAAAAATATTTTTTCATAAGAAACTTTTTTGAAGGTACTTTACCTCGTACAGACTTCAAAGCAATTAAACTATTAATATATTTTGACGAAAAGATATTCAAGATATTCAAGAAATTCATTATATATTGAACATTATTGTCACAAAAATTAGTTTTATTTGGCTATTTGGCCTAGTTTAAACGCGAAATAAGAATAATTGTGTACCATATTCAAAATTATCGAAACCATCACTTTTAACATTTGCCATATTTCAAAACTGTTCCAAGCAATAAAAAAACTATTGAAATTCGAGATCAGCTTAGGCTAAGCTTTAAAAATTAATAAAAGATTATAGTAATATTCTTGATACCTACACCTTATCACACAGTTACCAACCATAAAAAATGGGGATTTGGCGAAAACGGATTTAGCGAAGATTTTTTTTTCGAGAATGATGACGACTTTTCTTAAAAAACGGTTTTTGGGAGCTTTCATATTTGGACAAGTGTAAATGGTTAAAATTGAAATTGTGTAATTATAAACAGTCTCTGAAAATTTCAGATCGATTAGTTCAGCGGTATTTAGAAGATTTTAGTCATCACGCGGTCACTTTTCGAAAAGTCGGCTCGAGATAATCACGTTGTGTAATTTATTCACATTTCAATGAAAACGTACCCGAACGTAGAGCACAAAAGACTATTATTTGTTTGATCCCGTTGATTTGAAACACGGCACAACAATACTTAAAGTTTGAAACAGGTCTCCGGAAATACACTGTGATATAGCTTGCACCCATGTATACCCCATGAACTTCAGAGTGCTCAGTTCGCCATGAAAAGTTCACCAAACGCTATTGAGGATATGATACTCACAAATATATGCAATTTATTTTCGGTTTTTGGCCAAGCACAACATATATAAATCCTTAAGGTAAAATAGTACAAGTATGTATTTATCGAGCAATTTTTGATGAAATGATCATCTGACTGTAATGCAACAGTCTGCGTTTTGGCTCATATAAATGTCGAATTTTGATTGCATTAATCGTAATTCTCAGCGGTCAGTAATCATAAAAAACTCAACAAAACTACCGACTGTAAAAATGTTATTAGAAAATTTTCATTCTCAGCAAAGTTACAATCTAAACAATCTTTAATTCTCTACCTTGAATAGACTTCCAAATTTATCGCAATATTAATTAAAGTCTCCAAAAATAAGTTTTCACAATATTTTAATACAACATAATGTTTCTGAATGAAGTATCCCTATATCACACTAACCGTTTTCTTTGTGATAAATTCGTGTACAAACAAGCATTTCAAGCACTTTTGAATAATAGAAAAATAATGAATTTGATAAATTATTTCGTATTAATCCCATTTCTGTACTGACTCCTAATAGTGTTACCCAAAAAGTGCCGAAATGTACTTAATGAAAGGACAATGTCCCAAGCAACCAGAAGTTCGAATAATACTTAAAAAGCACACTTTAAAGTTCACATAAAGTTCTTAGCGAACTTCCAAGCTGCTTAAGCTTTAATGGAACTATAAAGCTGCTTAAGCCGCTATTAGAACATAAAACGCACTGAAAAATTACTTAAAACGAAAAGCTTATGCAGCTCCCTTATACGAACTTTTGGTTGCTTGGGGTATCTCTGCCATTCATGCGTTTGATATATCCCTCTGGATTCAATTATTGTATAGGAATAACAAATAGAAATATGCTAGTTTAGGATTAAACACATAATTGAGCTATTTTTGTAAATGACAAGTTTAAATGATTAAATTATAAACAAACTATGAAATTATAAAATAAAATAAAAATAAGAATGTGGAAAAGAATGGAATGGAAGTACCGGCAGGCTTTTTGGTACTTTATGTAACCACTTTTCCAAAAACTTGTAAACAAACTTTCAAAAAGACGAATTTTGCGCTAAATCGTATTCAGAGTTGGCAGCACCCTCTCAGATTTTAATGAAATTTTCTGTACATAAAGACTTTGTCACAAAAAGCCACTTTGCATACTTTGTTTTTCCAAAAATGATCTAGACTGTATTTTGAAAAAACTTTTTTTACCAATTTTTTTCAAATGGCTATAGTCTAAAAATGACAAGTCATACAAAAAAATGTTAAACAAGTGATTTTCACAAAATTAGTCAAATAAGAAATAAATAGATTGAAAAAATTCTTCATTGGCTCCTACACTGAAAAAAAATCGATTTTAAAAATTTAAAGTCGGTTTGCAAATAAAAACCCATTTTTGATTTGGATGAAATTTTGTTCCAAGATAGGTAATTATGTTCCCTACTTACCGTCAAAAATTCAAGTTTGTCACTTTTAAGGAAAAAAGTTAATAAAAAAAACTTTTCCTTGACTGAATTTTTTTCTTCAGTATATTTTTATCTAAAACTAAATCAATGAAAGCCATAATCATCTCAGACTCCAATAAAACTTGGTTTGTGAGAAGATGTTGTCTAATTTAGGAACAAAGCATATTTTTATTTAGGGGTTAAGTACTTTTTCATTTTTCATAAGATCGAAATTTTTTTATTACTTTATCTGAAAGTACAACTCCTTGAGAATGTTTTCCAATATTTTTATAGAGATCCGAGAAATAGATCGAAAGTTACAGTGCTTCCAAGCGCGCTTCGTCTACCAAGAGCAGTGGTAATTTGAAATTTTAAACTCGATTATCTCGAAGTGTAGTTTTACTAAAAATGGTTTTTTCGCGATCACGATTGTCGAAAAACTACTGAATCAGTTTTCTTATTTTTTCAATTGATCGTAATAAATTTTTCGCGTACCTTAACGATTCTTTTTTCATTCATAAATTTTTGTTTCATGGATAAGAATTTTTTAATACAATTTTTAGAGCTTAAAACAGCATTTTTTACTAAAAACGTTCTCGAATGCAGGAAAAAGTTATTTTTTATTCAACTAATCGTAAAGGTACGGGGAATACTCATATACTAATGGAATTTTTTGAGTTTTGGGATTTTAGATGATCTATTGGTCTTCAATCGTGATCACCGCAAACCTCTTAAATAAAAACGGTTTTCGGGAAAAGCCATAACTCCACCAATTATCAAAATATTTTTATAAACATATGCTTGTTTATTTCACTGAAAAGTGTACTACCAAAATATTTTAAGTTTGATGTAATGCAATAATTGCTTTATTCATTTACATAAATTCAAATTTTCTTGACATTTTCATCATTAAAAGGTATGTAACTCCTTAATCAAGAATCCCATTAAAAAGAGTTTACGTCATTAAACGAATATTTCATGATTACTTCTTTATTTTCTTGTTTAGTGCTGAGGAAGAATCAGAGAAAGAAAAAAACCACCACAACATTATGTATTGAATTTTATATATAACATTTGTCTTAGAATTATCTTCAAGCATGCTATTTTGTACTATTTTTATACAAGGAAAATATTTTTGGCTCATCTTTTGAATTAGAAAACCTTTTCTACTTCGCCACTAGGAATAGGCACAAAACTGTGGAATTTTTGAGTACCAGATATTGTTTTGGAGTTATTATACATACAAAATTCTTCGAATTTTTTTGACATTTTGTTGTGAATATGTAGCAGAACATTAATTTTGTGATATTTTTATCAGTTTGTTAAACTGCTCAGTTATATAACTCTCGGGAAGTTGTTATGGTATTTCCATAGTCGCGAGCAAGACTGGATGTTTTTGCCATTCGCTTGAGAGTACCACCAATAGCATCACAGGGTCCTTTTCCATGGGATGCTGCAACAAAATGCCATTCTGCGCTTAACTCATACTTTGATTGGAATCTACACAAGCTTGCGAAGTTTTTCTTATTTTTGTATTGTGCTACTGCTCCATCAGACATAAAATAAATTTTAGAAATTTATTAGTTTTGAGAGGAACAAATGAACTGCAGTCTTCATGTCTTCCAGTCTTCTAGTCTTCTAGTCTTCCAGTCTTCCAATCTTTCAGTCTTCTGATCTTCCAATCTTCCAGCCTTCCAGTCTTTATTCAAGTTTGTTATGAATATATACCAAGTTCGTTACTGATACTTTTTGCATGTATCAGGCAACTAGCAGCTGGGAAAATGGAATCTGAGATGATTATGACTTTCATTAGTTTAATTTTCGATAAAAATGCACTGAAAAAAAGTCAGTTTAGTTTGGACAAGGAAAATTTTTATTCAAATAACTTTTCAAATAAATTTCATTCAAATCAAAAAAGGATATTTTTGTAAATCGACTTTAAATTTTTAAAATCGATTTTTTTCAGTGTAGGAGTCAACGAAGAATTTTTTCAATATTTTTATTCAAAAATTTGACTAATTTTATGAAAATCACTCCTACAACATTTTTTTAGGACTTGTCATTTTTAGACTATAGCCATTTGAAAAAAAGTTGGTAAAGAAAGTTTGGCCCTTTTCAAAAGACAGTCTAGATCATTTTTGGAAAAACAAAGTATGCAAAGTGGCTTTTTGTGACAAAGTTTTCATGTACAGTAAGTTTCATTAAAATCTGAGAGGGTGCTGCCAACATTTGTTCGAGTTGGCGCGAAATTTGTCAAAAGTAGCCCTATTGCTCATATTTAGATATTGTTGAAACTATGACAAAAAAAAATTATCTTCAATTTTTCATTTTTTATTGATTATACATATAATATAGGCATTTATTTTTGACTTTATTCTTTACTATATTTTATTCTATGTACTTTGATGATTTGCTAATTTTATTTGTTATTTTTGCTCATTTTTTTATTAGATTCATTTTTGTATTTTATTAATTTGAATCGTTTGATCAAGAACAGAAATTTTATATGATGTTTAAATTTATTGGTTTTTATGAAATTTATTCATGTAATCATTTTTATTCCTATCACTTATGAATTCATTTTCATCATTTTGTTTATTTTTTCATTGTTTATTTAAATTGTTCTTTAATTTTTTCCATCATTTTATTTATTTGTGTTATTCTTTTTAATTTATTTTGATGTAATTTCCTTGTTTTATTTAATTAATTTTATTAAATTTCCTCATATTATTCATTTTGCTCATATTGCTAATTTTATTTGCTTAATTCATAGCATTAGTTCTTTTTACTTTAATTATTTTATTCGATTAATTCATTTTATTTGTTATATAAATTTTATTCATAAATTCATTTGGTTGGTTCTACTCCTTATATTTATATGCTATTCATTTCCCTGTCTTCTAGCCGTGAGGTCGAATTTCGAGCATCGCTTTCCAGGATGTATTTATTGCGGTTTTTTTTATTTCGCTGATCAAAAAAAATTAACTGTTTCTTTTACCTAGAATCCCAAATAGCTCGTGTCTGGCCATAGTAACACTTTTTAAATCAAAACTCGTAAACACACGATATACTAAAAATTTTAGAACGGAACATGCCTACACAAACGAAAACACGACTTTATAGAAAACGCATAATAAAATAAAAGTTTAAATAGAATATTATTATTGAAACTTACGATTTAATCGGTTTTGCCAGGGTGATAGATATTCCATACATTTATAGATATTATATAGGTATAGATTACAAATATGTAAAACAAAAATTTTTTTTTTTGAAATCGCCCAACCAGAATTTGTTCATTTTATTCAATTAATACAATTTATTTATTTTATTCTATTCTTTTATTTCGTTCATTATATTCATGTAATTCATTACATTTTATTGTTCATTTTATTCACTTCATTCATTCTCACTGCTAGGTGCAATAAATGGTGTTTTTTTCGGTGTATTTTGTCAATAATTACCACTTACTATGCAATGATATTCACTCATTCGTCATTTCGATCAAACTTTCTTTTATAATTCACAATGTTCTTAAATTGTTTTGATACGCCATTTTAAAAACTATGTCTGAAAAAAAACATTTGAACGAAAAAAAAGATTCTAGGGTGGAAACCAACATATTAATAAGGTTTAATATAAATTGAACATTGTCGATACAAAAAACCCATTTTATTCGTTAGTTGGCCTGGTTAATGTGAGAAGTACTGTTATGGGCCAAGTGCAAAATGATCAAAATATCACTTTTAACATTGGACGGTTTATTTCACAATAGTTCTTAATAATCAAAATAAGACATCAAAATTTGGGATCAGCTTGGATTATTTTCTGGAAATCAAAAAAAAAAAATTTTTTGCTATTATCAACTTCATACCACTTGATACCTAGCCCTTGCGTAGTTTCTACAGTCAACGGTGAAAAAATTAATCATAACTCTTTTGTCGCAGATTTGCGCAAGATCGCACTAAGATTTCCTTAAAGTACACAAAAATTGCCACAAATTAAAGTTGGAGTGATCCGTTTCTGCCTTTTCCTTCCTATTTAAAAACCTAGTTGTATTATTGCATTATAGCGCCATATGTTTTCCATGAAAGGAATGAAAAACATCTTTCAACACCCCTAGTTCAAAATGCTCTGGAGAGCTTATTTGTCATACGATAATCAAGAAAATTGGAAGTATGATGTCTGAAGTGCCGTAGAATTGGGAAAAAATAATATGGCATATGAATTAAATAAAAACTTTTTGGGGGTTTTTGCCATCGCGGCATCACTGTGCGCCGGATGCCACACGGCCTCTAGGCTGGTTTTGTCCGGAGAAAGATTATAGACTGTTATCAACCTCCTAGTGCAGTGATTCTCAACTTGGGGTACGCGGACCCCTAGGGGGCCGTGAAGTCGTTGCTGGGGATCCGCGAGTAAAAATATATTTTCCGAGTGCATATTGAAATTTCAAGTCTTGTTTCCTAACGATTTGAATATAACATATTGATAACATACAAAATCGACGTTTATCCGAGGGGGTCCAAGGGTGATTCCGTGGTACGAAAAATGTTGAGAACCGCTGTCCCAGTGGACCCCAGCCGTTCAACAAAACTGTGGAATATTCGTTTTTTGTCAAAAAATTTAGCCGAACCCATCACATCCAGTCCCCTCACGGTATCGCAATCGAATCACCGTTTGCTTAGAGTTCTCATTTGCTCTTTTGTCATATATTAGTAGTTAGTAGCTCTGGTGTTAGACGGAATCAAATTCAACTTGTTGAAAAATCTGCCGGATTCGGCAAAAAAGCATTTTTGGAACTTATTCAATAATCTCCTTTCGAGAAACCTAGTTCCTCAAGACGAGACTTGTTTGCCATTCCAAAACCAACCAAACCATCCGATCCAATCTCAACCCGTTTCGGATACTCTTTTATGTATCCAGATGCTGTTTCAGCAAAAGATCCCGAACCTCTTGAAATAATTGGGTAGAAACAAATGGCTTTCTGTCAGACATACAATTGGGTTTCTGCTAAGGCAAATCAGGAAACCATTGACTTGTATTACTTTCAACAGGAATTGAAATGGCATATGCTAGCAAAGAGTGGCTACTCTTGCCTCACATTCTTTCGGACAAGCTGGGACTACTTTGCACACTTAAGTTTTTAATATTTTTTTCTAACAGACGCATTGGATAGGAAGCTCGTAAAATGAGACTTCTCGACGAAACAGAACATTTTGAAAGTATTAAGACCATATACTGTTTTTCGGAAAGAAGAAGAAAAATGATGCAAAATGTTTTCCGTTTGTTTCTAGTACGACAGGATCGGTTTTTAGGAGCATTTGAAGATGTTTCTGCCTTCAAAAAAGTTGTTTTGAACTTCATTATCAACAACTTTCCCGAGAATACCAAGTCTCTATATAATGTTTTGAGTTTATTCTCCATAATTATTTCCAGGAGGATTGATCACCAAAATTATTTTTTTCAAGAGATGCCCTGTATTATATTGTATAATTTATTCGAAGACATTGAATTTCTAAAGTTGGTGGTTGCGATCTTGGCCATGAAATTATTTCGGAATTCTTGACTTAAAAAGTGCATAACTTGAGTACGTGGCCTTATATAGACGAATTTTGCACTAAATCGAATTCAGAGTTGGCAGCACCCTCGTAGATTGTGATGAAACTTTTTGTACATGAAGACTTTGTCACAAAAAGCGACTTTGCATACTTTGTTTTTCCAAAAAATGATCTAGACTGTCCTTTGAAAAAGGTCAAACTTTTTTTTACCAATTTTTGACAAATGGCTATAGTCTAAAAATGACAAAACCTACAAAAAATGTTGTAGGAAATATTTTTACAAAATAAGTCAAATTTTTGAATAAAAATATTGAAAAAATTCTTCCTCGACTCCTACACTGAAAAAAATCGATTTTAAAAATTTAAAGTCGATTTACAAATAATCCCCATCTTTGATTTGGATGAAATTTTTGTTCCAAGGTAGGTAATTATATTCCCCTTCTACCATCAAATATTCAAGTTGGGCACTTTCAAGGAAAAAAAAAGTTATTTAAAAGAAACTTTTCCTTGCCCAAACTGAATTTTTTTAAGTGTATTTTTATCGAAAAATAAACCAATGAAAGTCATAATCATCTCAGAATACAATTTCCCAACTGCTAGTTGCCTGATACATACAAAAAGTATCAGTAACGAATTTTGTATATATTCATAACAAACTTGAATGAGGGCAAAGATAGCCATTTAACATCATCGATACACGCGAGATTTAACTAAATACCACTTCGCCGTGTACGTAGAAGTATCTTGTCTATGTACCCGCCCGGGAAGTAGAGATTGATAGTGTAGTCTCAAACAGGGGCCTTAATTGCGAAGCAAGGGGTTCGCTCCTTCAAGAACCCTTTGCTTCGACCAATGAAAATTCTAGTTCGCAAGCAATTGCGTTCAGGAAAAAGCAATCAGTATATGTAAACAACTTATTTTCCATCGGCTTCATTTCGAACCTTTCGCCGAATCTTCTCTTCCAAACTATGATCTTTTGGACGGGGCTAGTCTACCTGTTCGCTTTTTTGTGCTGCGAGGCATGAATAGCCGTCGTTGCAAGCTATTGGGCCTACAGCGACTTATTGTAGAAACAAGTCACGCTGCGGAGAGAATCATGAAAAGTTTTCCTACTGTGGAGACACTCCGCATGATCTCTCGACATATCCCGCATATAAATTATGTGGGGACAAAATGAAACATTCTTTTAAGGAACGCTCCGATGAGAAATGCAAAAGAGCGCTACGCCCCCGACAACGACTAATTTCTACGTTTCCTTGTACACTAAAGAGCGAGAGTCTGACCATCCCATTGTGGGAACATCGTCTAATGTGCCTATAAATTTCCGAAAGAGGAAAATCAGTTTTCTCTCCTAAGCATCCTCGTAAAGGCATGAGAGTGTCCCTTGAAGGGTGCTGTTACAAAATCAAAATAAGTGGTTCCTGGTCTAAGTAATTACAGCAAATAGCAGGAATTTCCACATGGGAACCCCAACTGTCTCTATATTTCAATTCCTACATTTTCCCACAGGTTTTACACAATGCATTTGCACTACGATTAAAGGTCAGACGAAACGAGTACCCGACGCGAACAGTCTCCTACTTCGAGGTGGGCAGAGATTGCTTAGAATTGTACGCGAAAGGGACTTATTGGCACCGGTCCGTCGACGGATTAACGGACGGACCATCAGAGAAACAATGTTTCGTCTGGTGGCTAGGGCCTTGCTGCCAACATTCCACTAAATTGATGGTTTCATATTTATCTATTAACGACCATGTCCACATCATTACAGTTACAGGAGGCTCTCCGTTCGATGGAGTATAGAAAGCACTCTTCGTATTTCCTGGGGAAAACATGGGAATTTTTGAGTACTATATCTGAAAAATCATAGCAGATTACCTTAGTTTGAATTCTTTCGCAGTGCTCCATTCCGGGTAATGAGAAGGCGGACACTTGGATTAGAATGATAATGAGAAGTTGGACATTTAAGCATTAAAAAGTGATATTTATAAAAGATCGCGTAGCTTCAACGAGTTTTTAAATATTCCTTCTCAATGGACGCTCAAAAATTGGCAAATTTCGTGGAGCAAACCTTGGTCCAAGAAAATGGATGAGGGTCATGACTTCATTCGGGTGATATCTCGGGTCATGCACAATCATTATACGTAGAAGTCCCATCTCCGGCGTATTAAGGTCGTGGAGAGCGGTCTCTGCGCTTGTGGTGGCAGTTATCGCGATATTAGACATGTTGTCTGGTCGTGCGCTAAGTGTGTTCTAGTACCTGATCCCCGTTAAACGAATCCCTTCGGCCTCGTTCCAGTCCAGTCCGAGATGCTATACCAAATTCGTTACTGATACTTTTGGGAAATTGTATTCTGAGATGATTATGACTTTCATTGGTTTAGTTTTCGATAAAAATACACCCAAAAAAAATCAGTTTGGACAAGAATAAGTTTTTTCAAATAAGTTTTTCTCCTTGAAAGTGCCCAACTTGATTTTTGACGGTAGGTATGAAACAAATTACCTATCTTGGAACAAAATTTCATCCAAATCAAAGATGGGTTTTTTTATAAATCAACTTTAAATGTTTAAAATCGTTTTTTTTTTGCAGCGTAAGAGTCTATGAAGAATTTTTCCAACATTTTTATTCAAAAATATGACTAATTTTGTGGAAATCACTCCTACAACATTTTTTGTAGGATTTGTTATTTTTAGACATAGACATTTGAAGAAAATTGATAAAAAATATTCTAGATCATTTTTGGAAAAATGAAGTATGCAAAGTGGCTTTTCGTGACAAAGTCCTCATGTACAGAAAGTTTCATTAAAATCTGAGAGGGTGTTGCCAACATTTGTTCGAGTTGGCATGAAATTCGTCTATACTAATTATTACGCCATTAATTTAACACAATTTTTATTTTGCGAAATTTTCAAACCCACCGTGTTACTATTTTTATAATTGATAATACAAAAAAATCTTTAAATGTTCTTAAAAACCAATTCTGACATACTAGAGATAAATGGACAACGCCATTTTTCATCATTCTCTTTTTTTCTTTTCAAAAAACAATATGCAGTCTCAACCCACTCGAGTTTTTTTGACAATCAATGTTATGAATGTTAAATTAAAATAAATCTCTCATTTTAGTTAGAAAATGCGATAAATGGGTGATATTTTATTGTTGAAAAAAAACCTCTGCGATCAGTATAAAATAATGATATTTCAATAAAAGTAAATAAAATTGATTCATTTTTATTTTATATCGAATTCAAGAAATGTGTAAAGTAGCCCCCCAGCTAGTCCATATATAATATATTAAAACGCTATATAAACAACTTCTATACTTGTGAATCAATTCTGATCTGTGCTGATATGATACAAATTCATCGATTATTAAAGGAGTTATAATTCGCAAAAAAAAAATTATAACGGCACGTCGGTAATATTGTTTTATATTTCATCAGAACAAGTAAAAAAGGGGCGCACCTAAACGAATGACTTTGAGTGTCTTACCAATATTGACTACACAATCTTATAAGCTTCAACAAATGTCATAAATTACTTGAAGAATTATTTTAACTTAAATAAATTCATTGATGACGACTAACTATAACAAAACAATATCATAATATCATATACGTCCTGAGATCTTATTGGCAGCACTTCGCATTTAAGAATGGCTTTGGCCGAAGCTTAATTTAACGCATCCCTATTACTACGACACGATAAATTTTAGCTTAGAATGTACTTTAAAGTACCCCCTTATGTATGGCCTTTGGAAAGATACTCATAATATATCAACATTTTCCTCGTAAATGTACACTTCTTCCACGTAACGTTGAATTCCATCGGTAATCCACATTTCCACCCCAAATAAAACTACAAATAAAAAAAATGTCTTCCATCAACAACAAAGGCATACCTCAATAATGTGTCATAAATTTACCTGAGATGAAGAGAAGCATCACTGTTGCGAAATTCTGTTGCTCTGCAAAAGCCGGGGGATTGACCCCACCGATTTGTATTATACCTAGGGTCACACTTACGAATGTCCATCGAACAATCAGAACGAAATTTCTGGTTGCCATAAATGCCTTATGGATGCGAATGTACTTCATCTTCGCCTGTTGATTTTTTGGGAAAAAAAATGAAAATATGACAGGACTTCTGGTCGGAATAAATTTGAACATACCTCATCTATTCCAACTTTCAGCAAAGCGTAAATCACTGCTGATATCAAGCATAGCACCATTTGAATAGTAGCGAGGAGCATACTTTCACTACCTGAAATATTTCCTCCGATAAGGTCTTTTTGTTTCAAGTTGAACATCACTAACATTCTCACCTTCGCAGTAAAACTCGCTACATTCCCTTCCACCATCTACCAGTTGTTTGAAGAAAATAATAACACCGGCCGCCGATCCGATGAAGCACACCACGGCATAAATGAACCCAATGCGTCGAAATAATCTCACCTCCATCGCCCTATGCTACGGAGGAAAAGTGTCAAAAAGCTGCTATTGGAACCGGCCAGCCTGTTGTGAGACACACCACACCACTGCGGACGAGAACGTGTCGAATGAACTGATCAAGTACTTCGCGATGAATGAAGCCGAAGCGGCCCGTGATCGTGAAGTGCAATGCTTTTAACGGGAGTAAAGTGAATTAATGATACAACTTGTAGCGGGAAAACCAGACTCAGTACTCTACTCGCCACGCTGCTGGCGATGCTGGCCGGCAATGACAATATCTTAAGTCGGAGCTCTATCTGCGGGATCTGTATAGTTGGGGTTTTATGGGATATAATGAAAATACGTGCGGTTTGGATTTTCTTTTGGATGAGGATAGATATCTTCATATGGAGACTGACAGAATCAATGGAATACCTGGTGAGTGACTGCTTTATAAACTGAGGAAAAGACTTAAATATTCTCTAAATGTTGGTCACTGTGAAAAATATGTAACAATCACATTCGTTCAAATCAGTTATTTGTGTGAATAATTCAACAGAGTTCTTGAATTTGTCAGCAATACTACAACATTATGCACGACTGAACGTTGAATCTGTTGTAATCATGCCCCGAAATCTGAATCAACCGAACTCACAGTGGCTCAAAACAGCGTTTAGAGGTACTTAACCCTTAAAGGCGCAAAGCAATTTTTTTCAAATTTTCTGAAAATTGTCTCACAGCTTTAATTCGTTACTCTGATAATTTTAAGATGGTTTTCGCAATGTTGTTTTAAAACAACATTGCGCATTTAAGGGTTAATTCATTGGAGTCAAAACTGTTCTTATTAGCGATTTTACATATTCTACAATGTTTGTGTGTGTAAAAAGCGCCATCTTTTGGCAACATTGTTCTTTCAAAAAAATGATCATAGAAGGCTTTAAAAAATTTAACTTTTGAACCGAAAGAGATAGCGCTTGGCCGTCTTCGACAAAGTTGTAGAGGAGAGTATTTTCATAAATTTTGCAGAAGACATGTTGTCTCTGTCATTCACAGTTATTGAGTTATAAGATATTTTCTGTGATGAAGTCCTACAATTCTTATTTTTACTTATAACTTTTTTGTTTCTGATTTTTCGCGTTAACAATGTTCGAAGGTATTTTTTATCATTATAAAACACACAACTTTTTCGAAGAAACAAAATAGCTGTGAATGCTGTGTAAAGACTTATGGCTGATTTTGATTTTATTTTAACCTGTTTTCGAACCCGTGTAACTTTCCTATCCTATCGATGTTAACCTTCCAGCAGACGCGCTAGTACACAGAGTGCGCGCTACTCAGAAAAACAAGCGAAAGCGTCTTTGAACACCAGCGCCTACTCGTTCAGTGAGCCATACGCGCGACTTCAAGAGGTCCAGACATACAGCTTTCAACAGGATATAACTTCTGAACGGCTGATTATGGACAAACGGTTTTGCCTTTGTTTTGTAGGTGAAATCCAGTTCTATTAGAATAATTGATAGTATAATTACAGTTTTTGCCGATAGGAAAGTTACACGGGTTCAAAAACAGGTTAAAATAAAATCAAAATCAGCCACAAGTCTTTACACAGCATTCACAGCTATTTTGTTTCCTCGAAAAAGTTGTGTGTTTTATAATGATAGAAAATACCTTCGAACATTGTTAACGCGAAAAATCAGAAACAAAAAAGTTATAAGTAAAAATAAGAATTGTAGGACTTCATCATAGAAAATATCTTATAACTCAATAACTGTGAATGACAGAGACAACATGTCTTCTGCAAAATTTATGAAAATACTCTCCTCTACAACTTCATCGAAGACGGCCAAGCGCTATCTCTTTCGGTTCAAAAGTTAAATTTTTTATAGCCTACTATGATCAATTTTTTATAACAGCAATGTTGCCAAAAGATGGCGCTTTTTACACACACAAACATTGTTGAATATGTAAAATCGCTAATATGAACAGTTTTGACTCCAATGAATTAAGTACCTCTAAATGCTGTTTTGAGCCACTGTGGAACTGTGCTATTATGCAGAAAAATAATTGTTAGCGTAACTCATAATCCACGAATTGTGTAGAGGCGTCTTGTTGAATATAGTAGCGGCAATTTTAAGATAATTATCAAACACCTATTCTGTAGCAATTGAAGTAGCTGCAATTTCGTCTTGTAGGCGTGCCCTCACGCGAATATCAAGTATTGGAAAAGGGAATGAACACATTCATAACAAAATTTTAGTATAGCCAGTATGTGGAATGAACGAGTGCAAGCGTCTCATCACTACACAAAGTATAATAACTTTCTTTCCCACATGGTTTTTATGCTTGTCCCCTGACAATTTAGGATCAAAGGTAATCCCTAAGTATTTGCAACTACCAACCCTCTCAATAGAACTGTCTCCCATACAGAGATTTACTTCTAGAATCACTTTTTCCTGGGAGAATAAAACATCATGTAGTTTTGTATTTTTTGGAGGTTAAAAAAAGCAACTTAGCTTTAAAGTAATTAGAAAGTACGGAAAGGTTTTTGGTAGTATCCAAAATAATCGCGTGATTTTATATTCTTGGATAGAACGAAACTGTATCATCAACAAAGAGTCGAGGTTCACCTTTAAATTTTTAGTCTGCCAATATCGTTTAAGAAGACTATGAAGAGTAGTGAGCTTATATTGCTACCCTGTGGAATACCTATGTTAATATATTTAAATTGTGCACCAAGTCTTGAATTGCAACAAATTGTTTCCTATTAGATAAATAGTCACTTATAATCTAATTAGATATTTTTCTAATTCCATTTTTTTCACGTTGCGTAGACGTATATTCAAAGTGTCGAATGCCTTTTTCAAGTCAAGAAACAAAGCTCCCACTATTTATTCTCAACAATTGTTGTAGTGCTGAAAGCCTACCGTACTGATAGTTGTAAAACATATTGTGATTGCTAAAGAAATCTATCATCATTTTAACTAAATATTGGCCGATAATTGGACGGAACACAGGTATCGCCGACTTTAAACACTGGGACAACTTTGGCTATTTTTCTCCAATTATGGTAAATTCATGTTGATAAGATTTCATTGAACAATCTGAGCAAAGGGTTCAGCATTTTCTTTGTTTATACTGGCTGATATGTTATCAGGACCTCGACTTTTGTTGGAGTTTGAGTTGTCGTGTCCGCAAATTTGAAAAATTCGGATTTGGCAAACGATCGAACTGAGAGTGTGACAGCAATCACGCGCGAGGAACGCATGGCTGTTTCAAACAAAAGAAGGTCAGCGTGTCTTTTACCCACTACACCAACCGCCTTAAGGTTGTGTAAAAATTAACGCTCTGTTGAATGATAACACGATGCCACAAAATAAATAAAAATGTATTTTTCAAGTGATCTAGTAAATATTGTAGGTTTGGTCGAACACAACACAACACTACGTTTGATCAATTTAATATACTTTCGAAATCTCGATTTGGGGTAAGGTAAAGTGCCTATTTTCACCATACTAAGCAGGGTGCCTCACCAATTCATCAATTTCGCGGCTTACAATCAATGGAATACGTAAAAATTGACATAAACAGTTTTGCTTCGTTGTTAAGAAGCAATATAATAACACAAATGCGCAGGAAACAGTGAAATTCTCGTGTTTACAAAAATATTATGAATTAATGATTGTATGCATCCAGTTGCATCGGGGAGTTCCAAAATTTTTCAGTACATCGTTAAATTTCCGTTTCCGTTTCAATTCCTTTTTAAAGCTTCTATATTAAAGGGCAAACACGAAATTATTGCGACACATTCAACAGGGCATAACTTTTTTACCATTGGGTAAAAATCAACCAAATTTTGCACACTTTCTAATTGATGTGTATTGTTTACATGCTATCAAACTCGAAGTCGTGTTTTTCGATTCAACGAAAATGGAGGTGAACCAACGCGAGTCGAGAGAACAAATTCTTTCCAAACACCTGGAGTTTCCTGACCTGTCGCACCGGCAGTTGGGAAAAATGTTGAACATTCACCATTCAACCGTTTCCAGAGTGTTGAAGCGGTTCCAGGAGCGGTTGACGTTGGACCACGGCAAAGGAGCTGGAAGAAAACCGGGACAGGAGAACAAAAAGACGGAGGGAAAGGTGAAGCGGATGATTAGAGCAAATCCCAACGTCTCAAGCCGTGATTTGGCTAAAAAGATCGGCATGTCGCAGAGCTACGTCCAGAATGCAAAGAAGAGAGCTGGACTACATACATACAAGGTACAGAACTTCCCAAACCGTGATGAGCAGCAACAATCGACGGCTAAAACTCGGGCACGGAAGCTCTACGAGAAGATGCTGACAAAATATGGCTACTGTGTGATGGACGATGAAACGTATATAAAAGCCGATTTTAAGCAAATTCTGGGGTTGGAGTTTTTCACCGGCAAGAGCAAGTTCTATGTGGACGACAAATTTATGAAGAATAAAATGTCGAAGTTCGCCTCCAAATATCTCATTTGGCAGGCCATCTGCTCTTGCGGACTGAGGAGTGAGCCTTTCGTGACAAAGGGCACAGTAAATGGCGAGATCTACAAATCTGAGTGCCTCGAGAAGCGCCTTTTGCCGTTTTTGGCATCATGCCACTATTCTAAAAGTGTCCTGGAGTGGTATGAGGCCAATTCTGTCCATTTTGTTCCAAAGGACCAAACTGTCCGGAGCTGCGCCCGGTGGAGCAGTACTGGGCAATGATGAAGCGGGAACTTCGGAAGAGCAAGAAAGTCAAAGACGAGAAGGACATGTTAAGAAAATGGAAAAAAACTGAGAAACTGGTACCGGATGACACTGTAAAGACTTTGATGGAGGGCATCAAACGAAAATGCGTTCAATTTTACACTAAAGGCTCCATCGATTAACTTTTCTTTTGATTTTTGAAGTAAATATTTGTATAAAACTACCCTAAAATTTTGGTTTGATTTTAAACATTATAAGAAAATTGGCATGACATTTTCGGTGTCGCAATAATTTCGTGTTCGCCCTTTAAACACCATGCTGCTGAATACACCCTATGAAATTTGATTGAAATAAACACTAATGCTTGCAAACCTATAATAACAATAAAACCAATCAGTGCTTTATCTTGGTCAAATGGCATTACTTTTGGGTTAACCAAGAATCGCTATAGAGTAGCTTCGTAACTTTTTGAAACAAACTGAAACTGCTCTAACACAGCTTAAGCTCTTCGCCTGTCAAAATCTCGAACTAACATCCGCCTTTCTGTAGACGCAAATCCAGTTCAATCCGACCGTACTTTAGAAATACCTAACGAAGCATGTTGTCAGATGCATTAGTGATAAAAACGTATTACGTAAATTCGAAATATGAAAACTGTGTGTGTCAGTAGGCCCATTACCCCACGTACCTACAAACCGAAAACATTTTGCCATGAGAATTTTACTCGTATCAAAATAATTCATCTCAGCGCAAGTCACACACGTCGTACCCTGCAGTATTGAACACAATCCAAACACACACGGTTTAACTGTGTGCGAGCTAATGCCACCACTGCCGAAAATCCAGAAGGGCCTCTTACACGAGGCGCTAGTATTGTCATTACTGAGTAGTAATGTCACTTTTAATGAATGTGTAAGGCGCGTACTGACGGAATTCCCATAAAATTCCAGTAATGTCATTACTTATTAATGACACTTTTATTGCGCGTCTCAGGGCCCCTATAGCGTTTCCTAATAATTTTCAGTAGTGGTTGCATATACATTTTTCATCAAATTGTTGCATTAACTACAGTATGAAATATTTTGAAATATACAGCTGGTAAATGCAGCATTGTTTTTGTAAAAAATCGTATCTTTTATTTCTTCCAAACTAAAATTCACACGAAAAATCGGATCGCGATGAAATTGTACATCACTGAGTGCGCACCACAAGCGAAAGCGTCTTTGAACACCAGTCCCTCCTCGTTCAGTGAGCCATTCACAAGACTTCAGGAGGGCCAGACACAAAGATTTCAACAGTGTATAACTTCTGAACGGATTCTTACCTTTTGCAGGTGACATCCACTCCTATCAGAATGATTTATAACATAATTACAATTTTTGCCCATGGTGAAGTTATACTGGCTCAAAAACTGGCTAAAATAAAACCAACATCAGCCATAACTCTTTAGAAAATGTTCACAGCTATTTGTTTCGTCCGAGAAAGTTGCGTAATTTGTAATGATAAAAATAATTAACGCGATAAATCAGAAACAAAAAAGTTATAAGTAAAAATAAGAATTGAAGGAGTGCATCATAGCAAACGTCTCGTCTCAATCAGTGTGAGTGATAGGGACAACAACTTTGTCCAAGACGACACTCATCTACAACTTTGTCGAAGACGGCCAATCGATGTCTCTTTTGGTTCAAAAGGTAATTTTTAGATAGCCTACCATGATCATTTTTTTTTTCAAATAATATTACAGTAGGATTCCGTTTTTGGCAAGCCCCCCCCCCAAACCAAAATTAATTGGATTGAAAAAAATTGATGCTGACGAATTTAATTTTATATACCACAAAATATTTTTGGAAAAATATTCTCTGATCACTACATTGAGAACTGTGTTGAAAGCGTCATGAGAACTTTTGGAAAATTATGGGAAGGGGATCTTGTAACTTATCTCTTAGCCAAAATCCCATAGTTGTCAAATTACTTCAATGTAAAATAAAATAACTGTCTGAATTATTATGAGCTCATTTTTGGAAAGATGCTTCAAAATATGGATTAGAGACAATTTTTCGAATGGGAATCTAAATTTGAATAGGTTGATTGCATATAAAACATAAGCTTGTTTACTGAAAACTTACATACATTTCAACATTTGCTGAAAATGTATTTTTTTAGATTGTGTAGAGTTTAGACAACAATTCAATATGGTTAACAACAAGAATAACATTTCAGAAACTAGTTGAAAGCTGATGTAATTTTGTCTCTAGCAGGTCAGGATCGGTTTTATGAGTATTGGATTTTTGTTGTATTATCAACTATATGAATAGCCTCTTAGCAGGATGCAATGAATGGCGTACTAAAATTTTGTGTACTACGTTCTAGTACTGCAAGTTGTGAGGTTGACTATTAAAGAAAAGTAAAATTAATGCTCGATAAATTTTTAACGGTCACGATCACATTCATTCGAAACTGCCAAATTTCGATGTTAAGTAACATTGAAGAATTTCAAAACGTAAAACTGTTCATCTGCTGATAGAATAATTTTGACGGTTAATCCTCCTAGAAGTAATTATAGACAAGAATTACTCTTCAACCAAATTTGGGTCGAGACTTAATGTCTCCAGCAAAGTTTTCGAAAGTGCTATTTCAAACAACTTTGTCAAAGACATAAATATCCCACATATTCAGAGTATCGAAATATAGTAGTAGAAAACCTTTACAACAAGCTATTCTGAAATTACTGTATTTGATAAATCTCTTCTGCGGTAATTAAATAATAAATTCACATTGCGTTCAAGGTGCCTTTGAAGCTTACAAAAAAATAAGGGAATTGGATATAAAACATATAATTCCCAGATATTAAAAGGACTCAAAAACACAAAGAGTGATTCCATTTTCATGAGCTAGCATCAATTCGGCGCAAGCTTAGTCCGCCCACCAAGTTAGTGTCGGATTCTGATGAGATGAAGTCGAAACGCAAGTTTCAGTTCCATCCATCCATAATTTAGTTATAGGTTTTGTGTTCTCAACTCGCAATGATTGTTTCAAACAATTTTATCCGTAGCGCAGAAAAAAATAGTTTTCACCTAAATTTTTCTTCACTAAGAAGAAATATAGCAGGCCCAGTCCATTTAAATCCCTATATGTTGAATTCATGTAGCCTTCATATTTTCAACAAAATTGTTTGAAATGCCATTATAAGAAACTTTGCTGAAGGCACCATGTCTCTTAATATTTTTGAAAAATTAATTCACCATAATTACCTCTATGAGAGTTAATCACTAAAATTTCTATATCAAAGCAGGCGCTGTTTTATGTTGATAACTTCCCGAAGTTGTCAAACCTTCAAAATCAAGGATTATTATATTAGGTGATCTTGAACGTTGAAAATTTTTTAGATCATTTATCCCACTTTAAAAGATCGTAATTTTTGACTTCATTGACATATTATACAAGAAAATAATCTATAGAGGTTTGAAAACTGTTCCATGTTGATCCTTCTTGTTTGTAGACTGGAATGACATCTGTTAGACTACTCATGTTTTTGAGTTTTCAATAATTTATCAAACTCATATTAAATTTTAGCATTTTTTCAAAAAATTTGCGATTTTCATCAAAACCCCCTCCAAACCAAATTTCTGGCTACGCCACTGTTTGGAAATAAAGTCCAAAGCGATATCCAAAGCGATATGAACAACAATAATGTTGCCAAAAACGGAATTCTTTTGTTGCCAAAAACGGAATTTTTTTGTTGCCAAAAATGTAGCATGCCAAAAACGGAACCCTACTGTACCAAAAATGGCGCTTTTTATGCATACGAACATTTTAGAATATTTAAAATCGCTAATATGGACAGTTTTGACTCCAAAGAATTATGTACATCAAAACGCTGTTTTGGACCACTGTGCAGTGGAAGCGACACGAATGGTTAAGAATTTATGATTTCATGAGTTTCTTTTAGAAATGAATGATTTATGATTAATAACAAATTTGAACCAATATATCTTTTGGTATTGTCATATATTATAGATATAGAGGATTTACGTCATTTTAATTCCATTTTTCGTCAAAAAATTGGATGTGCTAGGTTTCACCTATCTGCCTTCTCACCGTCATTACCCTTTGTTAATACCTCCTCCCTTGCCACCCCCTACTATGTAATTGTGTTACAAAGTTTATAAAAGGCCTACAACAAAGTTTAATTTGGCTGTTTTTGTAAATATTTCTTTGTGGAATTTTTAGCGCATGGCATCAACCATTTATATGTATATGAATTTGTCTGTGGAAATTTGCAGATTGAAATGTTTGTTTTATACAAAAATGTTATTCTTTAATTAAAACCTTCACGACAAAAAATGTTTACTTTCTTATACTGGACAACTTATTTTTAAAAAAAAAACTTGAAAATCACCAGAAAAAATTATTATCTGTTTTCTAGGGGCGTACTATGCAAAAATCCACAAATATCCATTAAAATTAACGGACAGATATATGATTTCTTCTTTCTTTCTTACTACATTACTTACTACATTATTCATTATTACAGCTTGTCTGAATAAATTAAATATTTACATGGAGTGTACAAAAGCGTACTGCTCATTTTTAGTGGGATTAATCACCACAGTGATATTTTATAGAGAAGCTACGCTGAAGACACTCTAGCTCATCGACTTTTCGTGGCAAAAATAATTCTGATCACGTTCTTGTCTAGTTTGAAACACTACGCCATCTAAAAACAGTGATTTAGTCGAAGGATAGGCATTCTAAGGACTAAACTGTATCTTTTGTTTTAACAACGAATACTTCTTTGGGTACTTTTTCCCAGTACTCAATACAAATTGCTAAATATATGTTTACGTAAACATCTTGTCTTAAGTAACTAAGTAACACAATAATAAACATCTAATAATTTAAACTAATAGCACATTGAGAAATCCTTAAAGTGACCAGCTGTTTTCGAGATAAATCCGGGACGCGCTCAAGAAAACTTAGGAAGGCGTTTTTCAGAAAAAAATCGTTTTATAAACATACATGAACTTACTCATACTACAGTTCGACAAAGCCACCGTTGGTATTGGATAATATTGCACGTTCCCGTGGCTCAAAAGCTTGTAAGTCTGTTTGGTACCATGTTAATGTTCCTGAGGTTTGTTTAATATTTAAGCTTAGAGATTATCATTACCAGTGAGCACATTATTCCTTCCAGTACTGTATTGCATCCAAAAATGAAATTTGTTGATCTTTTTTAAGTTACACATTGAATTGCTTAGGAAGGCGATTTAACCACGTCTTCTCCTAGATATAGTATCGATCAAGAATAACTCAAACATATAGCTTCACAAAGTGATTAAACAAATTTTTTATATGCCCATACAGTACAGAAACGCTGGAAAAACGCTTTTCGTTGGATAACTATGCAGATCTTTACAAAGATTGGCATGTATTTTACATTTTTATTGAGGTTTTTGCCCTCCATAAATTCATAAAAAAATTTAGACGGTGGATAAATGCTTTCAATATAAATCCGCTGCAAATAGCTTATCTGCACCATGATATTTTGAGTCAACCTACTTCATCGACCCCGCACTGCCATCTGCTTCTCAGATTAGCAATCTATGACGACCCATCGGTAAATTGTTCTCCCCTTCGCTACGTGTCTTATGTTGCGCACTCGTTTGCTCTTTCCCACCAACATAAACCGGTCGGCCGCAATCAAAGCACCAACAACTATACTTGTACAATTGTGTTTTCTTTTCTGTTTCTCGCGCAACTGCCGTATAGAGGCAATACAACCACATCGTATCACGGCGAGCGAATGTGTATAGCTACCCGTCCTCGTCAGAGATGCCAGATTTGCAGACAAGTCTGCAAATGCGCAGACTTTTAATTTAAGCTGCAGATTTTTTCGATGACGCAGATATTTGCAGATTTTTTAGTTTGGTTGCAGATATTTGCAGATTTTTTAGTTAGGTTGGAGATATTTGCAGGTTTTTGAATATAAAGGCTTTTGGTTACACTAGCTTTCCTGACATTTTTTGTTCTTCCCAGACTTTTAAAATTATTATTGCAGACATTTGAAAAAAGTTCCTGGCATCTCTGGTCCTCGTATAAGCTCGTTTATTGCTCCGAATCGTATTCATACCCGCATTAATAAGTTCACTTTTGAAGAGATCGCATATACTTATTCCCTTATTCCGTACTTGGCTTACGTATTGCTTGTGATAGATATTTTCTTTTGAAAATTTTGATATTGCTATCGTTGCTAATTAGTGATTACAACTAGAAACATTGTAGTGAAATGGCCGCTCTATCGCAGGTAAGTAGTGATCATTTGGAGACAAAAATAGGTCAAAATACAATGGTGAAATCTGCCAGCGCGACTATGTGAGCGAGGCTGTGGTGGACTTTGAACGTTGTACTTTCCGTGTGATCTTGATACTGATTATGAAATGGAATAAGTGTAAACATATTTACTGATGTTTAGCTGATGCATCTTGTGGATACTATTACCTGCATTACCACACCGGTACCTACTGCGTAAAAAGTGCAACCGTTTTTCGCGGTCACTCAAAAGAATAAGCTATTATAGGGGCAAAATACCCTCAATCTGCTTATCGCATATTTAATTTGTATTGTTTATCGGCGAGTTATCTCATTTGGGTACTAAATGGACGAATTGCAGGGTGCCATGTTCTTATCAGTGATTGACACTTGGTACTTTGTTCGCCTAAAAATTGGTGATAAGACTTAAAAGTGCTTACATCATCACCGTTCCGTCCACCGCATAATCGTCCATAGATTGTTTCGCACCGTACATCGATTAAACTGTTTGTACTTCCGTAATGAATCTAATCTAAACTAACAATCAGTAATTCTTGCTCCCTTTTTAGCTGATCAAATCAGCGATCCGACCGGCATGTCGTGCGCTGTCTTCGAAAGCCGCTCCCGCCGCGGAGGCATCCCCACTGGGCCCTAGCTTTGCCCTATCCGATGAGCAGACCGAGATCGTGGACATGACGAAAAAGTTTGTGCGGGAGGAGATCATTCCGGTAGCCGCCGGGTACGACAAATCAGGCGATTACCCGTGGCCAATCATAAAGCGGGCCTGGGAGCTGGGACTAATGAACAATCATGTTCCTGCTGAGCTTGGTAAGTGCGATTTGACGTAGGTAGAATATAGTTAGCTTCCCTGCAACACGGATTCTCGGGAATCGAAATGCAATCAGATGAGTTTGAATTTTATTATCAGCATGCGATATTTTGATTTTGGTTTCCATGTGCAATTTGATTGGCTTGCAGAGGTACACTGCATAGAAGCGTGAGTAGCTTGAACAAATTCCAGGCCAAGACCCAAAATCCAAAATCATAAGAAAAAAATGTAAATGCTTAATTACTTATTAATAGTTTTCGCCCTATTGAGTAATTTTGGTGGTTACCCATTTTTTCTCCTTAGGGGGAAATATAGCATAATGTTTACTTATATTTTTTCATACGTCAAAGTACACATTGTCATATGGCGACGTTGAGGTAATATCAAAATTTGTTGTAAAATTATTAAATGGATGCAAAAGAATTAAAAGAATTTTATGAGGTATCCAGCAATATTGCTCAAACACCCTCATAAATGAGACTACTGTTGTAGTGATTACATCTGAAAGAACTTAAAAGAAACCTTTCTGTAGCATTTTTGCTCGAGTTTCAATAAATTTTTAGCATTTTAATTTATACCGGAAAATCTCATCAAGTTTCTGAAATAGTAATACACTACAAGTTGTCAGCTTTGCAAATAACAGTTATTCAAACTCATACGATCTTGGCCTATCTAGATATTTGAAATAGCTCTTTAAGCAGGGTCAAATGTTGTGTTTGGAAAAGTGTATTTCTGTGGATGGGACACGTTATTTTTCTCTGATCTGTGACCCTGTGTTATGTATCCTCACAGATCATACCGAAATTATATAATTTGTGTTAAGATTCAAACCCAGTTATTCGTGTGTGCCCTGGTGCGTTGTTGCACTTGTTTTGTTCGTCCGATTAGACATGTATAATATACTCAGCCTTGTATTGCAAACACATTATAAAAACATTATATTAATGACTGGATTGGAGCGGCATAAAAATATAGGTTTTGCACATATCAAGGGCTGAATGTTTTGTTTTTTTGTCTACCGTAACGTTGATTTCAAAATAATAAATATAACTAAATTCAATGCTAGTGATGCTATTTAAACGTATTGAGGTATTTCGTAAAACAAGAAACCATCTATTCACCGGTACACCGGTACGTTTATTGTAAAGCAGTGATTACATAAATTCGGGTTATAAAAGTATTGACCACATTTTTCGTTTGCAACTTAACCAGAAACCAGAGCCGCTTTTACAATCACTACTAGGGAAAACATGAAATTTGCACCAGTTCATAGTGGCGCAAAACATGCTTTTGATAAATTTCATTAAATGGAGGTAAAGGTATCTATTAGCTCATGAGTGCCTTGAAGAACGTTGTAGAAGATAACATTCCCATAATTTCTTCTAAAGACATATAGACTGTTCAGTTTATAGCAGTAACGTCCTTTAGTGTATCAAGTAGCCATTTTCATCGGGCTGTCGTGCACAATTTTGCCGACATGCCATGCTCACTGTTGTCACTGAAGCCTAAAAACTGAATAGACTTCCGGAAGATCACATCGCTCGTGTAAATGTTCGCTCTTCTTATCCTAGCTTGAACTGTAGACAGTAGAGAGCCCTGCACCTTGCCGTAGTACTTTTCGAGATTCTGGCGTCGAAGCAAGAGGAACAACGCAACAATGTTTTGTTGTCGCATCGCAAAAAATGCGAACTAATCGCTCACCGAATTAGCAAACTTGTTCAAAGTAGTCAAATCAACTGTCTCCAACGTAATAAAAGTGTTCGGGGACGGTTTGTTGGCAGCAAGTATGTCTGGATAACGAGTAAATCGAAAGTCGCATGCGACAACGAAAAGAGTTTCTAGTGAGATGTCGCAAACAAACTGGGAATGTCGTTTACAACCATGTGTCGAATTAAAAACCAACCGGTCTGGCAGCTTGTAAGAAGGCAATGATTCCAAATTATGTTGCAGTTGAAAAAATCAAAACGACCAAAAGCACCGGAGGAATAGTGATGTAAAAAAGTCAAGCTTATGAAATTGCCGAAGTTAGCTAATAAATATCGGATTTGGCAGGCTATCTGTACCTTTGGGTTTAAAAGCAATATTTTTAGTGCGACCGGGACCGATAACCAAGGAATTTCACGTGAATCTCTGGAAAATGTCTGTTACCTTTCCAGAAGCAACACTATTGTTCCGCGATGACATTTGACATTTCCTGTTATCACAGAAAAAGATGGGTGGGTAATTTAGACTTTATCAGGATGTGGTAATGACACTTGGACTGGTTCTTCTAATGATATGCTTCATAATCAATAATACAGTCAATCTTCTGACCTCGCACAAAGCAGAAACAAAAAAATCGCTACGCTATAGGCACCAGTTAAGCAAACCAGCGCTTTGTTCTATATCCAGTGCACAAACAGTATTGTATCATTGCGCAGTGAAATGAGTTTGCCAAAGGGAGCAAACATGTCCGTGCTACGGTATAACATTTGATCGACTTTAGGAATAGTCGTGTTAGACACACAGTTCAGGAGGTGGGACTACTAGTTAAAGTTAAAATGGAGCATAATCTCCCGGAAGTTATAGAATTAAGTTTAGAAATTTAGCACAGGCAGAAAACTTCATTGCAAAGACCAACATACAACACGAGGTCAAGATTTTCGTGTAGTGCAAAGTGCCTATTGTCACCATATTAAGGAAGGTGTCTCACTAATTCATTAATTACTCGGCCTACAATCAATGAAATGCGTATAGATCGGCATAAACAGTTTTGCTTCGTTTTTAAGAACCAAAATAAAAACACAAATGCCACGAAAACGGTGAAATGATCATGCTTGAACGCAACGAAAACTCGAATCAAGTGCCTCTACTGCGGCGCTACCATTTGACTCAATGCGCTGAACAAAGATGGCGGACACTGCTCTTACCAACGAAAATAGGCTTATTACCCTATATGGAAAATGACATGGTGGCCATTCGTATCCATGATCTGGCAGCGCGCTGAAGAAGATTACATCAAACGAATTATGTCGCAATACGGAGAAGTGAAATGTATTACGAATGACACATGGAGAAATTGTTTCACCTGTATTCCCGACGGCATTCGTATTGTGAGGATGCGAGTGATTAAACCAATACCTTCTTACATGACTATCGAATGCAAATAACCAAGTATGAGGTAACCTATAAGCAAACAACGCTAATCACATATTCCGGGCAGACCCCAACATGCCAATTCTGTAAGCAGACAGCCCACTGCGGAAAAACATGCGCCGAAGCAACTAGTCAAAACTCATCTACTACAGCCAACTCTAACAAGCAACCACCGACACCTTCAGATAAACCAAAAACAACAATCCAATTAATCAATAATGCAGGTATAACGACCACAACAACCGCTCCCAAATCAACAAATAGCATCACCAATAAAGAAGCTAATACCGATGAAAACGGATTTACAACAGCAACCAGTAAGACCAAGAAACAAATTAGAACCTCTGACCGTGAACAGCAAGAAAGCAGTACCGATGATGACATGGACGGGAACGATAACGCGAGAGAAGGCAGATTGAATGACCCTCAAGCTGCGACGGATAAGGCAACTAATGCTTCACCGTCAAGGAAAAGGATCTCAACACGCAGCTGCAAATTGCATCAACAAGATCTGACAGACAAACAGCCTTAGAATTTTTAATTTTTACATATTGTAAAAACTTAACGAGATCCACGTCTCAGTTGGGCTAATGCATTGATCCATGTCAAATTAAACTTTCCAAAAAAAAAACGCTTTTGCGCTCGCGCAACAGAAATTTTTGCTAGCAATGATTCGCGGCTTTATGGATAACTCAGCAATTTCGCATTTTTTCAAATCACAAAATCACTGTATACAATTTACACGATTGGTCCAATAAAATTAAATAGTTACAAAAAAAACTGTTTTTGGTTGGCTGACCTGAAATTGAAGAAAATTCAAGATTTAATAAAGTCTTCTGGAATTTCCACGAGTTCTAGAGCTTCAAAGAAATCCTACGAAATTCATGGATGTCTTGCAAAAGTCCGATTATATATTGGAAAATACTCAAGGAAATGCTGCTGAATTCCGAGAGTTTGCGCAAAGCTCAGGCAAATCCTACAATGTTCTAAGCAGTCGTACTGCGTACTGCGAATGGAAGAATAGCTCTTCAAACTACTGTAAAAACCTGTAAACTTAAAGAAACTATAAGAAAACGAGAAATTCGCCATTTTTAACCCTTCGGAATTATGGGAGCTATCCTTTATATTAACTTGACTACGTTAGTAGGACAGTTTGACAATAATATGTGGATAAGTTTATATTGCGATGATCGTTGACATATAGTTCGAGAATAGGTTCCAGGGTGCTACCCTACAGAAGACCAATGGCTATTTGAAGCAATAGGACTCCTTTGATCATCTATCGTTGAATCTATCGGTAGCAATTTATGTGAAAAAATCGCCACAGATGCAGGATTCGAACCTGCAATTGTTGTTGCACTACCACTAGCCATCATTTTTTTTTATTTATTTGTTGATTAATTAATTTATTTATTCATTTATTTATTTATCTATATATTTTCAGTATAACAAAATCATTACATAAATATTATAATTTTATAAGACAATATTCTAAGTCTACTTTGAAAACGTTACTAGAAACAGAAATGAAAATGGTCATACATAATATTAAACACATTACGCTTTGCTCTTATGTGTTCGTTCTGACCATACTCGCTGCGCAGAAGTTCGAGTCTTAAAAAGGTGTGCGATCTAAAGTTTCTGGGGGGATCATTGATATTTTTTATGAGATAATATTTAGGGCATCAATCTGACCAGTCAATATTTTCCCAACAAATACCGCTCTGAAGGTATGTTCAGCTTTCCGTCTGGAGAAGATATAACAACAACCTATATCATTTTTATCCGACGTTTCGGCGACATATTTTACGCATTTTTCAAGGATTCTAAAAGAATTACACAGTCACAGTTACAATACAAGAAATTCTGAAGTGCTTAAAACACTTACTAAATTTAATACGCAAACAATATGAATTGGTAAACTTTTTGACGCTCCTAATAATAAATCCGAGCTTTCTATTTACCTCTTGTGCTATTACGTGAGAGTAATAGTTTCTGAATGTCAGTTTCGTGTCCAGGAGTACATCAAGGTCTCTGATAATGCGATTCACCGGCAATTTAGTAGCTACAGAGCAGAGAAGAGAAGGGTCACTCGAAATCAAAACTTCTCACAATTTTTAAAATCACTAGCGGCGCGTGGTGTCGAAGCCCTGCAAAATACACTGTTAATCAACACATTAGTTCAAAATTATACGACGTTACTGGTATAAAATATCTAGCAACTTCATCCCCGATAATCCGACAAGTGGTCAGAATATGTTTTTCCAACTAAAAAATGTCATGCAATAATTAACCCATCTTTCAAACATTGACTGCGTTTTTGGGTTGCAAACGGATATTTTACTTTATATATTAACCTATCCTTTTCCATCGAAAAACGAAAATTTTAATGTTGAAGTATGTAAGCATACATTTACGTTTAAATATCGAAACTTTTGACTGCCCAGTTGATTCTTTGCACGCTGACCAAGAACGATTTTCAATGGATATCTTCCCGATGGTTATTGTGTGTCTTTTCTTTTGAGAACCATCATGCAAGGACATTAAATTTAAACACAAACAGCATTTTGTTAGACAGCCATTTTCCTTTCCCAGGATTCGATATGTTTTTGGTCCTTATAAAAGTGGAGGAAATTAGTTTATAATTATTTTCAATCTTTAGTATTAATGGCTGCTTTGCATGAATGCTCATGAGTACCTTTTCAAGGATTTATCGTCGCATTTCAATTTAAACCATGATGGGCTCGAAAACTTCACAATCGTTCTGACTACTCATAAGTGTTGCCACAATTAAATCTGTACTGGGAGTTGAATATTCTTCGTATTCTGTACCAACACAATGACAAACATTTTATATAATTATTTTTCATTCGAGATAGTGATACACTGAGTTGGTGCTGATATTGATATTTGGCTGAGCAAATCCAAAAATTTCGACTCGGAATCAGTTGTTTCATTTGCGATAAAATTTCGCCAGAAACCAGTCGAAATTCCGGAGTGTTTGCCTGGGTAATGTCAAAATCAGCTCCAGTTCGAATTCTCGTTGTCATTTTGTTTTCGACATAAGCTGGGCTGCGGCCAGGGCCACATTGGAAGCTGGGATTCAGCCTAGAAAATCTTTTAGCTATCTGAAAGAAGATCTGTGTAAAATTTCCGAAAAATCTATGAAAAATTGAAATATTTCCAAAAATCTGTGGAAATCGGTGAAATTTTCATGAAAATGTTAAAAATCTGTCTTCTGAAAAAAGAAGCTGTGATTAAAAATTAGGCACTCTATAAGACGTTTGTTTGACAACGCAGTGGTGGGTTTTGTCAACAAGTTTGTTTTGCTTTACTCTTGCGAACAGAAAAACCCGCCCGACAAACATTTTTCATTTGTGCCGATTCGTTTGATGTTGGATCGAATCAACGGTTTTGTCGGACATTGTGCCCAGCAGTGCGGACTAACGTCAGAAGAAACAATCAATAAATAATCAGCTGATCCAACACGTCTCATGAATTGCCTAATTGTTAAATAAATCTGTGACGTTAAAGAAAAATTTGTGAATGTGGCAACCCTGGCTTTGGCTTGTACTGACATTTGGATGCGAGATGTGACAAACCTGGATTAAGCAAATCCAGCCCCGTGAAAACTGTTTGTTGCCTGCAGCTGCCACCGAATGCCAGTAGCGCTAGCTGCGTTTCAAATGTTCAAGGTCTGTTCACATGATCTGTGCAACACTTTAAAAGCTGGATTCAAAATAAGTTATTAATAACAATATATGAGACATCACGTTTTCTTTTGCATCGCTTCTTCTCCACAAAATCCAAACGCTTGTATCACCTGAGTATCAGTTAAGAACATCAAAATGAAATTTGTTTGCATTCGATAAGTTTCAGGTCGAGTTAACAACATTGGCTCGTAGCGATGTGAACGTTGTTTAAAACGCGTTCGCTGTCATTTTTGGCAACTAGTCGAGCCAAGAAACCAGCTTATGTAAGTTTCACTCATTTATCAAAGAAACGTCAAAACATTCACCCTCTTGAGCAAATCAAATGAAGCCTATGGGTGCTTACAGAGTGGCGACGAGAAGCTAAGCTGGGGCTAGAGCTGGCATTAGAATGCGAGAAGCCTGCTTGCTGCCAGCCAAAGGGATGATGTCAGAGTGAAAGCCGAGCGGATCTGCACCGGCTACTGCTGTTACTCTGACAGGTTCCATTTGATATGATGCAAGCAGGTTTCTCGTATCTCGCATCGTACTGTCAGTACCAACGCCTACACAGTTTCTCGCCGCCACTCTGTAAGCGGTCTAACTCAACATTTACAACCTGTTTTACTGGTATGCATCGCAGTGTTGAATTATTTTACATGTCATGTTAAAAAAAAATCTGTACCAAACTGTACTTTTTTACCAAAATATATTATCCGTATCGTACAGAATCTGTACCAAAAATACTCGAAAAATCTGTACCTTTCTAGGTAAATTTGTACCTGTGGCATCGCTGCTACACACTTCCAGATCTGCGTACCGAGAAACAATTATTAATCAGTAACTCAGCAGCCAAGTTAAAGAATTTTTCTAAAATAAATTTAAAAATAGTTAGACTGTTAGAGAAATGCTCAAATGCTGTTAAGACCGACGATGGCGAGATTGTATACGTTAATTGGGTCCTTAAGCCATATGCTGTTTTCGATTATTTCCAATGCAGCTGACATTTTATCGAACTTTTTTTATTTTTTTGTTCGAAAAATTACAAATATGTTTCTTACAAAATTGAATTATCACGACAAAATCTTCCATTGGATTACCTAATATGTGCTGTGACCTTAAGTACTCACATTAGTTTTCACTGCACTGGATTTGAATTCTGGGAAAAAGTTTACTTCTTCAGTTTAATTATTACAAGTAATATTTATGACAAATGGAAAAATCCATCACCCATGATCACGTTCCACTTCTTAGAAAGAGGGCTCTGCAATCATGTGCTGCTAAGTAAAGGTTCCTCACGAGTTACTCTTCAATATGCAAAATTAATAAAAGCATTTCCGTCGGACCAGGTAATCAGAGAACATTCCGTTGAAACTGAATGATTCTCCGGACGTCCCGCGAAAATAACAGATAATGTCGTTTTAGAAAACGAGCGTTCAATGATTACATACAGCAATAAGCATAATAGGGTGATGAGCCTATTTTGGCACCATTAGGGAGAGGGTCGCACTATTTTTTGAACAATTTTAAAAGAAGCCATATTATCTATAACCTTTCTCAGAATAAAGTATCAGTGTACTGTTTCTTAAACATCTATATAATGCTTATTTAGCAGAATTGCCTCAATTTTCAGCATAAATAAAAATAAATGTTCCATTCTGTGAATCTATTCCCACCTCAACGATCCAAATATCGCCTCATGGGTGTGCCAATTTCCACCTCATCGAAAAACAATCTAGTTGAAACGCAATGCCTCATATTCCATTTGCGTCGATTCTAACTAGGTATTCAGATCATGGACGCCAACGTGTGATTTGTAAAACGAATCATTCTGCTTTTTTCAGCTGATCAAAACAAACGTAAACATCACGCACATCAATGAAACTCATCAGCTGTTAGTAGAAGAGCTCCCAGAATTGCGCACGCAGAAAAAAACCATTCGAAGGTTAGCAACTGGAAAGACAAGTTTCACATCACACATTGCTTTCTCCCGATCCGAATTGTATGTGCAGATGAAAATAAAATATCTGCAATCAACAATTAGTTGAATAACTTGAAATAATTGATTACTTATACCTGAAATTGCATTACATTATATTTACAATTTCATGTTTTGGTTTGGCCGCACTGGTGATTCTTTTCTGTATGATGGATGCAAAAAGTTGGTTTTGATTGTGGTAGTGTATCAGCAAAACATGCCAATAATAGGAACCCCCGTATTTAATTTTATCCTATTATAACACTAGGCCTATTCTAGTGTTTGACGAGTGATTTTAAAGGGAAATTATCGTAAAAAGGTTCTCCAGCTAAAATAAAGGTATGTATCAGTGCAATGTTTAGTATATTTGTGCCGGAATAACGAGGTATGAGGCGGTAAATGCTGGCTCGTGTTTATTTTGCTAAGCGCCGTTGCATTCAGTTTCGGTTCACTACGTGAGTGAGACGGATTAGTAGATATTTCAATAAGGTGATTTTGTTTTAATTAAAAGTTGGATTTAGAGGATAGTTCTAAATACATATGTGCACAACAAATAAAGAATATAACTTGAGCTTATTTTTTCTCACCTGTTTTAGCCAAATCGATAGTGTCATTATCTCATATGCTTGGTTCGAAACCAAGGGGTACGAAATAGGGTCACAATAGGCTCTACTGCCATAATAGGCACATCACCCTATCAATCAGAAAAGTAAAATCTTTGATACGAAATGCAACAATACATTTTCTATAATTTACTGTACGCTTTAGCGAAGCTCGACCATACCGCCTGCAACGATTTATACGAGCCAGTTTCAAAAGTTATACTAGTTGAAACGTCATACGGGTGCACTCTCAAATCAAAGCAAGGAAAACCAGCAACAAATCCGATTCGCTTTTGTGAGAACTTTCGTGATTTTTTTTGTTCGAAGTGGTACTTCTCTTCTCTGGTGTAAGCCAACAAGTTGCTCCACCAGTTTCAGCAAGCATCTTAAATTCGCAGTAGTTGCATATAATCCTCTATTGATCGCACGATGAGAAATAATTTAAGATCATCAGCGTACCCTGGAGGTATAACTTAGCAACAACGTCATTGAAGAACGAAGGAAAAAGCTATTCCACAAGAAACCCCATTTAACAGCAATACCCAAGTAGCACACTTTGTTGGTATTCTACAGTATTCTTATCTGGATGTGGAACAAAGAATTTTATTTTGAATATCTAAATCACTGCCTACTGTACGACCCAAAAATCGCACGTTGAAGTGCGATATAGAACAAGTTTTCTTTTCAATATGTTCTCATGCAGTAATGTTGTACTCGATTAAACACTTGTCCAGGTTGTTTGACAAGTAGTATTATTTACAATCCAAAAGATGTTGAATAGAACGTGGTAACACGGCAATGGCGGAAAGTTTATGTACTGCAAAAACAAATTGAACACGATTTCATAGAAACATGTTCTAGTTAAGTTTATTTCCAAACAATTGATCCCACAACGAATCCATATTGAATATATAAACTCAAGAAAATATATTTCCTATCATGCAATCAGCATGGTTTCAGTATAGGAAAACATTAAACGAAGTGTATATTTACTGAACATAGTAATAGGCTGAAAAAAGCGGTTTTTACACAATTGAAAAATTTAATCCAAGAATTCCAATTTAACAACGCATCCGTGTATGCATCAAAGTGTAAAAAAGTGATTAAATTACTTCTTTCGTTAATTTTAATTTCATCACATGTTTTAATTGCTATTTGGGTATTTGATCACTCTATCAAATCGTAAAAACAAATGTTTTTAAATAATTTACCTGTACATACCAACTCGATAATGTTTCATGAAAAAACTATTTCTGTTGATGTGTATAACCACCCCCACCCCCTTGCCTTCCGACCCTTTCGTGATCTTACTAAGTCTATGTAATTGGGCGAATGCTTTTGAAAAATTCAGCTGAAATTCATCACACGAAAAAAAAACAAAAAAGAAAACGAATTTTTTAGTTCAATTCGAGTCATCGGACTTTGAACGGCTGTATGGTTTTTCTGGAACATTTTAGCACCATATTTCCTTCGGTAAAGTTATTAAGAAAATCCCGGACTATGCATATACTTTATAAGTTATATTCTTCGGGTGAATTCGGGGTCTCCAGAAATAAAAATGCAAAACGGTAGGTTTTCCCATACGAAATCCCATACAAAGTTCAAACGCCATGCGCAACGCCGGATCATAACCAATCAACCCCAAGTTTTGCATAGTTATTTGACGCCCCAAATGGAACCAAGCAAGATTTGATGTGACTCTATGCGGCCAAGTTTACGTTTTTCCATACAACTGTGCCCACCCTAGTGTATACTTGCGAACAGTACTATTGACGCAATATGACTGTTGATAACATAAACAAGAAACGTCCGGCGTATTTGCCATATAGCGAACCATATTTGCCATATAACCAACCCTCTGATGATTTCATAAGGGTTGCATCATACTGTCGTAGAAAAGGGTTAAACCTCATTATAATAATTGAGATCTCAGATATCAATTTAACCCTCTGGCACTCGCGCGAATGGTTCCCCGAATGAGCAGCCGCTGGTGTTGAAAGAAGATTTCGCTAGAGATTCTGAAGGTGTTGCACTAAATACAACGGCGCGAGTGCCCGAGGGTTAAGAGGCACCAAATTGATGGATTACTTAAACAGTGCAAATGTGCATATGGTAAATTGAGGAAATCGCCCAGCATTTGCACGAGCTGGCAGAGAAGAGGCGTTCGATGCAACTGCTGGTTTCTATTGCCGTGAACTGAGATTTGACCAATTCCATTCGCTTGGTAGATACTGTGCCATATTCTAAGCAGAAATCTACACAATTCTATGTGACGTACTACCGACACTCAAACATGGAATTTGCAGTTAATAGAATTTATTTTTGCTCTGACAGTCAGGCTACTCTAAAAGCATGTCACATATCGAACTCAAATCCAAAAACTTAGCATTTCAAATGCCATCTATCTTCTATGGGTACTCGGTCCTCCCCGCATTACTGGAAATTGATGGGCGGACGAATTGGATAGAGCTGGCGCTGCGACTGACTTCATTAGTCCAGAACCTGTACTACCATTGTCGATAAGTTGGATAAAACACAATGTTCATTATTGGGCTACATCCGAACATGCCAACCATGGGCGTAGCTTGCAAACTTGCATTTAAACAAAGACTTTTCTGCCGGATGTGAGTCCGAAAATATCAAAGAATTTGCTGCATTTTCCAAGCACAATTGCAGTATTCTAGTCAGGGCTGGGCTGGACTGGACATTGCAAACTTTATTATCACATAGCTACTATTCAGCGTGCTGAGTATTATTCGTGTGATCTTTGTAAATTGGATTACGGAACTTCATATCATTTGATATGTAACTGCAATTGCGTATCCGGATTTTTTGTTCTCCATACATAGATGAACCTATGTATAGAGAGCTGAAACTCAAGGATATGATATTGTTCTCAAGCCAGTGTGGTGAAGAGATATAGTTTCAGCCGTATCTGAATGACAATAACTCTTCGGGGAAGTTGTCGTTCTGTTATCTCAATATGCCCTCAAGGGGTGTAAATATATCCGCTCACCGAAAAGTGTAACCAAGTAATTGCAAGCGTATTCTAGCCTCTTGAATATAAGCGTCGTTACCGTCCAAAGTGAAAACACCATAGATACCTGCGAAGCATTGGCAAACAATAAACATTCCTGTTATTTTTTTTGTTCCATGGCTTTCGGCGAAAGTTGAAATTTATGTAGTAAAAGTGAGGTTCTTTTTCGGTCCCGGAATGTGTAGAGGAAAGCTCACGAAAGCGTTACTCAGTGTTATCACGGTTTCAGACCAAATACTATTGCCTTTCACGGCAAATCGTTTTAATAATTAAAATTTTAAAAACTGTAGTGTGACGGTTACTAATCGCAATTATAATTATACCCGCCAGTGTCGAGAATTATCATAATAAGAGTACTTATTAGAGCACTTTTCAATTTTTTCCAAGGTTCAGAACAAGTGAAAAGCGGTAAATCTTTGTCAATTATGTGATGTAGCTATGCATCCGACGTTCGGGACGACGTGTGCAAAGACGTCATTTGTTCAATTAGCAAATTGTCACTTTGACAGTGAACCACATTCACCGAGGGGTCACATGTGAATGGTACATGAAAAAAACGTTACCATTCTATCTTGAGTTTATCTTTGGCCATTATTCCTATATCGTCAGGCTTATGAAGATTTTTCAACCTTACTATAAAAAATACGCATGCACAGACATTGTCCCAAATCTTCGAGCTGAGTTGATTGGTATATAAGACTAGGCCCTCCGGGTCTCGGAATAAATCTTGAAAGTTTGAGCGAATTCTATACATTTTTTATGAGAAATGTAATACGACAATTTCTCCCTTAGTCCTGAACACAATACCAACCTTTTTAAATAGAGATGGGCGCATGAATCACGAATCGGTCAATAGAATCGACTCTTCAAAAAGAATGTACGAACTGCGATTCTTTTTAAAAGAACTGCGAAAATTAGTCTACACTACTCTTTTCAATATTATGCTTAAACGCCTATACGTACCTTCAACGTCAAAATTCTCTCTAAAGTATTCATAAGTAACATAAAACGAATTGAGTCCATTATTGAAAATCGAGCTATGATAGAAAATACTTCAAAGATGTGTAACATGAAAGTGTTTCTTAAAGCCCTGGATTTTTTCTCGTTTTATCTCGAACAACCATTTTTCAAAGTAATAAAACGAGATACGGAATCGATCAAAAGAATCGATTCATTTTAGTGAGTGAACCGGATACAGTTTACTCTCCAAACTGAATCGGTTTGTCCATCTCTAGTTCTAAACTAATGCCACCTTTAATTTTTTTTTCCAGGTGGCACCGAAATGTCCATCATGACCAGCTGTCTAATCGCGGAAGAACTAGCCTATGGCTGTACCGGTATTATGACTGCACTCGAAGCCAGCGGTCTGGGTGTAAGTTGATTCAATCATCGGTAAACTTCAAATAGTTTAACACATTTTCTATCCTCCATCAGCAAACTCCAGTCATCTTGGCCGGTAACGCCGAACAGAAGAAGAAATACCTCGGCCGGTTAATCGAGGAACCACTGGTTGCGGCGTACTGCGTTACGGAACCCGGAGCTGGTTCGGACGTCAACGGGGTCCGAACGCGAGCGGAAAAGAAGGGTGACGAATGGGTTTTGAACGGGCAGAAAATGTGGATCACCAACGGTGGCGTTGCCAACTGGTACTTTGTCCTAGCACGTACCAATTCCGATCCCAAGTGTCCGGCGTCGAAAGCATTCACCGGATTCATTGTAGAACGGGACACTCCTGGATTGACCCCTGGCCGTAAGGAACAGAACATGGGTCAGCGTGCGTCCGATACACGTGGCATCACATTCGAGGACGTTCGAGTTCCGAAGGAAAACGTACTGATTGGGGAGGGTGCTGGGTTCAAAATCGCTATGGGTACGTTCGATAAGACCCGACCACCGGTGGCAGCCGGTGCCGTGGGGTTGGCCCAGCGTTGTCTCGACGAAGCAATGAAATACTCACTGGAACGGAAAACTTTTGGTGTTCCAATTGCTGCCCATCAGGCGGTGTCCTTCATGCTCGCCGATATGGCTATTGGAGTGGAAACGGCGCGACTGATCACGATGAAATCCGCCTGGGAGGTAGATCAAGGCCGAAGGAATAGTTACTATGCGTCGATTGCAAAGTGCTACGCGGCAGACATGGCGAACAAGGTGGCTTCCGATGCGGTACAAATTTTCGGTGGCAACGGATTCAACACGGAATACCCGGTGGAAAAGCTGATGCGCGATGCTAAGATCTATCAGATTTACGAGGGTACCTCACAGATTCAGAGATTAATCATTTCCAGGAACATGATTGATACGGCGAAGGGAAAGGCTTTGTAAAATAGTTTAGAATCGGTTTGGCTTGGTAGCTTTTATATAAAATTGCACTAATCAAATGGTGATAGATGATTGTAATAAAGTTTACTAGAAGAAAAACAAACTGGTGCGACATACTGTGTACCATGTAAACGCAATAAATATGGCTGAATATTTCAGCTTTTTCTGTTTTCTGTAACTGTTTAATACCAACTGATGGAAAGCTTCGAAATCATTTAGTCTGTATTTAGGGGTTTGATTTCACCTAAAGCGCTGTCGTTCTTGTGTAGGTCGTAATTTTGTCGATGGACTATCGGTATGCTCAGAATAAATTTCATCATTACGACGTGTCCTATCTAATAATATTAGCTTAGAATATGTATAAAGCTCACAAGTTCCACACATATACCAAGGCATTTAATTGTAGAATAATAATTAAGCAGTGTGAATGTTTCTCGCTGGGGTCGTTTGTTTTTGCATTGGAATTTTTGTATTGAGATACTGATTTCCCTTTCACGTAATGTTCTCATGCACTCTTTTCTCAAAGTAGTTATTAGTTCCACTGAATTTCAAGATTAAAAAATGAACGGTGATTTTATGTGGGCTTGAATTTTCACGATACACATTCTCCGTGCTATAAAAACTGAAAGTTTATAAGTACAGCACATTTATTTTTTAAATTCAATCACATTTCACACAGTTTTGCGTCAATGTGTCACCTTAACGAAGCCGTGGGTCTTTCATATATTCACAAGATATAAAAAATTAACAAACAAAAACAAATGAAAGTTTTTTCGTGCGGAGTATTTGCTTTTCGTCCATGTCATGTGTTATCATCATGGATTCTACCTGCATGTTCGTGACCAGATGTTCTTCCTTGCTTCTTGTCCTTACGGGTCACGGTTGTGTAGGCTCCGTCCTTGGTAGTAGTGCTCTCACTGATGGTATTAGCAGAGTTTCTGGTACTTGGCGTAGCGTTTGCAGTTTTTATTAATGGCTTACCAGTAACCAGAAATTTGGTAACTTGCGATTCATCTAATGGTATTGTGTGCTAGAATTTATTTTCGTAGATGAGTTTTCTCCAGCGGATCCAGAGCAGGGTTGTCCGTAATGTGCCATCGCAGAACTGGCACGTATTAATTTGTCCTCGGTATGTATGAAGGTTTCTGAGTTATAGTATTACTGCAGGTACCTCTCTCCATTTTCCCCAATATTGTTGGAAGTTGTGATCTAGGGTATCCGGGGAGGCCAATTTATGTACCTAACTTGTCCTCGTCCAGGGGACAGATTTGGTATCATTTTTAAGCTTTTGTTTTGTATGCGTCTATGTGTCCGGGCCAGAGCTGCAAATTTTCACCAGGTTGTTTTGACTTGAATGAAGAACAAATCTCAAATCATGCCCTACTATGTTCAATTCGCAGTTATTCGTTTACATCATTCATTCAAACGGCCGAGCTAGCTAGATTATTTGTTTGTAGACAGCCATCTGATTCTCAAGGCTCACTTTATATGTTCTACATATCAACGAGTACAAGGACCGGATGAGTATGTTGCATTTGTAGATGGCTTTGTCTACATGAGATCTGAAGGTCAGATGTGCAGGAATGAAAATATTTCTGAGAGAACGTTTTGCAGAGATACCTGGAACGATCTACCTGAAAGCTAATTTTTGATGATCTTGATCAGATGCATCGGAGAATTGTTTCTATGCAGTCTAAATATCAGGCCTACATGTCACACATTGTCGAACGCTTTTTCGATGTCCAGGATCGCCATTGCTGTCGTCTGGGACTTGTTCCGCTGGATGATGTTGGTAGCTCTAGGGAGCTGACGGATGGTTGATCTGCCCTTGCGGTAACCACCCCCAACCCCCTCTCCTGGCGCCGCAACGACTCGAGCCCTGTGCTACATTGAGTACTACTCAACTGGTCCCCCGCGGTAGACCCAGTCTTCATCGCCGGAGAGTTTCCCGGCAACGGAATTTCTCGCGCAACCCGTTGGTTTGTTGGTCCCTTCGCCATTTCTTCTGCAGCTCGGAGAGTATACTCGTAAGCACTCTGTTGACAGCGTCCCAGGTATGCTCGTTGTGGCACGTCTCTTTGTCGATATTGTCAACCCTGGCATACCACTTCGGACTTCTTCGGACTTCACACCCCGGGCAAAGGGGTGACGAAGCGTCTCCAAGCCTATGCAGGTACTTCCGGAAGCATCCGTGCCCGGACAAAAACTGCATAAAATGTAAGTTCACCTCTCCATCCTTCTTATGTACCCAAGCAGTCTCCTTGTACTACGCGCATTTCCCCGCAGGTAGCATTCCACGTCCTCAGCCAGAGTAATGCAGATGGGAATCATCCCGACAATTACGCATACCGCCTGCGTCGAAATCGTTCTGTACGCACTCGCGACGCGAATAGCAATTAAGCGAAACGTGCTTGTCAACTTCGTCCGGTTCCGCTTAGAGCTCAGCGCATCAGCCCAGGCCGGTATGCCATACCTCATTATTGAGGATGAGACACCCGCCAGGAGACGTCTCATGGCGCCTCTTGCTCTTCCGTTATTCGGAATGATCCTTGCCAATACGTTAGTTGTTCTCGCAGACTTCTCACATACATAGTCGATATGGCTGTTGTAATTTAATAGATCGTCGACCATCACACCTAGATGCTTCAGCGCACGCATCGATAGGATGGATTGTCCCCGACGCTGGTTTTTTTTACGGTTGCTGACCATCACTACCTCGGTGTTGTCGTTAGCCAGCTGCAACTCGACGTCAGCCATCCAGGTTTCCGCGATGCCTACTTTCTCTGCCGTCAACATCTCCACCTCCACAAGGTTCTCGCCGGTTATCGTCAAGACAACATCATCTGCAAATCCAACGATCTTAACTCTCCTGGGCAGTTCCAGTGTTAATACTCTGTTGTACATTATATTCAAGAGCGATGGGTTGAGTATGGAACCCTGAGGCACTCCTGCCGTGACCCTAATCGATCTCTTCCCCATGTTCGTTTCGTAGACCAGTACTCGATTCTAGAAGTAACTTTCCAGAACCTTGCACAGATAGTCCGGAACCCGCATTCTGTGCAGCGCTACGGCGATGGCCTCCCAGCTGGAACTGTTGAACGCGTTCTTCACGTCTATCGTTACCACGGTGCAGTAGCGATTACCCCTTCTCTCGCGCTCTCGATGACAGTGTGGATGGGGTCCACCATCGTTATCCCTTTGCGGAACCCGAACTGCCTCTGCGATAGTCCGTTCTCACTTTCAGTGTAGGTCGTCTGCCTGTTGGGGATGACCCTTTCCAGAAGATTACCAAGAGTATTCCGCAAGCATATAGGCCGATACGATGCTGGATCTCCTGGTGGTTTCCCTGGTTTTGGCAGCAACATCAGCTTCTGGATCTTCCACCTATCCGGGATGTAGCCATCGTCCAGGAATTTCTGTAGGTTTATCCTGAATATGCCCGAAAACGCCAGAATCGCGGTCTTCAATGCAACGTTGGAAATACCATTCGGCTCGGGAGTTTTCTTCGCTTTCAGCCCTTTTGCCACTATAAAGCGCTCGTCGCTGGAAAATCGATTGTCACAAGCACTTCCACAGTCTGTATCAATATACGGTGGAGGCGGCCATTCGGTTGGGTCGTGCTTCGGGAAAAGACCTTCCACGATAATTTCCAGTTTGCCGGCGCATATTTCGACTGGTTTCATTGGACCCTTGATCCTGGCCATAACGACACTGTAAGCATTGCCCCAGGGGTTAGCGTCTACTTTTCCTTGTAGCTCGTGGACTCGCTTAGCACTACCTCGCGTGTAAAAGCGATGCTGACCGCCCGGACTGTTAGCTTACACTTTTCTCTGACTACTTCAGATCTTGCTCTCTGAACGCGTCTTCTGGCTCTTAGGCAGGCAGTCCGGAGGATTCTTTGCCTTTCGTTTCACCAGTACACCGGACGCCGATAGTTCCTCGGCTACATTTTCCTCGGCATTGTTACAACTCATACCCTCGCTACTGTTTCCGACAGCTCGTTGGCACTTTAAATTGGAGCGACGCTATTTGCACGAAATGCTTCCACAAAATGGCCCTTGTCGAAGACGTTTATTTTCCACTTCCTCTCACCAGTCCTCACTCTTAGCGTTACCGTACAATTTCGCCGACCAACGGTGTAGTGGATCGCTTGGTCTTGGTGGTCACTATGTGTGTATTGCTCACTAACTCGCCAATTCATGTTTTCCATCAGCGAAGGATTACAGAATGATGGATGCTCGATCGTCACTACGAAATGTGGTAGCAGAAGCTCTCGTTGCACAGTCTCACCTGCGGCTTCACCAAGACTTCCAACAAGCTGTAACCTCTTGCATTGGCCAGCCTGCTAAACCCATCCCATTGCCCGCGGCGTTAAAATCCCCTCCTATAACAACCGTCGTTCGCCCGACTAACAAGTCGGTTAGTGCGTCCAGCATCCGATTGTACTGCTCTGGTCTGGTCCATCTTAGGGGAGCATAGCAGTTTCAGACGACTACACCGTTAGTCCTGGCGATCACTAAACCTACGTGTGTGTTATTTTGGAAAGGGAAACCTCCCATTACTTGGAATGCCGCCATCTCTGCACTATCCACTACCCAGGTATCGTTATCGAAAAGAACACGATACGGTTCTGCAATAATTGCATTGTCGCACTTCGTTTCTGTTATCGGCTGCCACAACAGGTGCTGTGTAATGTTGTAAGGATTAATATTAAGCTGGGTTACCTCCATCAACGTTGGCCTACCTTCACCTTTATGTACGCAGGGTATTTGAAGCCCCCCGTCGTGTGGTCGTTTCCGCCTCCGGTTTGCAGATACGTGCCTCTTTCTCCGCATTTTCTACACAGTGCAGACGTGTCCGGACCCTTGCAGTTCCTCGCCTGATATCCGAGGTCCAAGCACCTGAAGCATCACTCTATCTGCTTGGTAATACGCGGAGCGACTCTCAGCGAGCACACTGACTATTCGACTTTTATCTTGCCGGTCTCCGCCAGCTTTTTGGCAACGGCCACCAGTAGTCGAATCGCAGCAGTTCGAGCGCCTCCATATGATTTCCAAATCTGGATAGTCGCCACTACATCTAGTTTGCACTGCTCGATCAATGCACCCTTCAGTTCTTCAACGGTCGTTATCTCGTCTAGACCCTTGCACTCGACTACGGTTTCCTGCGATGGAGCTCTCACGTTCGCTTCGCTTCCTACGGTTTAGGCAACGAGCTTGCGGTAGGTCGAGCTCTTGACGGAAAGATCCTTCTCCAGCTCGAGGATCATCTCGCCCTTCTGAGTGCGCCTCGTTCTAACAACGTTCTCTCCCAACTCCTTTAGCTCTGGGTGCTCTCTCACTTTCTTCAGAAGAGCGGCGTAGGACGTCGTATCGTTCGCTTTGATGATCAGTGCATCTTCCTTTGGCGCCTTCTGACGAGTCGCAGGTTTTCCTTTCATCTTCTGCTCTCTTGTTTGCTCTTCCCTCTGCTGTTTCCCGTGTCTCTCCTTCCAACCTAAAATGGTACACCAGTTTCCTCCCTGTTAGGTCGAGCGTCTGCCTCTTGAGTCCGCCTGGTCTTCCGTCTCCTGGGCAGGTTCTTGTCCTCTTTGGAGTTACGGAAACTGGCTTATTCTCCACTACAATCTGTTTCTCCTTACCCTGCTTCGGAGGGGCTAGCTAGGAAGAGAGTAGCCTTAGCTGACATCTTTGCTTGCTCAGCTACTTCAGCCCTCCGCGTTGCCGTATCATACTCATTCATGGCAGATAGTTGCGCCTTTCGGATTTTGATTACCATCTGCTTAATGTCCTTATAGACATTGTTTCTCGCATCCACAAATTTGTAGAGCTCCTCCACCAAGTGCTTCGCTGCCACTACTTTTAGCTTATATGGGTGCAATTACTCCCGCTCTGCTGTGGCTATTGTTGCTGCAACTTTCCCTTCTCTTGTTCCCGCTGAATAACCTCCGCTGCTACAGGTGATGGCGACCTCACCAAACCACCTCTGGCGAACGCATTAGCCGTGTCTGTTCCATATATGTATATGTGAGTTTTTTCTCCATTTTATTGGGTCAACTCCGGGCCGTTCGTTGTACATAGTCGCCTCTCGTGATCCCATGATTATCTATGAGTTAGTGAGGTCGTTCTAGGGTTAACACTATTCTTCATAGGGACTAAAATCGGGAATGCTTCAACCGAACCTAGTACCACCAACTAAATAGTACACGGAGACCTGCCTGGTTTTTATCGGTACGGAGTCAACCGTGCTGTTAGTCCACTCGCCATTTCAAATCGGTGTCATCCTTCCTTACTCAGGGAGTAGAACAGCACACCTGTCTGCCCAAAGTCGTCGTCCTGTCCGTTGACGTTTGCCATGATCAGGATCAGAGTTAAAAATATTCAAATTCATTGAATGAAAATTGATCATATTCAGCCGCATTCATTTTCAATATTCAGCGACGCAGCTGAAAACGTCAAACGAACAAACCGTCCATTCATCCATGCACATTTTCATTCGTTTCCGATTATTACACGAAGCGACCGTGCAGTAACGAATCAAACGCATCAAAGTACATTACTGGCACAATGTAAGCGATGATGATTGTTGTTTCAGTTGCTTTACCGGCATTTGAAAACATTTTCCTAGATAATTAGTGAATGAATATATTGTACGATATTCAACTGAATGATTAACATAGATATTTGAATGAATATTTTTTCTATTCACCGCGAGGCGCATCAGGTTCATTTTCAGTCGTCAAAAAACAGATTCGATTATTTTTAACTCTGATCAGGATGTTACTGGCGTCGATCCTGATGATCCGGTTGGCACTCCGGTTGGGCTAGGGTGCTTTTATTGCTAAGATCTTAGATTTTTGGAATCTTAGCGGAAGCCGCACAGACTCGCTTCGTCGGAGCTGCTTTCGGAGTTATGGCTTTTTTAGAGGTTTAGCTGAGCCCAATCCAAACCCCACCATATCCTAGCAAGATTCCCCGATTCGCAGTAGGAACGGAAGGGCAGGGGGAGAGGATTCGTTAGGCTCCTAGACTCCTGTCCTTCCTACCCGAACAAAGTCAAACATCAAAATTACAGCAAGTAGACATCATATTTTGATATCAGCCATCAAATTGAAATCTTATTTTGATATCGGTTTAAACTTTTTCAGAGATGGCATCATATTTTAATCTCACTTTGCTTTGCGTTTTTAGCAAAAAAATGATTGCTTCTATTTCTTTGGCAAACATAAAATTGATTACTTATTTTGTTTTTATTGAAATATTTCAACATCTCAACGAGTTTTTATTTTGCTTTCACTGATAGCATAAATAGTTTTCTATTTGATGTCATAGGACAATGTTTCTGCTTTCGATTTTGATCTTTTAACCGTTAAAACGACCAAAACGATTGCAACCTGAGTAATCATTACCTACTACATCACAACATCAAGTTTAGTTCTCAATTTGATATCAGGCTCTGCTCGGGTATCCCTGCTCCGGGAGCAGTGCTCCCCCATTAGTGTGTTTTTTATAGTAAGGCTTCAAGGTAAAAGTTTCCAAAGCCTGGCATGTGCACGGAAAAAAATGTTCCGCAAATCGTGAATGAAGTGCCATGAATTCTGGAAAACTCTCATTTTTACATAATGAAAACAGGACCATGACAAAAAATCATTATATCATTTTATAATTAAGTTCAATTTCCTTTCAGTAACGCCCGCATAACGCTTATATTAGTGGAAATTTTTGTTTTGTTTTGTGAACTGCAGTCACGGTTTCCGATAAATCATTTCTAATTCGATTTTCAGTTAGAGAACTATTTCACAACTTTATGAACATTATGCATGAAACCAAAGGTTGACTCATGATGTTTTTCATAAATATAGGAACCTTAGTTCACAAAACCAAAATATTCTGGATATTTTCTCGTGATCTATTCACGAAATTCGGAATTTTATTCATGAATCCATTCATTTTTCGTGAACTAAATCATGATCTCTAATATATTAGTTATGATACACTATCCCTGCTCGTGAAATAGTTCACAAAATCATCAAATATTGTTCATATAATCGTGAACTGGTTCATAATTGCTAACATATTAGTCACGATCCTGTATACTTACAGGCCTTGACGAGAAAATCTTGAGGAGGAAATGCTTCTCCTCTTTCGAAAACTATTACGCACATCAGAAAATGTTTCCTCAGCGGGATTGTCAGAATCTTGCTCTTTAGTGATCAAGGAAGCGTAGAAATTAGTCATGGTAGGTGCATTCTTTAACATTTCTTACGAACGTTTCTCAAAAGAATGTTTCAATTATGCTCCGTATAATTTATATGCTGGATATGTCGACAGTTCATTCGAAGTCTCTCCACAGAAGAAAAAGTTTTAATGGTCTTCTCCGCATTTGCCACACCGTGCCTTATTTCTACAATTGGCTCATTGTTTGCAACGACGACAGTTCATGCCCCGCGGTGCAAAAAGACGAACAAGAGTTCAAAAGAACAAATTTTGCAAGAACAAATCCGGCGAAAGACTCAAAATGAGGCTGATGGAAAATAAGTTTTCTAATACTCCTAGATTTTTGCTGAACACAATCTCTTGCATACCAGAATTGTCACTGACTGAAGCACAGGGATCTGGATAGAGTCGCCCCCTATTTCGCTATCAAAAACCTTCTCGGAGACTACACCATCAATCTCTACTTCCCTGGCGGGTACGTAGACAAAATACTTTTTCGTGCACGGTCGAGTGTTATTTAGTTAGATTACGCGATATATCGATGACGTTAAATGACTTGTCTTTGATCCGAAAGTAGACCATCCAGGGGCCGGTTGTATTAGATATAATTTGTATCGAAAATGAATCTTATCGGTATTATTTTTGCCATCAAGGCAATATTCAAATCGACCTCCACTAAGCCTGAAATGATGTCGGTCAGAAAAAAACCGATTCGGAATAGTGGTGGGGTATTTCGGTCGGAATTAAATTGAAATTTTTGTTCTATCACGGACGTCAACAGCAAGGTAGCGACTGCACAAAACATCAACAAATCCTTCGCGTCATGTACGGGAAACAAGACCTATGCACAGTGGTCGGAAACGCCAAAAACGTGAACTTAATTCACTAGAGGCCAAACCATCGAATATATTCACAGGGTGTCTTTGGAGGAATTGTTCGTATGAATATTCACCACAATCTGATAACAATTGAAATTAGGCATGGCTTACTATGATCGAACTAAAAAAAATAACTTTTTAGTGTTAATAGCGTACTATAGTAAACTCGAAATAAAAGTTATCTATTACGATGCCAATAAAGCAAGTCTTCGACAAAGTTTTAGATTTGCTCATAGAGAAGAATTTTGTTGAAGAACTTGAGCGATAACCGATAACCTTTAGTCCTACAAGCTCAAGTTCTTCAAAAAAAAATTCTTCATTCATTCAGATCCGAAAACTGATCCAGATTCGGGAGGTCCAAAGCAGGGAACGGGGAGCTACGCGTCCACTGAAAAAGTGTTGGGTTTTGTGATCCCCCGTTTACTACCTTTGCGGTAATATGAGTTTAATACCGCAATGCGCAATTGCGTGGTCTGTTACCAAAAAGGCAATAGAATCGTACTCAAAGGAATAGAAACAAACACATTTTCGCTGAGCCGTCGGACCTACAGCCTTGTTAACAAAGAGTGTTTCCAAATAGCCACCAAATATTATCAGAGAATTTTCATTTTTACTTACACACGCCATATATGAACTTTCGTTAGTACGAGGAGAAATCAGTACTACCCACTCGTGAAAAAGGTGTACCGCCGGCCCCGCCTGTCAATACAAAAGTATTTGTTTATTGATCAATATCGGTGCCGGCCAGACCCGAACGTAGATCGCGGAAGGAAATGGAAGGAATGTTAGTCCGATAATAACAACAAAGATTACTTCATCGTAACAACTAACGAAAAAAAACTCGGTACCTACATGATAAAGTACACTCTTCCAAACAATTAGAGCAGATAATTAAACATCAATTCACCACGAAGTAAAAACAACATAGCTTATAATGTAGCATCATACCGAAAATGATTAGCTCGTGTTTTACACCGATTGTATAACCTGTTTTTGAATATGCAACACAAAAATATGTTTAAAAAAAACCCTCACTCAGCTGATGCAGAATTTTGTGAAATGTGACTTTATCAAGTCAGCGTAAAATTCGTGTGAGTTCAAAGTATTTGTGTCACTGCTAAAATAACACAAATCATTTTCACTCCGCTCCCTACATTCGGTACGGTCTTATTCTTCCCTGAGTCAACAAAAAGAAGAAAAAATTCGCAATAACACATCGCTTACGAAATCGCCACATTCCCATTCACTCTCTTTATTTATATTCTGTTCCTTTTCGCCGATTTCACTCGTTGCGTTGCTCCCCTTCCCTTTACGATTCGTACAATACACCGACAAACCGGTCAGTCAAGCGATCCCGAATGAATACAGAAAAAAGGGGGAACCATAACCAGCCGCTGCACATTGTGTACCAACCGTAGGTATACCTAACCCATATTATAGAATCGCGAGCGTCAGCGGCTGAAATGCGAATCAGCAGCGTATTCAATTCTCACATTCTAAATGTGTGTCAGTGTTTTTTTGTTTGCGACAGAAGCACCAAACACGACCTATCCCCCTTCACATTCCCCTTCTTGTGTTGTGGTGCATGGTGCCGAAAAATGATCCCATCGTTTTCCCCTGGGGGAAACAAGCGAATAATTCGCTATTATTGTACTTTTGGCGAACTTTCTGGATGCAATAGTTTTACAGTGGCTATTTGTAGAACTGCTTGGAACAATTATAAGCGTAATGGAACGGTCTTGGATAGATCATAGATGAACATTTGCCAGTGTGTTTCAAACGCACCAACCAGATATTGATGACCTTAACGATCCTAATATGAGATTATGATCAACAACTTGTCGGAAGTCCGTCGTCAAAAAGCTGCACGTACCACGTCCTGGCCTCCTCCGGCGGAGGCTAGGGTTCAAGTGCAGTCGCGCCGCACCGAAAAGTCGTACCATAATGCGCCAGTTAAGTAGTCAGTGAGCAAATAAATCACCAACGCATCATCGCAAAATATTAAAACGAACGCATGGTGGAAGGAAGTAGGTAGCAGGCAGAGCAGCAGCGACAACGATTTTTGAATTGCGCAAAAGATAAAAAAGCACGCTACCTACTCACTTCCCGGCGCGCTGAACACCACACGGCAACGCACAGAAGCTAGTTAACTAGCAGCCAACCAGATCTACGAATTCAATGGAGGGGGACATGTTCTCGAGGTGGTAGTGAAGTTAGCCAATATCTACATACAGCACAGAGCAGCAACGGCGGCGGCGACAGCGACGGCTAGAGTCGCAAAACGCGGAAATGGCTCGCGAATGAACGGCCGTGACAAAGGCCTGTCTGGTGCCGAGCGACGCAGGCAGCGACTGCCGTTCAGCACCAGCAGCATGCATACAAAACGCTCACTGGGGGATTCGTCTAGTTATAACGATGTAGGCTAGGAAAATGTTCATCGGCTCAATGGATATGAGGTATAGGCCTGCAGTTTTGTACAATAATGTTTGCGACTTTGTTCTTCTTTTCAAAGGCCAAGTTTCAATTGAACGGACAAAGGTAACGTTTGGAGGAAGGGCTTCCTATAACCCAAAGTTAGTGGATATTTATGATGTATATTTGAGTACTAAATTAAATGGCGTCATACAGCTTCATATATAACGTCTCGTTCTTAGGTTATGAACTTTAATAGAGAATAAAAGTAAAAAATACTCGAAAACAGTTTTTACGGTCAATATCACATAGCATCGAAACAAATTCAGTCTCGAAAAGGTTGGTGCCTTCAGTAAAGCTTTCGAGATTCTTTTTACAAACAACTTGGCTGAAGACAGAAATGCTGCATATATTCCGGGTATAATGATATATTAGGGTACTTGCGAAAGTGAACCTTCACAACAAGTTATTCTGATATTACTCTAAATGATTAGTCTTTTCTGTTGTTAGAGGATCCTCTTATATAATTGTAGCAAAAAGTCCGTAATATATAATATAGTATTATAGTAATACATAATAATTTTTTTTTGAAGCAGTAAAATGACTCAGACATGTGCGCTATTCTGCAAAATGTTTATTAAGAGGTTATTTACAAAGTTGTGGCGAAAAAGTGAACCAAGTTCGTGATTTTTCTAAAGTGTTTTATGCAAATTTTATTTGAAAAAGCGAAAGACAGTTTGTTAGTAGTACAATTGAAGTTCGAAAAAAACAGAGTAAATTAAAAAAATGTTCAAGGTTGGTGAAGTTATAGCCTATCCCCCGCAACGTGTTTTTTTGGCAGAGGTTTGCGGTGAACGCTCTCCAAGCCGAACCGCTCAACAGAAATCAAAAAAATAAAAAGTTATTGAAGAAAAATGGATTGTGGAGTACTTGAACGGATCGGTTTCCCAATAAAAAAAGTTTTCCGATAAAAAACAAGTTTACCAAAAAATTGAGTTTTTTGGTGTTTAAAATTTTTAATTCATTGCAAAGAATAGAAAATTATTGGATGAAAAAGGAACCGTTCAAGTACACGAGAATATTAATATAAACAATTAAAAAAAATTATGAAGATCGGATGAATAGATTTTGAGATATCACGTTTACCGCAACGGTACATTTCAAAAAATATAGTTCCGAGATAGTTGCGTTTAAAGTTTTGTGTTAACTTCACTCGTGGAAGAACCAACGCGCTGCGACCGCTGTAGTTTGAAATCGGGTGCTCCGATCTGGATGAAATTTCGCACAGATATTTTCAAACGTATGTACATTCAGAATATTCAATTTTTTTTCGGTTTTTTGAGATCCAACTTTGTATATAACCCCTTAAGGTTTCATCTATAATTTCAAAATTTTCAAGTGCAAGGTGCCAAAAATGGCGTCCAAAATAGCGGTTTTCCCGGAACAAGAGTTTTTAAATCTGCGGGCATTCTCGTTTTTGAACAACTCAACCAATCAACTTCGGGTTTTGCCCACCTAAAAGAGACAACATTATCAGGCGCTGTAATCTACAGAATCGCAATATTTTGATCATTAACGATGTTTTACAGCCGGCCAAAGTGGACAAAATCATGCGAAAAAACGAAACTTTATTTTCAAATGGCCGCCATTTTGTTTCTATATCGATTTTTTCATGTTTTTTTTAAGTTGGGGCGCCTCTACGGAATGTAATCTTCAACATCGTTTTGATTTTCTGTTTGCTGCTGCTTTTCAAAACACCTTTTGCTTTAGCCGCCATTTTGGACGTCATTTTTGACACCTTACACTCAAAAATTTTTATTTTATAGATAAAACCTTAATAAACATTTTGCAGAATAGCGCACATGTCTAATTCATTTTACTTCCTAAAATTATATAAGAGGAGAAGGGGATAAATAAACATTTTATCTAAGCCATATGTCTCTGAAGCTTACAGTAATATTGAAGCTAACAGGCTTTAAGAATAATTTCGTAAATATCGTTTTATATCTCGATTTGCTACATATATAAAGCTTTCATATCTTTAATAAAGATGTTTTAAATGAAATTCTTAACAACTTTACTGAAGACACCAAGTCTTTTACTACTTTTTTGAAGAGTTCTTTTTCCATGATTATTTCTTGGAGGATCTAAAACTAAAATAATTATATCAGAAGACGTTTTTTATGCTGGGAAACTTGTTGCTAAACTTTCACTTAAATACTTTACTTACCAATCAGTTTAACCATTTTTTGTCCAGCGCAGTACCTTTTCCGTTTTCAATTAAGGGGGGGGGGGGGGGAATAAGGATTCCACCGTAAAAAAAATCAGTTTTTTGTCAAATTTTTTAGAAAGATGGGTGAAGCGAATTGATCGAAACCTTTGTACATTATACTACATCGTTTTCGTTTCAATAACATTCAGTTATTTTTCTATGCAAAAATATCAACTAGCGACTCGGTGACGAAGCTTTTTGTGGAACGTCTCTGGAAAAACACGATTTGCGGTGTTATCTGCCATTTAAAAATTACTTGACCGATTTTTTTACAAATTCTGCATACACATTCTACGCAAAAATGCCTAACCGCTACGTAGAGTTTTTGGGATAATTTTTCTATTAGGGGGGTTTTTACTCATAAAATGGCGAAATTTTTCTTGAAAAACTATGATTCCGCCATTTTATTATTAAAAAAAACCCCTTAATTGAAAAATTCTCTCAAAAACTCAACATAGGGGTTAGGCATTTTTTACGTAGAATGTGTATGCAAAGTTTGAAATAAATCGGTCAAGTAGTTGTTGAATGGCAGTTAACACCGCAAATCGTGCTTTTTTTCAGAGACGTTCCACAAAAAGCTTCGTCACCGAGTCGCTAGTTGATATTTTTGCATGGAAAAATAACTGAATGTTATTGAAATGAAAACGATGTAGTATAATGTACAAAAGTTTCGATCAATTCGCTTCATCCATCTTCCTAAAAAAAATTGACGATTTTTTTTTTATTTTTTTACGGTAAATCCCTTAACCTCCCATACCTCCCCCCACCCACTAAATGAAATTCCAATGTTTTATCCATGAGTGCAAATTGAAACTGTGATATCTTAAAACTTCACTTGATTGTTGTTGTTGATGTAGTAAGGGGGCGGAGTGAGGAGGGCTCCTAATATTTTTGTACTACGTAACAGGCCGACTAGTGTACCCGGGTACCCACAAAACTGAAATGCCAATAACTAAGGCAATTTTTAACCGATTTCGATACTTTTGGGTGTTTTGGATTCAGGAACTCATCCACATTTAAACTTAAGGTAGAAATTAATCATGTTACTTCATTCGGTTCCCGGGAATCTGGATTTCCGGAAGCATGTTCCAGTGCAGGGATACTATTTGTGAATTTCAATAGAATACTGGCAGTATGGGTATCAAAATTCTTGAAATTGCTTCAGTAGGCTGTATCTCGTGGTTTTGCAACCATTTGGTGATTTGACTCCGGAACGGACATTCCGGAGAAGGTTCCCGTGGGGCCGTGAGTGGCCAATCCGAAGACAAATTGCCATATGGTTCCGTAAAAATAAATCACAGACTTCGGAAACAATTTGAAGAGTTTTGATACTCATATTGCTAGGACATTATTAAAATTTACAAATCATACCCTAGTACTGGAACATTACTCCGGAAAATCTGGAATTCCAAGAACCAGATCTATTCATCCGGTTCAATTTCACAAAATCAAAAAGTGAACGAGTTCCTGTATCCAAAACATCTAAAAGTGTCCAAATCGGTTAAAAGAAGCCATAGTTATAAGCATTTCAATTTTGGGTGCCTGGGTAACCACGTCAGCCTGTTAAAGGTGTTTTTTTGTTGGACACATAACGGTTAAGGCCATGTTGTCCTTTGCTGTATCAAGAAGTCGTCTCCAGTTCACTCTGTCCATGGCTGTTTGTCGCCTAGCAAGGCACGAAAACTCCTCAGGTCTCCTTCATCTTGGCCGATCTCTCCTCCCTGTAGCTGTTGGATTAGTTTCTAGAACCATTTTTACCGAGTTGTTCACCATTCTGACGACATGCCCAAACCACCGCATCCGCCCAAATTTCGCTGAACGAACAATGGGTGGTTCTCTTAGCTACTGTTGCAATTCGTTGCTCATACGCCGTCTCCACATACCGTCTTTCATATAGATCCCATCGAAGATCATTCTCAACACGGCACATCCATTCGAAAACACTAAGAGCGCGTTGGTCTCCCGCCAGCATACTCCAGGTTTGCTGACCGTAGGGGACAACCGGTCCAATGAGCAATTTGTAGAGGGTTAACTTCATGCGGTGTCGTACATTTTTCGATCGAAAGGTTTTTCGAAGCCCAAAGTAACAACGTTCACCTGCCGAAATACGTTTCCAAGCTTCTCTGTTGGTGTCATTATTGGCGGTTATTAGTGAGCTCAAATACACAAACTCATCAATCAGCTCGATATCATCGCCATCAATCGATATACTCGGTGTGAGGCATAACCCAAATATTATAAAATAACAATATAGGTCACTTCTGCTTTTCTTAAAAGACGCTACACTAACGCCGCTACGGCACAAAAGGTGACTACTACACTGTAAATTTTACCGTACGTAATGACAGTTCTCAGTACATTATAATACATTGTAGAGGTAGCAGTATTTCTCGATTAGGGAGAAAAATCTTCTTAATTTATTATTTCTCCAGTAGGAGAAAACTATAAGACATCGTTCTTATGAATGTATTATAGTACCAACATGTGATAACGATAATTGCCTAGTCTGACCAGCTCATTGAGAGTCAAAGGAATAAGGAAACACATAAATTTTTGCTGACGAAAATGCTGGAAATATGTCATCTACTTACGTGTACTTGTAATATTTTTTAACACAACTGGAGAAGATTGTATTAGATTAAATCAGTAAGCAGTATGACGCAAATACTGATTTCACTGATAAACTCCCTAAATATACAGGACGGTAAACACTGAGCTCAAACTGTTATTAATGTAGAATACATTTAAGGTTTCAATATAGGGGTCCCGTTTCAAAATATCGGCTGCGGCGCCGCGTCAGATTTTGAACGTTAATAACTTTTATCATACTTAACAGAATGATTTGATTTTTAGGCCAATTTGTTGCAAATATGTTCCTCTATGCTGTATTAAAATTTGAAGTATGTATAACATGTACTAATAACAAAAAAAATGTGTTTTGAAAAATCTTTCGAAAACGACTCGGAAAAGTGAAAATTTTCAGCCCATCCCGCACAGAGCCGTCGTTATGGTAGACCAACCGAACAATAAAATAATGAAAAGTTTATATATAGGTCCACTACATGTTTGTTCGTATGGTTATTCGCATTGGGTTGCTTGACGAGAGCACTTGGTGGGGGAAAGACGGCATATTCCTTTGGTTAGGCCATTAGAAGCCGGACGGAAAGGAAAGGCTCATGCACGGCACGAGAACGAGCGAGAAAGCGATAGTAGTGCATATTAGCGCGATTATATAAATATCTGTCGGTCGGTTTTTCTCATCATTCGTATTCGTTCAAGCACTAGCAAGCAGCCAGTCCACCGAAGAAAAGCAGTTGGCGATGACGACGGCGGAAAAAGTGCCCCAGCTACTGGTGACTCATCGGCACTGTCGCCCTGCAAGAATTTCGCCCCAACTAAAGGGCAACAGAGTAGGCTATCGTTCCAGCGTCTGGGTCGTGAGATTGTGCAGGACTGCAAAGTCGAGCTACGCTTACAAAGCTCAGTCGTAATGATGCCCCGAGAAGCCAACGATGCCTACTTGGTCGGTTTGTTCGAGAATGCAAAATAGTGCTTTCTAGCTCACCGTGTCCGCGGGGAGTGCGTCTGAATTATGCTCCCGCAATAAAACAATAAACGGTTCTTTACAGGACCAATTAATTGTGTTCTAATAAGAGTTAAACTGAAATTTACATTTTATGGTGTATAACAAATAATTTTCAGAAAGCAATATAAGAAATACGATGTGTGGAAAGAAAGAAAGAGAATTTAAATTATCCTCTCTCGCTCGTTTTCGTGCACTGCTTTTCCATTCCTTTCTGCTGCTACTACCATCATAACTAAAACGAATGTGCGTGTTCCCCCACCATCTCATGACCAGTGTTGCCACAATTGCATGTCGCTATAACAATTTGAATTATTTTATTGATCCTCTCTAGTATTTATAAAATATAGAACGTGCAAAGTACACTAGTCGCATGCTTTTATTCGAACTTTTTGGCAGCCTCCGTTGATTAACTGCATAAATCGATTTGTTTGTGCAGCTCCTTGCTAGTAGCAAACTAAATAGCCTTTATCAGCGCTAACAAATAACACGAAAGAATTTAAATTTGTGAAAATCTTCTCCTTCCTTCTTTTCAAATCTGCAACATTCTTTGAAAATATTGTTGGAATGTTGTTATTGAAAAACTGAACATGCAAGTTTGCTAGCACTGGCCACTAGATTGAAGGCGATGGAAAGACAGAATATTCGTTTTGGTTATGCTAGTATTGGTAGCCGAACGGAAAGGAAAAGCACAGGAATGGCACGAAAACGAGCGGGAGAGCGATAGTAGTGCTTTCTCGTGTTTTCATATATGAATATTGGTCGATCGGTTTTTCTCATCATTCGTATTCGTTCAAGCACTAGCAAGCAGCCAGTCCACCGGAGGAAAGCAGTTGGCGATGATGACGGTCCGCAAAAGTGCCCCAGCTACTGGTGGCCCATCGCAACCAACTACCGATCAGGAACTGTCGCCATGCTAGTATTTCGCCCCAACTAAAGGGCAACGGAGCAACTAATCCGCTGGCTAACATTCCAGCGTCTGGTTCGTAAGGTTGTGTATTACTTCAAAGTCGAGCTACGCTTACAAAACTCAGCCGTAATGAAGCCAGTGATGCCTACTTGGTCGGTTTGTGGGAGTGGGCGTAAATTACAATAAAAGCAACGGTTCTTTTCAGGACCAATCAATTGTGTTCTAGTGAGAGTTAAACTGAAACTTTCATTTTAAGGTGCGTAGCAAATTTTCAACAAGCAACATAATACGTTGGGTGGAAAGAAGTAGCTTGCACACGGAACAAAAATTTAAATTATCCTCTCGCTCGTTTCGTGCACTGCTTTTCCATTCCTTTCTACTGTTATTATCAGTATTACCAAAACGAATGTGTTGTTGCATGTGTTTAAGAGAAACGTTGAAGTCGCATGCTTCTATTCAAGCTTTTTGGCAGCCCCCGTGAACTAACTGCATTAAATGATATTTTTGTGCAGCTCCGTGCTAGTAGCAAACAAAATAGCCCTACCAGTGTCTGATTCGTGAGATTGTGCAGGATTTCAAAGTCGAGCTAAGCTTATAAAGTTCAGCCGTAATGGTACCCGAAGAAGCCAGTCTTGTCGTTTTGTTCGAGGCTACAAAACAGTTCGCCAGGCACGTAACTATCATGCCAAAAATATCCAATGATCCAGCGCATCACCATCAACACCAACGCCGATACCAAAGGTTCTTTTCAGAACCACCATTATTACCATAGAGAATTATTTGAAAATTTCCCATTCAAACGTGATTCTGTTGAATATTATTAGATTTAAATTAACGTCTCGAATTGAAATCACGACGCTCCAGTTATGTGACAGACATTACCCACCCATCTTTTTTTTATTGTGACCACGACTAACACCCCATTTCAATATTTCTGAAGGAACAGAAGGTCGAGTTTGGAAAGTTTGTAACTTTCATTGTACTTAACCAAATTACACAATGTTCACGCTAATGATTCAGAAATATGATCAGGAATCTTCTGTTAGATTTGTAAGTATGTATAATTTACATGAATAAAGAAAAATTGATTTTCAGGAATCAATTATTATCTGTTCTTCCATTGGCCAGTACTACGCGACTTCCTCATGCTAACAATTAATTTCATCGTTAGCTATCTCCCTCACCAAGGCCAACAACGCCAACAAAACCGGTCCTTTTCAGGACCACCATCATTTTTGTAAAGAATAATTTGAAATATTCCTCGCCCAAATCAGCTTTTGTCCAAAAATCCTAATGAGTATCAACATATTTGAAGAACGTGTTCCTTATGTATTCTACATCTCTCCGGTTATGTCGCAGACATTACCCACCCATCTTTTTTTTCTATCTATTCTGATTGCAGTTGAAAACTGGAAAATCCAACCAGCAACAATCGTATTTTCTCTGGTTCTAAACAATGGAATCGCGTCGGAAATAGTGCGCTGCATTCCTACAATGATGCGCTATACAGCGCACTTCTTCCGACGTCATGGAACGATTGTTGCTGGTTGGATTTTTCAGGTTTCAACTGTAACAATATTATTGATTCCTACGTTGCACGGTCCCAGCATTATACCTACGGCCACTGGATGAAAACCGACTCTCGCTGAAAACCAATCTTGCCCATCTTTCTTTTTTACTTCGTGGACGCGTTTGACATTACATTCTACGGTACACGCTAATCGCAGAATTGTAGTTTTATGAGATTAAATTCCTTTTTCATCTACAGATGGCGTTTCATTTATGTCCTTTATGATTCGTATGGGACTTACAGGAGTGGACTGTATTGTTGATATATAATATTTGCATAACCTCTTACTCTCATGTACTATGTCGGACGCATCCCCTTTGCTTCAACCGTCAGTCGGATGTACGACTCCACCATCGTCTCAAGATTGTGTGTCACAACATCGACGTTACGAGCTGAACAGACTTCCGCAAAACCGTACCAATCGCGAAAACTTTCGCTCTTATTATCACACTTTGCCGTAGCCCTTTCCGAGTTTCAAAAGGACTCGAAAGTATCTCTAATACTCATCACACATCACTCGATCTATTGTCGTTTGTTCGGAAATTCGTATTTGGGCATTATAAGCCAATTTTCTAACGGTGATTGGCGGCGTCAAAGAATTTGGGAGAACACCTTCAGTAATGTGATTGCTAGGTAGCCAGTTGCAGCAATCCCGCTTAACACCCTGTTTGTAGATGGGACATACTACTTCCTCCATCCAATCCTCCGGTCAAATATGTGTCTCCTAGATCTTTAAAACCACCCAGGTGAGTGCCTCTCTTCCGTGTTTCACATGGCAGTTGATCATTGACAGCGGCTTTATCAGTCCCCAACTGTTCGATCTCCTCATGAATCTTGGGTATATCCGGCGCTGGGAATCTGTCGTCGGCTGCGCATGTCCCCAGGCTAATTCTTGCGATACTCTTGTCGTCTACTACTATTTCGATGTTCGTCATAATACATCTATTGATCAGCTCACACTCGGTCGTGAGAAGATCTCTATTAGTATCTCTTCATTTGTTGGCCTGTGACACATAGCCTCCGAGCGATTTACCTATTCGTAGAATTTTCTTAGCTCTGTACAGATGCTCCATCGTCTCGATATCCCGATCTTCCTGTCGGCGATTCCGAATCTATATTCGCACTACGGAAGGTGCGAACATTTTTGATGACAGAGAAGCAATTTCCATTCATTAGAACGTCGATTTGGTTCTCAGTTTGTTAATCAGATGATCTCAAGAGTGGCGTTCATGTCGTTGATAAAGAGCTATACATCCTGCTTCGGGCTCCAAATCCGCCTAAAGTACATCTTTCTCGTTTTTAGGGCTCGCTTCGTAAGGGCAGTGTACGATGACGGTGCTGTAGTTGTAGAAATGGCATTTGATCCACACACATCCTTTCGCTGATCGTCTGCTACTTGATTATGCGTTGGCGCATCTTGCCCAGCAATAAAAAGCTTATTCCCAACTCGTTTGTTGTGCCGTCGCTCTAGTAGAATGTAACTGCTTGGTGCTCGCTTTTGCGCACATTCTGTCCCGTCAATCAAAGTTCCTACAATGCTACGCCTATGAAGTTGTGAGTTTTTAGCTCATCGTGTAGGATTCGTTCGAACCCAGGGAAGCAAAGTTTATAACATTTTATAAAAGAAAGTTACCTTTGAAGATATGAAAGGAATTCTTTATTATTTTTTGTCATTTGTAGAATGGAACATTTAACATTTCAAATGTACAGCATTTTGAAAAATCAACTATTTTTTCAACCCCCTCCCCCTCCCCTCTTCACCCAAGTCAATTTACTGGCTACGCCACTGATTTATCATATTCCCAAATCTGAATAAATTCGCCTTTACTTTACTATTAGTACTGTAGCTTTGAAGCGAGCACGGACTATCATCATTTGTACAGTCGCCCTCGAAGCAATCAGTTGAACTTTCCAGTCCGTGCAGTGTATAACAAAGAATAGTGTTAAACCGCGTTTAAGGTTATCTTGCACATTCTTCTCCTCTTCGAGGTTTTGGACTTTTTGCTGTTTCTTTGTGTCTGTTAACCGTTAGTCGATCAGCATAGCAGTAGCAGTGTTTTGTTTCGTGTGCTGCCTGGATACCGTTATCCAAGATAAGCACTGCTATTATTTTACGTTTCGCCATTTGGGTTCTACTACGAACGTGCGCTGGGCAATAGGCCCGTGAAAAAACTGTTTCCACTGACAATGGTTCATCTCAAGGAGACATGGCAGTCGAAACAAAACCGACTCCCCTCCTCAACGTATATCCATGCTCGGCCGCCGGGCCTTACGTGATCTTCTTCCGGACCAAAGACAAAAAATGTTTGAATTTATTGCAGATTTCTGACGGAACGATATTCGGCCGAAATATTGAAAATTTGCCCTGATTCGCTTCTGGTGGTGGTAAATAGTTTGAATATATGTACCATCACATCGGATCGAATGCGACGGAGTCGTTTCCGATTCGAGTATGATTTGAGCGGATCTCCTAATACATAGTTGGCTGTTTTAAAGACTCCATGCTCAAGCCAGGAAAGATACTTGATTGCAAACATTCGTATTCAGCATCGGTCGCAGCTGACGGAAAGAGGACATACGTCCAGACTCGGGTGTTCTTATCCGGTTCTGCTATACCTAACTACCTGCTCTTTGACAAAATTGTCTATATGTTCGACTTTTCGTATGATCGGCTGGTCATGAACTGTAGTACTTGAAAACAGCTATTGTAGCAACAATGTCTATTGCTGTGGGAATCATGTAGGTGATCCCTGTGGAAGGGATGTAGAAAAGTGACTCTCCTGTGGGGAAAACCCGCATGATCTCCCAAAATGTCCCGCGAGGTGGAACTTGAGGGACGTTCAACGCGATCTTTTGATGAAATGCTAAATATAGCTACGCCAGCGAACACTCTTTACCAGGCCCGTTCGCAAGGAGGGGGAGGGGGTTTGGGGGGTGCAAACTCCCCATGAGGGTTTTGAATTACTTTTAAAAATTTATTAACTTTCTGTTTAGGAATAAAATATAATGCAAACCGTTTTGACACCTAAAGTGCCATTTGAGTTCGGTCACTCTAGAAACAAGTCAATGAAGAAACCAAGGACAAAACCTTGCGAGGGTGACTGGAAAGGGATGTATGTCAAGTTGGACGGCTTCTCTGAAGGATCGGTTCACGTTTCGGCAAGCTTCGATATTAAGCAACAGTAATGAGTAGACAGCAGATGTCGGAAGGCAGGCTACAACGGCAGCTAAAGAGGAAAAACACAAAGTGGGGGAAAATCGGGATATCGTTGTCTAGAGAAATTTTACCGCTGATGATTTTTCCGTTGGAGTGGCAGCGAAATGGATCGCGAAAATCGGCATCGGTATAGGGTGAAATACCGCCGCCGAGAAGTTCTCAGCACCAGCTAGCAGATAAATTGGAACGACTAGCACCAAGAAGGATAAGAAGCCAGGCGAAGGTGGTTGTAAACAGATGTAAATGCTTATGGTCGACGCCTCCGGATCAGTTCATGTTTCAACAGGTAACGATATTTGCAGCAGACCTGAGCAGGTCAGATATATCGCGAAGGTTGGACAGCAAGTAAGGTAAAGTAGCTATGGATAAAAGCATGACGATTAACACAAAGCAAAATGAGCAAGAACACAATCCCTACTAAAGCAGTACTTAACGGTTGCTCCGGATGGATAAGGATAGCGGGATACCAATCCGAATCCACCACGAGCCAGCAGGCAGCGCACAGTGGTCGGAAATGCCAAAAACGTGTACTTAATTCACTAGAGGCAAAACCATCGAATATATTCACAAGGTATCTTTGGACGAATTGTTCGTATGAATATTCTCTACAATCTAATAAAAATTAAATTGAGGCATAGCTTACTATGATTGAACTAGAAAATTTATTCTTTTGTACTGACGAGGTAGAAAGTTGGTTTCTTCGACAAAGTTTTAGAAATGCTCATAATGAAGAATTTGTTTGAACAACTTGAACTTGTAGGACTTAAGGTTATCGATTTATAAAGCGTTTTCTAAGGCAACCCCCTTAAATTTAGTTTTTTAATTTAACTTTTTTCACTGTGACTTTTCGTGCAAGCGATGTTCCAGACAAATGTTGAGATATAAAAAATCACATAATATTGTTGAAGACTGCATGTAAAAATATTGTTGAAGACTGCTTTTAAAAAAATTACCTGAAATCGGTGGCGCGGCGCACACCTCTTGTAAAAACTCTCATAGAGTTATTGAAGAATTTTAAATTGTTTACACCAACTTCAACTGCGTATAAGAGAGAGAGGTGCAAACCACAATGGACGAGCATTCACTATTTTCAGTGTCCAGACTACGCATAATAAAGGTAAAACGGTTTGATGCGTGGCAATCTAGAATCCTATGAATAGAGTAAGCTCACTTTGAAATGTTTTTTTACTTTTTCCATATAAAAATCAACGAAAAAAAATTTTTTTCGGTATTTTTCGTCAAATTATGTAATTAACGGTAAAAAATGTTAAAACCTTCAATAACTTTGAAACGAATGAGTATTTTTACTTACACTCTTCAGCAATATTATGTGGTTTTAATGCCTCCACATTTGTTTGGAACATCATTTGCACGAAAAGTCACAATGGAAAAAGTTATATTAAAAAAAACTAAATTTAAGGGTGTTGCCATAGAGAACGCTTTATAAATCGATCGCATAAAAAGTTAATTCTTTTAGTTTGATCGTAGTAACCCATGTCTAATTTTAATTTTTATTAGGAATATTAATACAAACAATTCGTCCAAAGATACCTTGTGAATATATTCGATGGTTTGGCCTCTAGTGAATTAGGTTCACGTTTTTGGGGTTTCCGACCACTATGCAGCGGTGTCTTTTGATGACTCCTTCTCGATAACAAACATTTACCAAATTTGTTGATCTGAGTCGTTTGGTTCACAAGACTAGGCCCTGTCCTCTGAAAAAAGTTCAAGGGTTTCTGTACGTTTCTTTTAACATAAACGTTAACAAAATCAAACCACCCCCCCTTGAGAATTTTCTGCGCACGGGCGGACAATTCAGTTTTCCCCAACATAATGCATTGATTGAAGAACGTAGATATTTTATGCACTAAGCATTAGTAATAATTCGTTTGTCCGCCTTTAACAAGCCATTTTTCCGCTTTAACTCGTAACAAAAAATAGATAAATAGTAACTTTAAAAATACTAAGATGAAAAATTATCATAAAGTTGAGCTTAAAAATAGTAATAATATGGCCTAAAGCCAAATTTCTACAGCAACGTGCTGGATATTTTTTTTTTTAAATTCTCTATCTTCCTTTTGGTAACCTCATCTGCGACGAACCTACGGGAAATTGTGCGGAATTAAACAGGGAAAATAAGCTTCTCCAAATCAGTTGACATATTTCAATATTATGTAGCTAGTAAACCCTTACTGGGTCTGCATTGGACCCCCTACCCCATCAAACAAAATTCCAGCAACAAGCTCGACTGTCAAACTGTACCTACACAATTATCCCGGCCTAATTCTCCGTGACTGGCTGCTGACTGGGGTAGCGAATCTTGTTTATTTTCCCAACTGCACAGAAAGCAACCCCAACGAGAGGTAGGCCTACCAGCCCGCCAGTGAGCGAGCGCCAGAAGCAAAAGCAAATGATTATTTCCCTGTGCGAATGATTTCGAAGAGGGACACCATGAGCGCCGCCGCCGTCGCGGTCGTCGTCGTCATTGTTGCTGTTGCTGTTGTTGCTGCTGCGCTCTGAATCAACGGCGATGGCGAATGAATCGAGCCGGAGTTTGGGTTGTGAAAGGGGGGTACAGAAGCGGACTCGTCGTTGGCCGTGAATATGAATTTAGCAGTCGACGACGGCGGCAATTGCTGTCGTAGTGTTAGTGGGCGGCTGACGGGGTTCTGAAACGCGATTCTATATAGGTACTGTAGGTATGTTTACACGGCTGACGGTGTGTGCAAATCGAACGGGGAAGTGATGTATTGTTCACGCAAGCAGCCGCCCGATTTGTTCGCAGTTTGAATCAGCAGAAGCGGGCAGAAGAAAGTGAGAATGTTTACATCCGATCGACCGCGACACGGGAGTCTGTACTGAGCTGGTGTGTTTCGGTTCGTGTCTACTAGGTTTACTAGTGGGATAGTGAGTCAGTTCGAGTGTTTCAAGTGACTACAGGAGTCGATGGGGAAGAAGGAGTTTTCTTTGATTTCCTATTTGTGAACAATCCAGCATAGGAAGTGAACGATTCTTTGAAGGTTAATTATGAATTCAATGTCAGTTGATGTGATACTAGCGCGGAAATATTTTCGGGTGTTCCGAGCGACGAGCGTGTGGTGGTTTCGCGTGTGTTCAGTTGCTCGTTTTAGCAAGACGGCGTGCGCGGTAGTGTTCTAAGCCGCTATTGCCGCCGTCGCCGGTGTTGATGTGTTTAGAATCAGCCCGTCGATGTGTGGTGCTATTCGCTGTAGCGTGAACTTGTGATAAAAAGCAACCTTGATGGTCGTGTTGGTGGCCATGGATCCCCAATCTGCCCTGTGCTAGTGAGTGTGCGTCTCTTTCGGTTGTGCAGTGAGAGTGAAGGAAAAAAGGCACAATTAAGAACGAGTGTAAGTGGCCTAAAGACCTATATTCGAGTGAAGTTTTGATTATTCCCGAAATTTTAGTGTAAATAAGTCCGGATTTGGCGCGGGATGATAGCGAAAGTGGCGTAGAGCGAGCGAAGTCCAGTGCCCGATGGCGTATAAGCTGGTCAAAGTGACGACAGGCGTGTCGAATTTCGATGTTCTGGAATAAGTAGTTTTTTTCCGCAAATTTTTTGCAGGTTTCGAATTAGAAGAAATACAAACACAATTTTGTCAGAGCAACCTTTCGAAGGTGTAGAGAAACCGGGCGCGTGTGTAAGTGCGCGTATTAGCGAAGAATACCATAAGTAAGAATGAAAATCGCGATATTTGCGAATTTATAGAATCGATGCAGTAGTGTGTGTTGTTCGTGAAATTTGCTTCCTGCTACGCCGCAGCCTCTGGATGAGAACATCTCGCCATCCGGAAACTGTGCTGAAGTTTCCATCCCATTGAATGCACTTTTTTGGTGTTTGGTGTGACCATGGTTTTGCCGATGGAGGCACCACCTCCGGCACTGCTGCTGCTGCTGCTGCAATTACGACTGTGTTAGTGTGCATATGCAACGACGATGGGAAGAAAGCGTTACAGCCGTGAACCAGCTGCCAAGTGACATCTAGCTGCAGAGCACCCACCCTCCGCCCAAAACCCGGAACACAGGCAGCCAACCACCCCTCCCTGCCCACCCCTCTATTTCCGATCGTGTTACTGCTGGAGCTATATTGCAAATTGCACTGTTGCTGGACGCCCGAGCTATTTTCGGTCCATGTGCTGCTCCATTGCACTTGTGCTCTTTCTTCGACCTTGAACTATATACTTGCACTCCGTATTTCGTCCCGTGCTGCTGCGTGCATCTCTTCCTGTTGCATCCAGGGACGGCTAGAACCGGCGCGTTTGGAGCTCAAGAGCGCATATTTCGGGAACGACCTGCATACGAATGCTGCCGTTAGTGTGTGTGCTTGTGTAAAAACCAGTGTCCCCGTAATAATCTGGATGGTCTGGAAAGGAGTAACCACTGGCATTGGCCAGTTTGTGAATCTCATTGTCATTCAGTCAAGTGTTACCTGAAGAAGCTGGGCTAGGAAAAAGTGTCTCGCGTACTCGAATCGTTAGTACAAAGTTCTAAAGTGTTCAACCCGAAAACCGTAGAGAATACCCCAATCTCCCGCGTACGTATACTGTAGAGGTGTAGCAAGCAAAGGTGAAAAATCGAAAAGTCCCAGTAGATATTTTATATCTGAAACTTAAGTGTTGTGTAAATTTGTAAGCAAGTGAAGAAAAATGCACGAAGAAGCCACCTCGACGGCCAGTTCTTCATCGACATCCAAGCCTACCAACATAGTCTATGCCAGTATCAATGGCGGGGGTGGCGGTGGCGGTGGTGGTGTCGTTGGCGGGGGTGGAAGCCATTTCAATGGAAATTTACTGATAACGGCATCCCCGATTGATGACTCTTCCTCATCATTGTATGAGTTGGTCCAGCAGCAGCAACACCATCAATCAACAATGCATCACCAACAGCAACACCATCATCAACAGATCTTGACAACTTCTCAGCCAATTCATACAACTAAGATAATCATCACCAACAGTTCCCTAATCAGTACCACAACTAGTCCAATCGGGGTTCGGTCCCTTCAGCATCACACCATGCATCAACAGCAACAGCAGCAGCAGCAACACATTCCGGTAAACTCCTCTACGAATGTGATCGTAACTTCCGGAACTCCTACATCCTCGACTAGCGCCGCCAGCAGCAGCAGTTGCGCTGGTTCCTCATCCGGAATTACAACAATAGTGATCAATACCGACGAATCGCCGTTCGATTCTGACACCAGTCTGCAACTTTCGGCAGCCCTAGAAGCTGAGGCCGGAACATCCGGTCTGCTGTCGGCAGATACCGGCTGCAATTCGGCTGTGGCAGCGGTCGCAGCCGCAGCCGCCCTTATCGATCTGCACCCATCGTCATCGTCCAGTACGACTGCTTCGCCACCCACCGGAGGCAGCCTGGTGGTGAGCGCTGCTGGTGCTGATGGTGGAGTTGGTGGGGTGCATCTTCAGGAACTGGGTACTGCAGCGACCCAGAGTGGATCTTCCTCTACGGATGACAACGTTGCAACGCTGCACGAACCGATCGAGATCAAAATTCCATCGGAGGGGTCCTACACGCAGGGATCCGATGGTAAGTACAGGACATATTTGTGTTGTTTTGTTTTATTTTCTGACAGCGTTGCATTTCCCTGTGGCTGAAAGCAAACTGTTCAACGGTGGTGATGATTGTTGTTTCCAGGAAAAATGTGTTACTGACAACAATAGTATTTAAGTTTTAGATATAAGCTTATGATAAGGATCGAATATTGATGAAAACTGTTTGAATTAGAGAATTAGGTACTCACTTAAAGTTAATGGTATAGGTTTATTTGAAGTTGTTGTTTAGGTAAATAAACTAATCAAAAATCACTAGAAATATTTATATTTCGAGAATAAATTCCAGAACAAAATATTTGATGAAAATGAAGAAAAAACTAAATCAATTTTTGTATAAATAAGTTGAGTTCAACGTGTTAATTATATCTCTGCAATATATGGTAGTTGACATGAAAATCAAAGAGAAGTTTGGTAAAAAAAAGAAACACTAGTTGTGTTAACATAAAGTAACTGATAAAAAATTTCGTCCCGTTAGTACAGAAGTTCGAATTCTGATAAGAACATAGCGAAATCCAAAACATGGTTCGGATGGCAAGCCGATGCGAATTCACTTCGCTACTTCGTTGTATCTTTACATACTCCAATAAGATGAGTTCAACGTTTCGATTCAATCTCTTCAGTATGTGGCAGCCGACTTGACCACAGTATAGACGTAAAGTTCGGAAAAAATAATGAACCTCCGGATCGAGAGCATCGTTGCCAAAGTTCCACATTTATCTGAAACTTGAACGAATGGACAATAGTACCCATGTAGGAAACTGCATCTCTTGTGCATGGCCTAGGCTATTCGTATCAAGCTTGGATAACAAATTGAATAAGCAAGTAATATTACGCCAAGGCATACACTGAAACCTTCATTTATAAATTCCTTTTACGTAATATTCGATTTACATAGCTTTTCTACGAACTAAATTCAAAATAACGAACTCTGTATTTAGGAAGTAAGTTCGTAAAAAACAGTACAGTGTGAAGTTGTATACAATTTAACATATTCTTAGCTAAACATTAGTACTAAAAGTTAAGCATTTTCGAAATGGGGTTGATGAGTACATGAGGGAAATCGATGTCTGAAGCGATTTTGAAATCAAAGATGGCGGTTTAGATAAATTCTCTATAACCTTAACAATGTCGGTGTTTTCAGAATTGGATTCAAGAGCAGATGACGAAAATGTATGACCAAAGCCATTTTAAAAACTAAGATGGCGATTTCCAGTTTCGAAATATTCTCTGCAACCTCAACAATATGGATATATTAGGAATAGGGTATACGAGTAGACAACGGGAATGGATGTCTGAAGACATTTGAGGGATTCCATGAGAAACCGGCCGACCGCAAAATATGACCATCGTCGATTCGAACGAAACTTTGCAGGTGTGTTCGCTGTATGAATCTCCATGATATTCTCTGGCAATTGGAATATTTTGATACAAGACTAATGTTTCAAAAGGGCGTAAACGTTTCTACGTGTATAAATTACAATTTTTTTTTGTTCGATTACTGTATTTTATACAGCAAAACTATCTGAGAACAAGTTACAGGGAATGAATACTTCTATCCGAAAAAAAATATACGCTGAAAAAAATGTTGTGTCATTTTTCAAAAAACAAAAGTTAAAAATTCAAATTGCGAAAAAACCCATTTTTTTAAATTTTTTATATTTTGGAAACAAAAACCTAAAGAGAAAAGAAACATTTTGAATGTGATTGTATGATGGAGAAAAAATCGGTAAAAAAGTTTTTCTAACAATAACTTCGTACATGTTTTTAAATTTCATACTAGTTGACATACAAAATTGTAATTTTATTACAGAATATAATTCTAAGCACCATTTAAAATCAAAATGCATTTAACAAAAATCTTCCAAAATGCGATAGTTTTCGAGATATTTGGAATTTTGCTCCATCATAAACAGTTAATTCGTGTAATTATGCTCTTTTTAAGTTATTCGCCTTACCCTATCATAAAATGCCAATAAATTAATGTTTATCGTTTTAAAGACGTAAAAGCAACTTTTTTAGTGTATTTGGATCATGGAGAAGTTTTCAATAAAAAAGTTTTCCTAACAACAACTTTTGACATATTTTTATAATTTATACTATTTGCAGTCAAAAATACAATTTTCTTTTTGAATCACGATTTTAAAGATTTTCGGACGGATCTTCGTGGAATTCCTCATTTAACAATCCAAGATGGCAAATTCCGGTTGAGATAAATCTTCTATAACCTCAACAATATGACTTTTCAGAACGGTTTGACGAGTATATGGCAGAAATCAATTTTGAAAGCCATTTCAAAATCCATGAAGCCGATTTCCAGTATAGATAAATGCTGTATAACCTCAACAATATGGGTATTTGTGGAATGGACTCGACGAGTATACAAAAAACGATTTCGGAAATCATTTAAAAATCCAAGATGGCGACTTCCGGTTGAGAAAAATTATTTTCAACTTCAATAATATGGATATTTTCGGAATGGGATAATTATATAATAAATATTAAAGGATAAATAAAGCGAAAAACTTAGTTAGTTTACTGTCACTCTCTTGGCCTCCCAAAATGGCACTAAATATCCATTTTCATTGCCTACTCCTCGAATCCTTTCCAAAAAAAACCTGTTTTAATCCACCTAGCGGTGCAATTGTGCCTTTCTCATTTCTCTAAACTATGGCACGGAGGCTTTTTATGTTCAACATAATTGTGGAAATGTTTATTACATTCTTAGTACACTTTGCACTTATATACAATGGCATGCCAGCCACGAACTTGATGAGCTACGTGTCGACGGTGAAACACTTGAAACAAAAAAATATCATACTTCATTAGCCTAATCAGCATTAGATCAATGTTATCTGCTTGCTAACTCATTTTGTAATGCGGGGGTGGGTATGCGAGTAGAGCGAAAGTCCCATGAACGAACGACTCCCCAGCTTAAATTGGTATGCTTTGTGATATAGTGGTGGTTTAAAGATGATGGGGTTGAAAAGGAGTGGTATGAGGGCTGGATGGGGTGGTGGTCTGAGGGGTAATTTAAGGAGATTTTTAAAGGAGGGGAGTGAACAGTAGAGGGGGATGTAACCACTCACCGTAAACCATCAACTACGCCCCTGTTAAAATCCAGAAACCTTATGCGAGTCGAAAAAAAATTATTAGGTTGACGTTTTTCAGAGTGATTGCATAACCTTTCTATATGAGAAAGGCAAAAATGTGCCAAAATCCAAAAAAGTGAATAGTCGTCAAATTTTTTTCGAGTTTGCATCAAATCTCGACGTATCATGCACCTTGACCACATTTAGCATCAAAAATAAAAGTTCTATTTTTAATTTTTCCTATAGTTTATATGAGAAATTTCTGTGTGGCCGCACTCGGAAACCCGTAATTCCGGAACCAGAATTCCGATCGATCCAAAATTCAATAGCAGCCGATGGGAAGGTTGCACCTTTCATTTGAGACTAAGTTTGGGCAAATCGGTCCAGCCATCTCTGAGAAAAATGAGTGACATTATTTGACACATACGCACATACATACACACACATGCACACACACATACACACATACACACACATACATACACACATACACACACATACAGACTTTTTCCTATCTCGACGAACTGAGTCGAATGGGATATGACACTCGGCCCTCCGGGCCGGGATTAGGTTGACGTTTTTCAGAGTGATTGCATAACCTTTCTATATGAGAAAGGCAAAAACCTATATCGTCGCTGTTGTGCTATCTTATGAGAAGCGCCATTTAGCACATTTCGAGTAAAACGATTTTTAAAGTTTGAGATTGAATATCTTGAAACTTATAAATGGTATAAACAATCCAATGAAGACAATTGATGCTTCTATCTATTCTGCATTAATCTTTCAAATATTACGAAGATCGGTTGACTATGTTGCGAGTTTTTACTATGAATGTAAACAAAAATCGCACTCCCACGTGTCATAGGCGTGTATTGATGACAAAATTTGTATGACGTGTCATAATCGTGCATGGAAAATTTTCCATAGAAAAAAATCATCACTTTTTAACTTTTATTCATATCTTTGGGTTCATATGGTCTATAAACATTCGGTGAAATGCATTTTAAAGGAAATGAATCAGAGAATCTAGAAAAATTGTTTCTCTTGATTACAGTGTTGCCAAATATCTTTTATTTCCAGTTCAAAACTAAAACTGTGTTTTTCTCACAACTCGTATAATTTTTTTTCGAAAATGTTTATGCCATTGTGTTCCTCAGACATTGTCACACATAAAACCGTCTAAAACTTCAATATAACTTGAGCCAATCCCTAGATATAGTGATTTGAAGCAAAAAACCCGCAATTTCTCATCATGTTTCTAGCTATATCTAAGTAACCAAGTAGAATTTCGAAATTCTGAAAACGCCACTTTGTAGAGATTTTTCAAACAAGTAATGTGGCATATCTAACTCAGTTTACCCCAAAATGGCGTTTGTCATAAGATAGCACAACAGCGACGATATTCTAACTTATATTGTTAGAGTTAGCAAGAATATTGCTCAACCGGATGTCGCCATCTTGTAATTCAAAGAGGATCTAAAAATCTATTTTCATCATCTACTCGTCCAGTCCATTACAGCGATACTTATATTGTACGGGTTATCGAGAATTTTACTCAATCAGAAGTCGCCATCTTGTGTTTCAATGATGTTCCAAATATCGATTTTCATCAGCTACTCATCAAGCCCATTTCGAAAATTCCCATATTGTAAAGGTTATCGAAAATATTGCTCGACCGAAAGTCGACATATTGGAATTCAAAGAGGCTCCAAAAACCCATTTATATCATCTACTCGTCAAACCCGTTACAAAAATTCCCATATTGTTAAGATTATTAAAAAAAATCATTCAACCGGAAGTCGCCATCTTGGATTTCAAACAGGTTCCAAATATCCATTTTCATCATCTACTCGCCAAACCAGTACCAAAGATACCCTTTTGTTAGGGTTATCGGGAATATTGCTCAACCGGAAGTCGCCAAAAAGGTTCCAAAAATCCGATTTCGTCATCTGCTCGCCTAGTTAATTAAAAAAATACTCATTTCGTAGGGGTTATCGATAATATTATTCAACCGGAAGTCGCCAACATGGATTTCAAAGGGGTTCCAAATATCGATTTTCATCAACTTCTTGTCAAACCCGTTCCAAAAATACCCATATTGTTAGAGTTATCAAGAATATTGCTGAACTGAAAGTTGCCATTTTGGATTCCAAAAGGGTTCCAAAAATCCATTTTCATTATCTGTTCGTCAAGTCTATTACGAAAATACCCATATTGTTATGGTTATCAGAAATATTGCGCAACCGAAAGCTGCCATCTTGGCTTTCAAAATAGCGCCAAACATCCGTTTTCATCATCTACTTGTCAATCCTGTTGCAAGAGTTTCTAGATTCCCTTTACTTTGTACATCTTTAGATCTGTGCTCAAAGACGTTTTCGGTTGACCTGTGATATCTGTTGAACTCTATACTATGTCGAACTTGATGTCATGAGTCTTAAGAAGTGAGTCGGGTCTACTACAACGCGGAATCGTACTACGCGGATTCCTACTACGATCTAGCAGGAATTCACAAAGTACGAGTCCGCGTAGTGGGAGACTGCACACAGAAAAAAAACCCGCAACATGTTTCCTATTACGCTTATAGTTCTTAAGTTCTGTATTTAAGAATGTTCTTGGATCACCAAAAAAAAATCAATTGAACTCAATATCTCATTCAACTTTCCATTATGACGTTTTATGAGTATGAATCACATCTATAAACGTCCAGAAAATAACTGGATGCACTTGTAGATCTGGAGATCTTCGCTCCAGGAAACTCTGAGAATATCTGAAACATGAACAAATGTAACCATACCCACCTAACTATTTGACAAAGAATATAATCATTAACCTTCTGGTGTTGGGATCAATATGATCCCAAATAATCTTTCAAAATGCAATAACTTTTTAAGTTTTGCACCTAGAAGTGTAGAATTTCTTGACTTTTCCTCTTTCATGGAGAGCAACGATTTTCAATAGAGTTCAGAAACTGAAAATCAAAACTCTAACAAACAATGTAAGTACCAGCTCATATAGATTTGGTTGAAAATGTGTCTTAAAACTGAGTTCGAAATCGGAGTCAATATGACCCGCTAACACCTTATTCGTTACAAAAAGTTAACACCTAATGAAGGTTAAATTACGTGAAATGCTTACAAAAGAATTTTAATAGGAATGTAAAACGAACTTTCTTACCAACTAATTCCCAAATTATGAACACTTTATTACGAACTAGTTAAATTTACGAACCCCCGGTTTTGTTATCTGCAATATTGTTCCTGTTAAATATTTTCCACTGCTCGGTTTGTTTTGCTTTGTAATTTTTCCAAGACCTCCAATTTTATTTGGATACTAAGATGAATCTTGGATAAATTATCTTAATCCTACATATTTTTTTTCAAATTCATCTTATTAAAACCTAAAACATGTCCAATTGTTCACCGTCGAACAGAATCTTTATTTTACCAATCAGCTGTAATTTCAGTTTTGTAGCTATACCAAATATTGCCAAAAGATAGCTGTAATCATTAAAAATGTCTTACTCCCCTTTTTGGGCATCTACATTCTGAAATTTGAATAATCTCTCATCCAACCAAACTACACATTAGGGGGAAAATACATTTGACGTAAACGAAGGGCGCGAAATATTTTTTTGTCTAATTAAAGGATGTTAGATGATCGACATGCAAAATGCAACGTTACGTTTTATATAGTGTATGAATTTCACATTCCCTTCTTCACATTCTATCCTCTAGCAGCCGTTGCTTTTCACGAATAGAAGGTCTAGTTTTGACGTCCCTAAAATCTACATCGGCCGTACAGATACGCCGCAGACGAATTTCATCACAAGCACTCTAGGTCATCTCGATCGATTTAAACCTAACTGTAGGTACGAACAAAAATTTATATCTCGTATATTTAGAAATTGCGAGTTGGTGTATTCTGCAAAGTTGTAGTAAATTATTCTACAAGAAACTTTATTGAAGGGTGTATTATTATAGAAAATACCGAAAAAAATTTTCATTATAATTTATTTCCAAGATTTTTTGGAAGTTCTAGAAAACTATCACAATTAATGAAATACTTCATATGTTGAGCAGTTTCTGAGATATTTACTATTTTTGTTCGAAAAATGGCCTACTTTGCACTCAAATAACTGATGAACGGGCTAAAACGGGCAGACCACTAAGTATGCATTTGAAAGTACAAGCAAGATGCTACAAGAATCTAAATAAATCACTTGTTTCCGGTTGAATCCATGGGTCTGGTAGCTTGATTTAAAGAACATGATTTATTAGTCTAAAATCTTGATACGAACATATTCGGTAAACTGATGAGATAAAGTGGTACTATCTTCAGCAAAGTTTTGGGGAATGTTCTCACAAGAAACATTGTCGAAGACAGCGGCCTTCTATCTTGACTGGTTTTATAGATACAGTGCATTGTTCGGTGGTACTTACATTACCGTTCAGGCTAGAGTCTTGTTGTCTCTAGCTGTATGCAGAAGCCGTCTTCACTCCACTCGGTCCATTGCTGCTTGTCACCAGCCTCGCAGTCTTCGAACGGTCCACAGGTCGTCCTCTATCTGGTCGATCCACCGTGCTCGCTGTGCGCACCGTCTTTTTGTTCCTGTAGAGTCGCCCTCAAGAACCATCTTCACCGGGTCGTCGTCCGACATTCTTACGACGTGTCCAACCTACCGCAAACGTCCTATTTTTGCGGTTTGCGCGATGGATGGTTCTTCCAGCAGCTGATGCAACTCATGGTTCATGCACCTGCGCCACGTTCCGTCTTCCATCTGCACGCCACCATAGATGGTACGCAACACCTTTCGTTCGAAAACTCCAAGGGCCCGTTCATCCACGAGCATATTCCAGGTTTCGTGGCCGTAGAGGACCACTGGTCTAATCAGCGTCTTGTAGGTAGTCAACTTCGTGCGGTGACGAGTTTTGTTCGACCGGAGCGTCCTCCGAAGTCCAAAGTAGGCACGATTTCCCACCAAGATCCGTCTCTGAATTTCTCTGCTGGTATCATTGTCGGCGGTTACCAGTGAGCCCAAATACACGAATGCATCGACCATCTCGATTTCGTCACCGTCAATCCGAACTCGGGATGGGAGGTTCACATTGTCGTCTCTAGAACCTCTTCTTCTTTGATGGCAAGTCCAATCATGCTGGCTTCAGCTTTCAGTCTGATGTACGTTTCCGACATCGCCTCAAAGTTCCGTGCCATTATGTCAATGTCGTTGGCGAAGCCAAGAAGCTGGACGGACTTCCTGAATATCGTGCCACTCGCGTCTAACCCCGCTCTAACACCTTCTAACGCAACGTTGAATAGCAGGCACGATAGACCATAACCTTGCCGTAACCCTCTTCGAGATTCAAAGGGACTCGAGAGTGTCCCTGATACTCAAACAACGCATATCACCCGATCCATCGTCGCTCTGACTAATCGTGTTAGTTTATCCGGAAAACCGTACTCGTGCATTATCTGCCATAGCTGATCTCGATCGATTGTGTCATACGCCGATTTGAAATCGATAAACAAATGATGTGTGGGCACGTTGTATTCGCTGCACTTCTATAGAAGCTGCCGAATCGCGAATATTTGGTCCGTGATGGCGCTGGAACCCATGAATCCCGCTTGGTAGTGCCCCACGAACTTCCTTGCAAATGGTGACAATCGGCGGCAAAGAATTTGGGAGAGGACCTTGTAGGCGGCGCTAAGTAATGTGATCGGGCGGTAGCAATCCAACTTGTCACCCTTTTTGTAGATTGGGCAAACGACACCCTCCATTCACTCCTCCGGAAGAATCTCCTCCTCCCAAATTTTGGCGATTACCCAGCGCAGCGCTCTAGTCAGCGTTTCACCACCGTATTTTAATAGCTCGCTGGGTAGTTGATCTACACCGGCAGCTATGTTGTTTTTCATCCCACCGATCTCCTCCTTGACTTCTTGGAGAACAGAAGCCTTCGTCCTCTGCTGCTTCACCGTTGAGGTACTGTTCCTCCTGTTGGCGCTTCTTTCTTCGGAGGACCGAGGTTTTCTTGTTTGTATCGCTCCATATTCTGTCTCGTTTTCACGTCCTGTTGCGAACAGCCGTCGTACACCACCTCCAGCTTCGCATAGAACGCTTCTTTCTCGTCGTCGGGTCTCCCATCGTGGGAAGCGTACGTTGATGATGCTGTAGTTGAAGAAACGGCCTTTGATCCTCAACTCACACATCCTTGCGTTGATCGGAGTCCATCCAATCATGCGTTGACGCCAGGGCCGGCGGAATGCGTGGCCAGTATAGGTAGTACTCACTCGAAAATAACCGAGGGGGAAATTACCCACTCGAAAGTCTCGCGCACAAAATGAATGCGTCCGAAGCTCTCGATGTACAACAATTATATAATTATATTTTAATTCAGATTCAATTTTTTTTTGCTTTACAATTTCCATTTTTATCAAAATATGGGATAATCATCAGGATTTGATTGAAATTTGAGATTATTTTTTATTTCTTAAAACGAGGAATACTGATCGATTTACGAAAAAATATTACGCGATTTTATTCAGAATAAAGGATGCTGTTAAAAATATGTTAAAAGACTAAATATATAATTCGCAATTTTTCAAAATGAATTATTACTTGATTAAAAATTGAAACAAAAACACACTTTTATAAGGAAGGCAAAAGACATACACAAGAGGGATTGGTTTCAACTTTAGAATAGCAGAGACCGTGTCAGGGGAAGTGAAGAGAGAGCGGACAACAATGACAGGGAAAAGAAGAAATTTAATTTGCAGCTTTATGGCAAACGGAAGATCACTGTCAGGACATCATGAACCGGATCGCCGACTGACCTCCTTGGATCCGCTGGGAACTCTTTTGTGATCTCATTGCCAGGTAGATGTTAACATAACTACCAAGAGAGAAGAGATAACTAAATTTGGATATCTATGGTGGTTAAAAATATGCATATGAGAGACATATAGGGGAGATCGAGCATATCTAACACATCTTGCAGTGGAATGAGGCCGAATGTATTCGGTTAGCATAGATCTGACGCTAGAACACTAGGCGCACGACCAGACAACATATTTAATGTTGTGGAAACCTCTCTCAACGACCCCAATCAGAGCCTAAAATTCTCATACCTATTCAATGAACGACGAAATTCAGAGAATTCATTTTCGTCCTTTCCCTGCCTCTTTCGTCGCTAACTGCATGAAAAAATAAAACAATAAAGGCGATGTCCCCTCCTCTCTCGATTCTATGAAAACGAGTAGCAGCAGCAGCGACTTTCGTTTTGCTATGACAATCCGAAGTTGCAATGTGCATCTAATAATGCAACTAGAACATAGTTAAAATAAGAAATATGCACACCGATCAGGCTTCCTTCTTACAATACCATCATTAGCTCGCAAATCTACAGAATCGAGCATCGACAAATAAATATCATTGCTAGTGTATGTTCCTTTCCCCAGCAGTAAGTTCAATATCGAATGTACCAATATCATTCTGAATCTCAAAGCGAAAACGAGCGTGTGGAGAGAATAATGAAAACGCTCTGCTACATGCTTGCTTTGTCCTAGCCTGTTGTCTCATTTTCGATTTCGCAAAGTGCTAGTGGTATGGAAAGAAGCTTCGTTCTTTCGTCATTTTCGCCTGATTTTGGCAAATGAAAAAAACATTTTCCGACTCTGACCCCAATATCCCGAAGATGCGCATTCAACGTTTAATTGTTGGACATGACCCGAGATATCACTCGAAGAAAGTTACGACCTTCATCAATCCCCTTTAACCAAGGTTGGTTGATACCTTTGGGATCTCTAAACTTCCATGGTTCCAAGAAATTTGCCAATTTTCCAGTGTCCAATGCAATAAAAAAAAACTGAAATTACGGGATCTTTCATAAAAATGACATTCTAATGCCTAAGTGTCCGCCTTCTCATTACCGGGAAATAGAGGAGTGCGAAGGAACTCAAAGTAATATTTGTATCTGGTAATCTGGCATGATTTTTCAGATAAAGCACTCAGGAACTCTCATATTTTCCCCAGAAACTGTAACGATGTGGGCGCCCTCGCCACTCCACTACTGTCATAATAAATAGCATAGAAGCTACGCATAGCTGTCATCTTCTGATGAACGTTACGGTAATATAAGCACTGCAATGCTTAGCGCGAGCATTTATGCTGTCAGATAAATATGTGTGTTTAAAAAATAATCATTTCGTTTATATACGGCATTATCATGAAATCGTGAAACGTCGTTTTGAATGTGGATCTATATGGAATGCTGTTGTCACCGAAAGATTATTGGTTGCGTGTATTTCGATCAAAGGTTGAATCGAATACACAACGTAGGACCTGGCCACCAGTTCAAACATTTTTTCTCTCGTTAATCCGTCGACGAACCGGTGCCAATAACTGCGTTTTTCAGCCTTCGTCAAGTTTTTCATTTGTGTTTCTAACGTCACGTATATTCGGAATAATTCGGGCGATTCGACTTTCAAAAAGTCCTTATAGGACCTTTTCGCGGACAATTCTGAACGCTCTCTGGTCACAACGGAGTTGGAGACCGTCCACTGTTGCTCGCACCGGGTACTCGTTTCGTCTGGCATTTAATCGCAGTGTATAGAATCAAACCAATCCAAACCTTGTACGCTTTCGCCGCAAGTTTTTCTTGTTTTAATTCGATTGTTTCGGATATAGTGGACGCGTATCTCTTTCAATCAATGGGCTCACGAATTGTGGCGAGGTCGAGTACAATAATAAATCTAAAGTGTTTGGCCGTGCAGGTGGAGTAGGAATTTGTGTCACTTTTACCGTATCCAAGATGGTCATATTGTCGCAAATATCACGCAGTTAGGTAGATCGGTTATCATCGTGAAGAGAATCTTATGGCATACCGTGAGAATTGAAGTCTTCTAAAACCAACTTCAATACCTGGTACCGAGCAAAGGTTAATCCGATTGAAAGAACAGCACATTTTGAACCCCAAAAGCGTTTTCCTTGCCCTAGCGAATAAAGTGGAAAATCTACATTGGAAGTTAACCAGGTTTTACACAATGCAAATGCATGATGTAAAACCTGGGAAAAAATGTACGGATACTTGGCGTTTTGATGTCCTATGTGAAAATTCCTGCTCTTTTCTAGGACTCCTGAGACCAGGAACAACTTATTTTGGTTTTCTAACAGCACCCTTCAAGGGACAGTCTCAGGCTTTTACGAGGAAGCCAAGGAGAGAAAGCGATTTTTCTCCTTTGAAAATGTATATGGCTCGCTAGAAAATGTTCCCACAATGGAATGGTCAGATTCTCGCTCTTTACTGAACGAGAAAGCGCATAAATTAATCATGACTGGTAGCGTAGCCTTATTAAGCAATTCTTCTCGAAGCGTTCTTTAAAAGAATGCTTAAATTTTTCCCCAAATGATAATTATGTGGAATATGTTGAGAAATCATGTGTCCACAGTAGGAAAACTTGTCATAGTTATCTCCTCATTTTCAACACCGTGCCTTGTTTCTACAATATATAACTGTAGGCCCAATGGTTTGCGACGAGGGCAGCTCATGATTCGCGGCATAAAAATATGAACAGGTAGACGAGCCCCGTTCAAAAAAAACAATGTGTAGAAGAGCAGACCATGCGAAAGGCTCGATATGAGGCTGATGAAAAATTAGTGGTTTTGTTACATTCCTCGATTTTTACCGAGCGCAATTACTTGCAAACCAGAGTTTTCACTGACTAAAGCAAAGGGTTCTTAAAGAATCCAACCTTATACTTCGCAGTTAGTGCCCCTGTAGGAGACTACACCATCAATCTCTACTTCCCAGGCGGATACATAGACAAAACTTCTTCGTACATGGCCGAGTGTTTAGTTCGATCCCGCGTATATCGGTGATGTCAAATGGCTTATATGTGGTCCGGAAGAAGACATTCCTTGTGCCAGTTGTATTAGATGGATGTAATTTGTATCGAAAAGTGGACTTATCGGCATTATTTTTGCCACCGCAGAAATATCCAAATCGACCTCCATTGAGCCTGAGAGGATGTTGGTCGATGGAGATACCTTGCCGTTAGCCAAACACTATCATGCAGGCTTCAGTACCTGTGAAAGGTTTTATCTATGGGAACGGAAAATTATTGCATCGATATTTAAAAGAATGGAGTAATTGGTAGGTTAATTGTGGAACATTTGAAGTATCAGCAATCAACGAACACATTTTCGCTAAGCCGTCGGCCATACAGCCCGTTAACAAAGGGTGTTTCCAAATAGCTACCAGCTATTATCCGGGAATTTCCCTGTTCACTTACACACGCCAGGTCTGAACTTTCGTTACCACGGGTAGAAATCACTCGGAATCATAGTACCCACTCGGGAAAATAGTGTTCCGCTGGCCCTGGTTGACGCATCCTACCCAGCACTACAAAGCCGGTTCCGAGCTCGTTGGTGGTGCCACAGCTCTGGTAGAAAGTAGCCGCCCGATGCCCGCTTTCCCATACCTTTTGTCCTGTCAAGCAAAGTTCCTGCAGTGCTACGACTTCAAAGAAGCGTGGTTGGAGTTCGTCGTTGATTATCATGTCGAAAGATGGAAAGAAAAGTGATCTGCAGTTCCATGTTCCGAGCTTCCAATCGTAGTCCTTATTTCGTCGCGTAGGTCTTTGCCGATTGTTCCGATTCGTATTGTTGGGCTTTCCGCTTACCAATTTTCACTAACTAAAAATGAAATCGTTATATAAAGAGTATAGCTTTACGGGTGTTTTAGGGGGAAAACTAAACCGATTTTGAATATCGGGGTATGAAAACACATCTGCGTGATTCAAGAAATTCGATTTCGAGAACATTTTGAGAATGTACTTAATAATTTATTAATTATTAAGTAAATAATTAATCTTTCAAAAATTAATATGCAAGTTTACTTGAAAGACAAAACAATGTGTAAATTTACTTCAAAGTGAAAATTTGTCCAGAGTTGATGTATTTATCCGTTGGATTAAGCATTGCGTTCAGTCGTGAGATAGACGTTGGATAGTATATGAATGCACAGATCACCAAGTAATCCTCCTAGTAGTGAGAAAATAGGGATCTAACATAATCCATATTCATATTATACTCGTAGCACCGAGAGCAACTGTGTTTTTGAATAACAAAATTCTAAAGTTTATCTTCTTTTACAAGATTTATGTTATAATAATTATGGCGTAAAAAATATCAGTTGTATTACATACAATAAAGATGTAAGGAATCAAAATTTCGCCTTATATACAAAAATAGTGTCACACAAATAACCATCGTTTACCATCCATCACTTGTCGACCCTCCCCACCCCCGATCTCTCCCCAATCGTGTTCGTGGTAACTGTCACGACTCAGATCTATTCTGATATTTTCAAATCCATTTCTAAGATGTGTCATAAGATCTTTAACTAATCTGAAATATTTTTTACTATCCAAGCTAATTTAATCTTGCGATGTATGTGTTCAGATCAAAGAACCTATTTTGGTCTTCTGTTTCCCTATAAATAGTTTACCATTTTAGTGTAGAACAGAGCCACTTACGGAAACAAAATTGTAAATATTACATTCTGCTTGAATAAGAAAATATTAGTGGTCCTGGCAAAATTTGCAAAATATTTGTATTATGAGAAAAGTACTTTATGTTTAACCCTGCTTTCCTCTGAAGATGAGGGGCTGTTCCTTCGAAACGTTGCACTAAGGAGAGTCATATGGCCAAAAACCGAAAACTACATCAACTGCAATTTAATTCAATTCTGTACTCAGCGTTTGTATATACTATAATTACGGAAATCCTTGGGTATTTCAATCTGGGTAATATGGTTGTTTGAAGACAAAAATATTGAAAAGAGACATCCCACGTACACTTTTTTAAACTTTTCGTATCTCTACTGAATTTTGAACATATGTACAAATGTGTCATTTGAAAATTGAGAACACCTGATTTCCGTTGATATTTTTTTTTATTATTTCAATTATAGAGGTTTTAACCTTAAGGTCATTCGCCTCTTCGGGTTAAGAAAATCTCTTAGGAAAAATTTCTAACCCTATGTGCGGGGTCGGGACTCGAACCCAGGTGCGCTGCGTACAAGGCAATCGATTTACCAATACGCTACGCTCACTCCCTTGATATTATTGAAAATACAGATTCATTGTATTGGAATGCACTATTATGAAAAATAACGGATCAAATTCCAAAAATATCCACAAATTAGATCCGAGAAAAACGGCTCCCAAAGACCCCTGAACTATCGAACTACAAACTAACTTGCATCCCAGTGAAAGAACTTCTAACTTATAGCAATGGAGTCAATTGCCCAAATGCCTTATGCTAAGAACGCTTCAATTGAAGCTTCAATGCCAGAATTAGCACAGGCATTGGACAATTCAATAGACGTTTCGTTTGAGTGCTCCGTATTCTACACGTAATTTAGCGAGGATTCGAATCACTGTTTATGTATTGGACAGATAGTTGATCTCACTGAATTTTGTGTCATACATATTACTGTGTAACTATAACTGATACGGAGTTGTACTAAAAACCCCAATATACATTTTTCATGATCAATGTGACTAAAAAATAGTTATTTGCGAAAGCATACGACTTGTAATTTTAAGAATATTCGTGAAAAAAATTATTAAAAAATTCATAAAAATAATATGAAAATTTTGACGAAAAAATGGAATCGTTCAAGGACACGGCAGTTAAATTACGAACAAGTTAAAAAAAAAGTTTTGAGATTGGTTGAAAACTTTTCCGGCAATCGTAGTCACTGCAAAGACACTTTTGGGAAACATGATTTCGAGATAATCGCGTTTAAAGTTTCAAGTATAGGCAACACCTCCATAAGGGAGCAAGATGAGAAACGCTATAACTTTGCGTCCACTGCTCCGATCTCTATAAAAAAAATTGAGGTAACATTCTTAAGAACGTGAGCTTTACGATAGAAGAATAAAAAAAATCGATTTTTTGGCCGACATCAACATATATAATTATATAACCCCTTAAGAACAACCACGTTTTCAAACAGCTGTAACTTTGGGGTTAGACAAGATTTTCTCAAAAAAAGTAAAACTAATAATTGTGATTATCTCCGTTTATTTGAGCGCTAATAGCGCTTTCTGCCCAATCGAACTATCGAAAACTTTGCAGGAGATGTGTATTAAGGATCCATATGTGAAAATTGAGCAGCTTCTCACACTGCTAGATAAGCATCTATCTTGATCAAAACAGGTTTTTGTGTTTCTTTATTCTAACACATGTATATGCTAGAAAATATTAGGGATGAAAGGGTTAATTTTATCCATATTATTCATATTATTTATCTTATTAGTTCAATATTTTTTTGGCATTATTCATATTATTTATTTCATTTATTTTAATCAATTTATTAATTTGTTAATTTTTCCCAGTTCATATATTTTATTCAGTTTCTTCATTTTATTAATTCGGTCTAGTTAGTTCTTTTTTATAATTGGATGACAGTTTGTTAGCTTAAAACAATTTAATTTACTCTCTTAATTTTATAACTTTTTGCATATTGTCTAATGTTCATTTGAGCTAATTTGATTTATTTTATAAATTTGATTTATATTAATCAATCTATCCATTTTATGAATAACTTTTTTTATTTTTTTGCTTCATAATTATTTAAAATTTTTATTTGTTTTATTATTTTTCTTTAATTTATTCAGTTTATTCGAAGTGTTATTCGTGCAGGACTCGAAACTGTGCTTATTTAACATCTAGTTGATTGTCAACTTTGCGTATGTTCGGCAAACTAATAAGTAATACAACAGTGATATGTGTAAGAAATGTCTCATCTCACTAATAGGTGGATTAAATCGGTTTTTTACTAGTCAACCTTATTCTGCGTTATGATGAATCCCTTCTCCGAACGAAGGCAACATAAAATGGGTCTCAGGTTGGCATGGGATACGCTATGACGATGAAATCCCCATATTTAGTGTTCCGCGGGGAGTAACAAAATTGGTTTACTGGTTATATTACCGATCGGTTTATTACTACCTCAACGACAGAGGTATTGTGCATGTTTCAAATATTTAGGATTACATACAGCTTATTTAGTCTAATTTTCTAAGGTCTAAGATTAGTCTACATGATGTTACAGTTTGAGATGGAGCAATATCACCCAGTTGAGCCATTCTAGTTCAGTTGAGTCCTTTATAGAAAATGGGAAAGTAGTATAGTTGGATTCATCAGTTTTACAAGAAAAAGTTTGAGTATAGAAAGATCGTCCATTAAAATTTATAAAGGCTCATTTCGCTATAAAAAATATTCAAAAAATCAAAGTCGACAGTTTCAATCAAGCATTATAAATCTCAAATAAGCTAAGATATTTACCAAATGAACTCATTCACAAATACGTCATTTCGCGAATAATCTTAACCGCGTCCTTAATCACTATTTGGCGAATTGCTTATTTAACAAAGTATATCCAGTCCTGCCGGGTAAAGTTTTTTAAAATCAATAATTTTCCTCATGCGGTGGTCACATGTACACCTATGAATTATTGAACGTGAATAATATACCATCTTCCATAGTAAACAAACTGATAAGGACAAAGGATTCCATTCATCGTAATTTGATATCTGGTGTCCATATTCCTCAATCAACCCAGAAAAAATAATTATAGCTACAGCAAAAAACACAAACATCTTCGCCATATCTACCCGGGAAACGTGGACAATACCCCCGAACAGCAATCGATATTCAGCGTACGTCAGTTTTGCCTGATTACATTAGTCCACCGAACTTACCAAGCTCTCCATTCCGTGCGACCAATTTCACCATCCATTGACACTGCCCCCAAAACCATAACCTCAATAAGGCTCACGGCAGCTCTGAACTTGACACACAACATCCGATGTGGCTCGGTGTAACATAGCCCTTTTTTCCCTCCCATCCGGGCGCGCTCTCTGCTGCTGCCAACACAATTCATATTGACCTCCTCGCACACTCCCTCGCACTCCCATAACTTTCATTTCAGTAATGCGATAAACAAACACAGAGAAGACGTTCCGATTGTACCACCGCATCAATCCTGTTGCCTCTGTTGGTGTGCGTTTCCATACCAGGAAATGCCTTCCACATCCTCGGGCTTCGCGGAATCAGTAACCGACCACATCAGCCCTGTAGAAGGATGATGGAGACGAGTGGTACTTTGTCCTTCTCCCTCAGCTGTGTGTACTTATACCGGCTGGCTGCGAACTGTTTGTTACTAACCGAGCGGAATGGCGCTCGATTCGGAAACTAGGTCAACGTCACGCTTCCCTTCCGCCTACACGTCTGCGTATTCTATCGTCTACGGTGCGAGTTGAATCTCATCCCACTCTACTCCAACAAAGATCCCTGGCAACGCAGCTGTAACCGAACATAAGTGGGATGAAAAAATCCCGTCGATGCCGGAAAACCGAGGGTGCTAAAGTCGTTGGAATTATTTCCAAACGAGCGAAAGAAGCTATAAAAATTCATGTCGCCGAGCTGTTCCGGATGAATAAATTTGCGCTCGGTTTTTTCTTTTCTTTTTGTCATTGAAACCAGTCGAGACATTCGAATGAAAACATCTGGGGCACACATTTTCCTCAAGATAGTAACAACAGCTTCCGGTGTGTACAGCCAGTCCAGGTCAACTCCTGGGGCGGTTGGCAATGACTCAGAAGCCTACATTTGGTCCGTCCTATCGCTGCAAAGGACAACAACTTGACCTTAACCAGAAAAATTGAACCATATGTACATATATAAAGGTGGAGGTAAGCTGGCGGTTTTGCCTCACGCTGTGTCGTGCCTTTAACTCCCGGTTGGTAGCGAGTGCGCAGGATCCAGCAATACCAACGAGGCCGGGTGCAGGTCTTCATACTTCGTACGTATTTCATTGCGTTTGTACTTGTATAATGTAATAGTAACACGATTGTTGATGCTGATCCTTGCTGATCCTGTCATCGCCTGCGGGACATCCGGTTCAGAGCTCTGGCCACCAACACAAACTAGGATCATAGAAGGATGTAATTTTAGCCGCCATATGAAAGGAAGTCGTCAATGTTTGTGCATGTGATTGTTTCATCCGCAATTATTTAATTCATGTTTTTTTTGGCCCTCCTAGTGTTTTCCACCGGATGTGCGGCGCATTGTATTGGTAGAGCTCGATGCAACCCTTTCTTTTTAGGATGCCCCACCTTGGCAACTGCTACTACTAATACCACTACTACTACTATGGTCGTCCTGGTGTTGAATTGTATTCAATTAAAACAAGGTATCTCTTATATGCTATATGCTCGCTGGAGCGAAACGATACTCGGCTTTTCGGCACGGTCTTGACCTAGTTCGGTGGAGTTGTGGTGTTCGTTCTCACACCCCCTTCCGCATATTGGGGAACGCACTTGGATCATGCGGTAATGCAGTTTCCGGGAAACTGTGATTTGCTGCGTTATTTTTATTTTACTTTTTGGTGAAATCCAATCACGGATTCTGCTATGTCCTATGTCATACTTCTCCTTAGCGATGAAAAAATTATATAAGAACATTTTTTTTCCACTAACAAGAAAATTGTGTAAAACCATATTTGCGCGTAAAGGGCACAAAACATATAACTAAATTAATTATGGAATTTGCGTTTCTACTTCTACGTCTCATCAGAATCCAACACTAACTTAATGACAGCACTAAGCTAGCGCCGGATTGACGCTAACTCCTGAAACGAAAACACTATTTGTGTTTCTGAGCAAAGCCCTAGTCCTGCGGGATGTCCCGCAAGAAAAGTAGTCACTAAGTTAGTGTCGGATTCTGATGAAACAAAGTCGAAACACAAATTTCATAAATACTTCCACTATGTCATCAAATTGTTTTTCTGTTCGTGCAGTAGTTCAAAACTTCATGAACATTACTGATAAACTAATTGACTTGACTGACGATTTCATTCATAAACTTTTAAACATTGTTTACGGTTCGACTATACGACCTGATACCTGATACGAACTGATCCATAATTTATTACATCTTGATCATGATCTGGGTTTGGTGGTTGTTAATTGGTTCACAAAATCAAAATAGTCTTGATGTTTTCGCTTGAGCTATTTTACGAAATTCGTAATATTATTTATGAATTCTTGTACCAGAATCTTAAATGTACTATATATAGGCACGAGTCACTATTCGTGATCATGAAACAGTTCACATAATCAAAAAATACATTTTCATTGTCATGATATAATTAATGAAATGTGCAATTTGTTGCATGATCTTAATATTTTCTTACAAACAATTTTACGGAATACGGAGTATGGTTCCTGAATTCGTGAACTGGTTCATGTGTCCTTATGATGACTAAGTTCACGAATTTATAAGATGTGCTAATCATTTACACTTTCATGCAACTCTGCGCATGGTCTTATAATTTGCAGATCTACTTCTTCACAAAATTTGTTTTATTATTCATGGATACATTCTTTATTCCGTGAACTTTTTTATGATATATAACTTAGTTGTGTCCAGCTGCTACCGACTAGTCATTGGGATGAGCAGTAAATAAGAGGATCTCAATTATCGTTATTCATTTGGTAAGATTTAATGTGATGTCCGGAAAGATAACGAAAACTGCGCCGAGCGACAAAAGCACATAATGGAGTCACAATTTGTGTTCGTGAAACCGGTTATGCTTCCATGATCCAGTTCATATTGTCACGTTACTCCGCGTAAAAATCCGATGGTAAGCGCACCAATAACATATCACAATAACTCAAAGAGTAATAACGAAAATCGTGACTATGCTCTTGATATCATGAGCATGAATCATTCAGAATATCACATTTCTCCATCATAAAAATTTAATAGTAAACTCATGAATTAAACACGATTATATGAAGGTAAATTACGAACATATTGACCAAGCTGCTGAAATCGTGAACATGAATCCCATTACTTCGCGTGAAAAATCAGTGAGTTGGCTCATAAATAAAATATCACGAAAACATGAAAAGAAATTACGAAAATCGGGACTCATGCTCCTGCAATCATGATTATGAATTACATTACTCAGTCGGAGAAATCCGATAGTAAATTCGCGAATCTAGTATCACGATAAAGTACATCAAAATTACGAAAATTATGGCTAAGCTCCTGAAATCATGAACAACGTTTATTTTCTGGCATTTTTATTCGATATTGTTAACTCTCATAGTACCAATTTTTTTACAGTTTTGTGAAAATTATCTTTCAAGTTTATTACGTTACTGCAATAATTTTGAGACGTGATCATAAAAAAGAACTAAACATGTTCATTCACAGTAGCGAACAGCCAGAACCTTATCGAAGAGCACATAGTTTGTCAAAGCAAGTCTGGTGAAACTCTCCTGATACGACACCGAATGGACATAGGCTATTGTCCATTCTGTTTGTTACTGAACCAGAATGCGGTTCAAAATTTTTACTGATTGGAGCAGGGGGTCTTCGAAACAATCAACCCCATACTGTAGCAGATCCACCCATGCCAAACTCGACTCGGTAACTACACCATTGATCCCAGCTTTGTGAGTGGGTACGTAGACACAGCTTCGAAGAGATCTTGTCTTCAGCAACGTAATTTGCTTACTATCTGGAAAAAAATATCACAAATGTTCTGATTTAGTTTGCAAATTTATGCAAGGACCCGGAGCTCGCCATAAAATAGGAACGTAAAGAATTCGAATTACAAGAGGTTTAGTAAATTACAAGATGCCACAACAGATCAAAACACTGGTCGCAGTGGAATATGTACCCAACAAATTACAAGATCAATTAATATCAATCGACTCGCACCAAAATAACTCCCGATTCACATACAGTTTTTTGTTTCGCCCATCCAAAGAATGGGCAAAAAGCGCTTAAGCAGCAAAAATCATCAAAAATCTTAAAAAGGCAAACTCTATTGTTTCACGCGGGTACAGGGCACTTTAGTGGATACATTTCCGTACAATGCGAACATCACAACAAAATTGAACACCTAATTTTGTTAGTATCAGTATTAGTTGAAAATGTAAGATATTTGGAAAGTTTCCGAAACAGCGACAATAAAGACAATAGAAAAGAAACATCCTAAAAATATGTTTCTAGATGCAAGCATGGCCACCTATGCTACAACGTTGAATGTGGTATATTTTATTGATTTTTAAAAAAGTGGTGCAACATTTAATATTCAAGAAATATAGAAGTTCAAGCCCTAACCAAACATGTCAACCCGGAACGTCGCCAGAAAATCCAAATTGTTAGTTTTTTTCTATCCAGAAAATCATGAAACGTTCTGGATTACTGGTTTACGTGTTGCAGAAAATACCGAAATGGAGAGATCAAATCCTACCTAATTAAACTTGTCTCAAATTTAAAGCTTCATCAGAAAATCTAGTTGAACTTTATAGGGTTTTATAAATTGGCTACGAAGTCAAAGAAAATCTACTATTATTGTTGTTTTTATTTTTTATGGCTTTACCCCGACTGTTGTTCGCCTGTTTTGAAACTAATAAACATTTCAAAGATTCAATTTAATTAACAAATCATGGAAGATAAAAAAAAACAAATATTATTACTGTCGACCTTCCTTGTGATGATTTTTTCCTCGGTGGACAGGTCACCTTCTGCTGCTTGCTAATCGTTCCGTGTGCCTTCTTCCTCGCTCGTGTTTGTGTTCATATCGTTGCCGCTGGAGCTTTGATTTTCGTTGTTAGATGTTTGGTGTTTTTGTGTGTTTTCTGTGACTCTAGTATAGCCGTCTTTTCTATAGTTTATTACTTCCATAGGTATGTTAGCTATTGGTTTGGGGATACCATGGAATATCTGTAGCATATCAGAAGATATCGAAGGTTGTTTGTTAGTATTGGTTGTGTCGGATGAATTTTCTTTGGTTGTTTCAGCGCATGGCCTGCCGTAGTGTGCCGTCTGGTTATTGAACTGGTGTCTGCCCAGAGTATGTATATAGCGTTCTTTGGATGTAGTAATCTCAAAGTTTACTGTTCACCGCTGCACAGTGGTCGGAAACGCCAAAAACGTGAACTTAATTCACTAGAGGCCAAACCATCGAATATATTCACAGGGTGTCTTTGGAGGAATTGTTCGTATGAATAGTCCCCACAATCTGATAACAATTGAAATTAGGCATAGCTTACTATGATCGAACTAAAAAAAATAACTTTTTATCCTGACGAGGTAGAAAGTTGGTGCCTTCGACAAAGTTTTAGAAATGCTCATAGTGAAGAATTTTGTTGAAGAACTTGAGCTTGTAGGACTAAAGGTTATCGATTTATAAGGCGTTTTCTATGGCAACCCTCTTAAATCTAGTTTTTTTATATAACTTTTTTCATTGTGACTTTTCGTGCAAACTATGTTCTAGACAAATGTGTAGGTATCAAAACTACATAATATTGCCGAAGACTGAATGTAAAAATACTCATTCGTTTAAAGGTTCTTGAAGACTTTTACATTTTTTTACAACAACTTCAACTATGTATAAGAAAGAAAGGTGCAAACCAAAATACACGAACAGGCACTTTTTTCACTGTCTAAACTATGCACAATAAAAATAAGAAGGTTTGGTGCGTGGCACTCTAGAACCCTATGAATAGGGTAAGTTTACCGTATCTTGTATTTCGACCTTTTCCATACAAAAACCTGCAAAAAAATTTAAGTTTTTTTGCCACAATTTTTGAAATTCTTGGTTTGATATTCAATTACAAGTATTACTTTCACATATATCTGTATATTTCAGATTCTATAAGTGTGGGAGTAAAAATGTGAAGTTTTTAATATCATTGGAGATCCTAAACTGATATATACCCAGTTAGACATGTCATAATGAATTTAATGCCTACAAAAGGATGTCATAGCATCAATTACTAAATTTGACGGAAAAAATTGAAAAAAATTTTTTTTGCTTATTTTTGTATGGAAAAGGTAAAAAAACATGATAAAGTAAACTTACCCTATACATAGGGTCCTAGAGTGCCACGCACCAAACCTTCTTATTTTTATTGTGCATAGTTTAGACAGTGAAAAAAGTGCCTGTTCGTGCATTTTGGCTTGCACCTTTCTTTCTCATACATAGTTGAAGTTGTTGTAAAAAAATGTAAAAGTCTTCAATAACCTTTAAACGAATGAGTATTTTTACATGCAGTCTTCGGCAATATTATGTACTTTTAATACCTACACATTTGTCTAGAACATAGTTTGCACGAAAAGTCACAATGAAAAAAGTTATGTATTAATGTATTTGACAAAAATCTTCCAAAATGCGATAGTTTTCGAGATATTTGGAATTTTGTTCTAACAAAAACAGTTAATTCGAGTAATAATGCCATTTTTAAAAGTTATTCATAAAATGTCAAAAATCTAATGTTTATCGTTTTAAAGACGTAAACAAACTTTTTCAGTGTATTTGGATCATGGAGAAGCTTTCAATAAAAAAAGTTTCCCTAACAACAACTTTTGACATATTTTTATAATTCATACTATTTGCAGTCAAAAATACAATTTCATTTTTGAATATAATTGTAAACATGCTCATAACAAAACAATTCTTAAATGTAGTAGTTTTCGAGTTATTTTAAAATTTATTTCAACAACGCAATTATTTTGTTTTATTACGACCTTTTCGCATTTCTCCATAAAAAAAGGTTTTTCAAAAGGCCCATAAAATTTCCTGTAACTTTTCCTTTGATATCAATTATTTCTTTGATATAATTGTGTTGCTAAAAAAAAATTTAAAATGTATGGATTTTATTTACTGTGCAAAATTACTTCCATGCCGGTGAAACCTGAAAAGTTTAATCGGAATCTAAGATGGTCGGTCATAATTTTAACGATTTTCACGGACGGATGTTTGTGGAATTCCTCACTTAAAAATGTTTCCTTTCTCTTTAGGTTTTTATTGACGAAATATTAAAAAAAAAATTAAAAATGGAATTTTGCAACTTAATTTTTAACATAATTTAAGATTTTCGAAAAACCCTCCCCAAGGTTGAGGGGTTTGACGGTATTGTAATCATCATCAGGCATATTGCGTGCTTTAGCGTTAAAGAACAACTGCTTTAAGATGGTTATTGCATTACGCCTCGATAGTGGTGCATCGAGGGGACCGAGAGGGCTTATGCGCCTTTTTTATATTCTATGTTTCTTCATATTCTGCACCAGCGCATACAAACGCTCAACCACTGGTCTGTGCGCGGTGATGTGACTGACTGGCGGGTCGACGTGCATTGACTTTTGCTGTGTGCCGTATTTGCAAATATTATTCCACAATTTGATGGCGGTATTCGTGGACGGGGCTCACAGTGGGAGTCATTGTGTGTCCATTTATCTGTCGAATTCGTCATCGTGCATATACTAAATAAATTAATTTAATAATTGAATTAATTTAATAAATACATAAGTAGAAACCTATTAGTTGTCACTTTGTAATAATCGTAGTTTTTCGTACTAGTGTATAACTGTTATGTGCTAGTCGTATGTCTATCTATGTATGTATTCGTCGAGTATTTGTGGCAGTTGCGTCAGGGAATGGATGCAAAACTGGCGTATATGATAGAATAGTGGCTAATACTTCTGGTGATCAATTTGTGCATTTGGTTCTATTCTTTAGGGGAAATTAGGATTGTATTAATTCGGGTACAATGAATTTACCGACGCACGTGAGTCATTCATTCCCGGCCAGCATAGCATGATGACAGTCTAAATGCATGCAATTGTCGTTAATGGTAAATATACAACATTTGCTGCATTTAGACGAGTTTGATTGCATATTACATGTGTTTTTTTATTCTACTTCGCTAATTCGCTATGTACATCTATTAGTTTGCTTTTCTATTATTGATGTATACTAAAATAGTATCGGTCAATTTATATACTTCTAATCAAGCTCTTTACATCTTTTTTTCTTTATTCGGCATGTTATGATTTCTTTTATTAGTATATCTCTACTATACGCTATCTATACTCATATAGGTACAAACGCTCGGGGCCTTCGCGATAACACAAACCTGGCCACAAACGCGACCATGCAATTGCAATAATCCACACATACTTACACCCGCGATTTCGCCTACATGAAAAAACCCCGGTAGTTAAGTAAACGTAGCATCTTTAAACTTGCAAACGCGGTCTCAAATATTAACTCACCAATCGCGCGATCATGAAACGGTCACGTCCGAAAGTCTTACCTCGGTCCTAGCAGTCTGGACTAATGCCTGCAGTTGAACCAACAAAAACGCGTTCATATTCACTAAACAACACGTTCCATGGTGATATGACCTGGAACTCTAGTGATATGGGGAAACGGACTCTCTTCTACCATCTGTACCATACACTAAAAATTAAGCATCAGATTCACGGTCCGCGCGCGATCATTCAAGAATACACGCTACATCATTATAAATTTGAAATTATACACGCGAAGTCACATACACGTGACAAACACGTTAATATACAAATGCTTGAGCCCTTCGCGACCATCCACGGTACCTACACCCGCGGTCTCGTAAACATGATAACATCCCGGTGATAAAATGAATGTCTCAGCTCCTATAAATTTTCAAACACGGTCTCAAGCATGAACCTAAAAACTCCTGCACTCGCACGATCATGAATCGCTCACTTCCGGATGTTTCTATCTTTGATATCAGCAGACTAGGTCCATGCCTTCAATTGGTCCAATTAAAATAGAAAGCTCTCATATCCACTGGACACTACGTTACATGGCGACGGGGACTCTAGTGATATGGGGTAACTTATTCCCTGTCAGAATGTGAATTGTACACCGAAAACTAAATATCAAAATGAAGTTCCGCGTGACCATCCAAGAACGCACGCGTATATAGGAATGGCCACACGGTTACAAAATCCAGTTTTGTACACGCGTCACGTGAACGCGAGCACATGTTACAAAAGCGTTAACATACGAATGCTTGAATCCTTCGCGATCATCCACGCACACCCACGTTCGCGATCGCGCAAACTTAATAACACCCCGGTAATAAGGATAACGATTTAGCACTTCGTTTCAAACGCTGTCTTAAACGCAAACCTACAAACGTCCGTTTTCGCGTGCTCATCGATCGGTCACGTCCGGAAACCATTACTCTCTGTCCTAATAACTTAGGTCCATACATTTAGTAGGACCAATCAAAAAATAAAGTTCATATCCACTAGACAACACGTTCCATGGTGACATCACCGGGAACTCTAGTGATATGGAAGATCTCACTTTCTTTTAGCATCTGAGCCGTACACCAAAAATAAAGTATTAGAGTTACGATCCGCGCGCGATCATCCAAGAACACACGCGAATATGTGAAAGGCACACGGTTATAAAGTAGAATTTTTACACGCGAAGTTACATACACGTTAGCACACGCGACATACAAACGCACACGCGATCGAACACGTTAACGTACAAATGCTCGAGCCGTTCGCGATGATACACGCGATCGCGAGTCCCTACGCTCGCACATACCTGAACCGTACAATGAATATCACATTCAGAATCACGGCCCGCTACAATTGGCCTAAAGCAGTGTTTTAGTGGGCGACATTGCCTGTCTCGTCTGCAAATTGTAGTATGTGATTCTGACGGGGATCCCTTCCGAGAACCTAGCTCTACAGCTCCAGTAGGACAACTCTCAAAAAAAAACATAATTTTAGATTTTCGAAAAAATGACACATTTTTTTCAGCGCATTTTTTTCGTGCAGAAGTGAATGAATACTGTAACTTGTTCTCGGATAGTTTTGTTGTATGAAATACGGTTTTCGAACAATTTTTTTTTCCGAAAATGCTACACGTAGAAAATTTCACACCCTTTTAAACAATTGCTCTTGAATTAAAATTGACTGTGTAAAATGTTTAATCTTTCATCCCGGTGAAACGTGTAAAGTTTCACCGGAATCTAAGATGGTCGGTCACAATTTTAAAGATTTTCGGGCGGATCTTCGTGGAATTCCTCAGTTCAGTTTATAAATACCTATTCAATTATAGCTCAATAGTGTCCAAGGGCCCCGAGTGGTCTGAAAACGACTCTGATTCTACTCTGTTTCCGTCATTGATGTTATAAATAACTATAGCAAATAACTTGAGCATAACTATAGATTTTCGCGGCATAATATGAACAAACGAAGAACTAGTTATTATCAGTACCAACTTTTTGATGTTCGAATAATCTACAGTTGTGTGGGCCCTTCTGCAATTTTCTCTTTATCGCCCCTGGTCACGGTATACTTTCACAGTATGTACAAATATTTCAAATGGATCCCAGTAGATGTCAAAATGATGATGTTCCTAACGATCTTCATAGAATGCAGCAACTGATTAACACCACCTGACCAGCGCTCAAATCAAATCAAAATCTTATACGCGCACTCCTGAAAGTAGGTCAACGTTTTCAGAACGGAACATAATTCATCCTTTTTTTTAGCCGACGGTTTATTTCCGAAACGAAAAATTGAGCTGAAACCACAAACTGTTGTTCGGAACTGTTGTAGTGCCTGCCATAACTTTCACCCAGTCGCCCACAATAAACTGGTGTTATTTTTTTCTGGGAAGTGTTCTGTGTGCCTGAGAGAAGCCCAAGTCAGCGTGCATGATAAAAACTACTTTTGATTTATGTACCAGTTTGCTTCCGTCATGCAACGATGATTTTTCGCACTCAAAGTGAGTTTCGAAATGTGTCTTGGTATATAGCTTTGTTCGTTCTAGATGGAATCGGATAGTGGCTGGAATGCTTCCGTTGCTCACAGGTTCAATGTTATGTATCTGTATCTTCCGCTGTAGCATTTAGCATAGGTTCAGCGCCATGCAGTAATCAATTTTGGAATTTTCGAAACAATTTTTTATACGGCAAATAAAAGTTTGATTTAAATTCTATTACCCCAAGTTTCGTGAATTGGCGAACATTGTCATTGATAACTAATTTATACGCACAAAGAGCATCAATATCCATCAATAATAAACCAGATCTTTTGAGGAAATGGTCACCATTTCTCAATTTAATGTGAAATATGATTTCCAATATTTCTCAAAAACACGTATCCCACGACAAAGCAGCCCCTTGCTTGTACATATCTTGAACTGGCACTATCTCGAATCAATTTATTGCTATGACTATCACTTTTCCCAGCTCCCGCATTTTTTACTCTACCTTAAGCATGGTAATTATCAAATCCACCTTCCACATCCACACACCTTTGGTCCCACTCCATTACCAGTTGAGGTACGCCCGTTTCAAGATTCAAAATCTCCTCAAAGCGCACCTATTTAATTGATTCCCGAGCTGGATAAATCCAGGCGACCAACTTCAAACCTGCGTAGCTTCCCTAGCGAAGTACACGATGATGGTGGGAAAACTCCTTTCCCAACAGAGCGCTATAGAATTGAGCGTAGTAGCTCAGTCGGCGTCCGTTTAGAACTATGTATACATTCATACATGCGCGAAGCAAACCGGTTTTCGCTATCTGGTCAGAATCTGTTACAATACCTAACGATGAGAGCCGGCGAAGAGCAGAAGGACGAAAGCAAGTAGGAAATAAGAATCATTCTTTCCTAAAGCTACGCCTGTTCGCTGACCGATTGGCGCGGTGCGTGGCTCGCTTGAATATTCTTGCATGCTGGTCAGCGCTACTAATCCCCGAACCTAACCAGAAGTGGCTTCAATTTATGTCCGTTTGCGGGCCTCTGTTTACGAGTGTTCTCGCTTTGATGATCCCGTTACGGGGTGAGGGTAGTGGTTGTACCTACGTTGAACCATTCACGAGGAAGTGTCGGCGATGTTGTTTTGCTAATCTTTCTTCTAGGGTGTCATTTTTTACAGGGAGCTGATTCATACCTTTTTAAAGTATTTTGAAGTAAACAGGAAAAGTTGGCGTTTGCCAAACACTTCCGTCGTGTTAAAGCTGTTTGCCGGCGCAGAATGAGGTGGCACATTTTAGGATCCTAACGTACTACATATCTGGGAAGCAAGGATGTAAACAACTTCATTAGCTTCCGGGGTTGGATCCCGGAGCAACAACATCAATCACAATTTGGAAGTGTTTAAAATGGGTGATTTTTAATTCTGTTTGCTTTTGTTTCGGCTGAGTTACACGAAATCATGAGTGTTACTGATTCATCAGCATGTATGTACCTAAATGTACCGACAACAAAAATATTTACATTTTCTGATAAAAGAAATCGTAATGAAGCTATATCTTGTATCTTGTAGACTCTAGCACTAGACATCAAAGGGTTAACGAAAGCGTTGCGGCTGAAAGAAAAATATGGTTAAAAATTCACCCACCAACGAGCAGCGTTCGCTCTTTTGCATACACGATCGACATTATTTCAAGGTGAACTAGTAGCGCTTGTATACTCACAACCGGCGTCTGGAGTGTTTTATTTTTTGCTGCTACGTCTCTCCGATGTCGTCTACTTTCGATGTTGCAACGAACCAACCAAGCGTGTCGTGCCGTGCGTTACTGTGTTGGTGCATTCGTCTTAAGTGGTGCTAATTAAGCCGGTGTGATTCTACCACTTTTTTTACTGTTTTTACATGCGATTGGTGGTTGGGGAGGAAAGGTTCCTACATCGATGATGGATTTTCATTCAATCGGTTTATTTTCAGCTTTGGTCGATGGTACAGTGGATTCATTCAAAGGATGTGATTTGTTGAACTGAAAGCGAAATGTGCAAATTATAAATTAAAATAATCCTTCAGAGAATTGACAAGTTTTTTGTTCATATTCATTTTCGGCATCCTCCGGTCATCCCATCAACACATGAACTGAAACTAACGGTTTTATTTCCCTTCCGAAGAAAGACGTGACCAGAGATTTGTAACCTCAAAAATCCGACTTACCTCGACTAGGCATGTGCAGATTATTAACTATGGGAAACTTCCAAGTAACCCTAGCACCAAACCAAAATTATTTATTGACACTAAGTTTGCATTTTTAACACCCATTAGTCACGTGCACGCTTTTTCGATGCTTTAACTCATTCATGGCCATGTTTTTTGTAGACAACAATGGTTTTAAGCAGCACACCTAGAAAATATAGTGTGAATTTACGTCTCCTGACCCTGACATATACGAGCATCAAAAATGACTTAGTTTTACGTTTGATTTTAATTTTACATGACGTTTAATTTCGTAAATCATGTAATTTTACTCGTCATACAGCGTTTGTTCTGAATAGTAGGAAGTGTAATTTTATGTCATTGCGCATGTAAAGTATATGTTTCATGTAAAATTAAACGGAATACGGTAATGTTCCGTCAAATCGTAAATTACGGTTTGTTGAATTGTGTCATGTTTGCAATTACGTCAACGATAAAATTCAGATTTTTTTGGTGTGAGCTATAACTTTTCATTGGGGCTGGATTTGCTCACAAAAACAAATAAGGCTAATAAATGTGACCGTTGCCTTTCATTTGAGCATTAACAGTTACCAGGATCAGCTCTAGAACTGAAGTTATTGCAATTAGTCTGATTGGATTTCGATGGAGCAGTGCTGCCAGGGACAGTTTATGTTGATGATGGAAAATGAATTGTTCATATATCTTCGGTATGGTTCAATATTATTGAAAATTGATAAAACTTATCAATTTAGGCTGTCTTTGGCTATGTTTTTCACGCAATTGGACTATTGTAAATATTCTAGGAGAATTGTATTGAGCATTAGAAGGTAAAAATTGAGCAGCTAGCACTGCAAAGGAAGCACCTATCTTTATGAAAAAAGGCTTTTCGTGTGTCGTCGGATCAAGGTTTTCAAGGAAAAATAGTTTTAAAACCCTACATGCTTAAAAAAAGTTGGGCATGAAAGGGTTAATACAATTAAAGGGTTACATACCTTTTTTATTTTTCAAAAAATCGATTTTTTTTATTACTTTATCTGATTATGATTTTTCCGTGATCACGATTTTTCCGTGATCACGATTGCCGCAAAACCACTCAATCGATTTTCTTCAATTTTTTTTTTTCAATTGATCGTTTTGTAAATGAGAATTTTTTAATACAATTTTTAGGCTTGAAACAGCGATTTTTTGAAAAAACGTTCTCGAATGCAGGAAATAAATATTATTTATTCAACTAATCGTTAAGGTACGAGGAATACTCTTATACAAATGGAATATTTTGTTTGGGATTTTAGTTGATATATTGTTCTTCAATCGTCATCACCTCAAAGGGACCGTTCATAAATCACGTAGACTCAATGGGGGGGAACGGGGGGGGGTCTAGCAAAAGTCTACGTTTGCCTACGATGGGGGAGGGGGGTTTTGCGAAAGTCAAAGTATACTTTGATTTTTTGTTATTCTCGTATAAGCTGGATTTAAAGAGAGTTGTGTGCAACATGCTAATAGATTCAGCTAAATGTAATTAGTCAGGCACTTCGAAGCTAGTACACTATTGAGGTAACTACTCTTTAGGCGACCACTCAAAAGCAATTTTTTGGTTCAAAACAACAACCTGACAAGCTGTTTTGGTTTTTGTATGATGTTAAGATTTATTTATACATTCATTGTGTATGAAAAAAAAAGATATTTTCAGTCACGCAGAGCCACACCTACGAGTGTTCCCAGAGTAGACGTTCAACCAATTCCACGTTGAGGAGCGTCGCGTCGAACACGATAACTCTTGGTAAAATTGTCTGACAGAGGAAACACAACAAGATTTGTAATGCTTAGACTTCTAGTTACTCGTTGAACCAAAAAATAAAGAAAAAAGTTCGAATTTCGGAAAATAGCTTCATGAAAATCCGAAAAATCTCATATTTTACTGTAAAATTCGCTCACTTTTCTATAACATAAAAGGAAGATATTTTTTATTCAGTTTTCTGTGGTTTACATATTGTTTTTTGATAAAACAAATAAAGTCAATTCGTTGATTAGTTTTTGAGTAATTGTGTTCACCAATTTGAAAAACGCATTTTCGAGAAAAACGCTATTAAAGTTGCCGATAGATTGAAATCTGCTTGTGTTACAGCAAATACACGCGAGGAATGCATGGTTGTTTAAAACAAAAGAAGTTCAGCGTGGCCACCGAGATTGCGGAAAACTATTCTAAATATTCAATACTAACAATTAAGCGAAGAAAAAAGTCGATTTTTTACCCACCACCAGACGTCCCCCTTAATCAGTTTGAAATTTATGTTGCAATTATTTACAGTCGTGATTCGCTGGTTGGTCACTTTGTTACTGGACCGCTTTTCAGTTAGACCTCCGCTAGTTTGTATTTGTATTTGTTTAAAAAAAGTCCAACTGACAATTTGTCTAAATGAACTAAACTAAACTAAGCTAAACTAAACACAATTTAACTAGTGACAATACATGACGACGAAACTGCGAAGAGTTCATGACGAAGCCGAAATTTTCAGCAAATTCGTTGAAGTGACAACTCAAGTTGGCCATTGCCCAACTAAAAATCATTTAGACGTCACAATCTCATGACAAATATACTTTGACAATCAATCTGACAATAATTAGAGATGTGAACATATATATATAGATTTATAGTGGCAGATCAACTGTGATGCATTTTTAAAAATCAGCGAAATTAAATGAATTTCTTTCCATCAAAATAGAAATTCATATTGTATTTTGCGTTGCGTGTAATATGTCAAAACACTACAAAAAACTTGCTAGATTCAGCAAGATTCAGCAAAACGTCGAAAAAAGTGGATCAGCGTAGGACGTTTGTTAAACAAACTTTTCTGTGCAAAGTTGTTGCAAAAATGGAAATTAAATGCTTTTTTTAATTTGATGCAATTTTGTTATACATTCTTAGAGTGATCTGCCCCTAGGAACAGATGAATTTACACTACTAACGTCTCCTTTGTAGAGTTTTTGACATTCGACTGACAGATCCAACTAGCGAATCCAATTCGTTAGTTGGACAGAGGCTGTGGCCCAACCAGCGAATTACGACCATACACTGATTTCAAAATCTTTAAACGTCTGGTAAATTTTACGTTTTGACCCGGCGAAACTTCGTGCAAACCGGTTCTACTAAATAAATATTCGGAGTTAAGCTTTGATACTTTGCGATGATACTCTCAGGTGATATGACTCTTAATTACATAAGAAAAATAGATACTTTTGGAAAGATTTGGACTGTTTCGTCCCCTTAATCGAATAAGGTAATTTAGATTATCTAATTATGTTAGGAATATTGAAATTCGTCCAAGTAAAGTGCAATTTGTGTGCATATTTTATTTAACATTTCAGTCTAGATAATACTGAACATCGACAGCATAATTTTAAATTGTTTCTTAAAGTTTATTAATTTTTTATGCTCCACTAATGCTCAAAAAGTGATTGCTAACATAACAATTTTACACTGTTAGTGTAGGTGACATTTCAACAAAACTTAAATTTGAAATTTAAATATATGCTTTGAAATATTATCGAGTGACTTAATTTGAAAAGAAATATTCCGCTATACAAATATATATACACACCAAAAAAATCTGAATTTTATCGTTGACGTAATTGCAAACATGACACAATTCAACAACTAGTAATTCACGAAATGACGAAACATTACCGTGTTCCGTTTAATTTTACATGCTACATATACTTTACATGCGCAATGACATAAAATTACACTTCCTACCATTCAGAACAAACGCTGTATGTGGAGTAATTTTACATGATTTACGAAATTAAACCTCATGTAAAATTAAAATCAAACGTAAAACTAAGTCATTTTTGATGCTAGTATATGTCATGGTCAGGAGACGTAAATTTACACTATTTTTTCTAGATGTGTACCACAATAGATCTAAATACTGGTCGCAGTGGTTCGTCTCCAACAAAAAAACTGATAGTATAGTGAAATTAAAACGGAAACCTTTCTCAAAGTTGTAAGTAATTTATAAAATTGGAAATTTGTGATTTAGAGAAAAATATTTTGATTTTAAATTCCCTTGAATTAATACCAATTGATTTGAGGAGTCGTAGACAAGAAACCGATGTGAAAAGCATTATTGATCAATGTTTGCTTCTGTCATCAACATTTCAAAAGCTTGACATAAATCGTAACGCCTCACGTTTAATTTTTATTTGAACGTTATAATTGCTAATTTTACATTTTCCACAACTAAAAAAAATCGAAAAGTCTACGTAGACTTTTGTGGAGGGAGGGGGGGGGTTGATAAAAGTCTAGTTAAGTCAACTTGGTAGAGGGGGCAGGGGTAAACAATCTCAAATTTCGGTTTACGTGGTTTATGAATGGTCCCTTGGCTAAATTTCATGTTCTTTTAGATTGGCTTAAAACATCGGGGTGACTGATTTTAATTCTGACGTCAGAATTGTCAAATTAAAAATAGCAGATCTAATATGGCGACTGGGTTTGGCTAAATTAAATGTTTTTTTATATTGACCTATAACGTATTCTAGGGTTTTTTTTGGATTCGCTGGTCACAATGGTGCAACTGCAAATTTCGTGACAGATGAGTGTCGTCGAATTTTGTAATTATAATATCAGTATCGAAATCAGCGACCCAAAAAAAACCCGCAAATCGAGTTTTATAGTGACTGTAACAAAATTTGCAAATTTAGTAAAAAATAACTGCCATTTTTAGGTGCCATTTTGATTTTTCGAATTCTGACATCAGAATCGTAATCAACAACCCTAAAAACTCTCGTAAATCGAGTTTTATGCTCATGGTAACAAAATTCGCCATTTTGAATTTTCAAATTCTGTTATCAGAATCGTAATCAGCGACCTCAAAAACCACATAATCTATTTTTATGCTAGTTGAGAAGTTATCCCTGTCTCTGAATCTTTTATTGACCATCGAAATAATAAACTCTATTTTTGCATATTTTGATAATTTTTATCGAAAACACCAACCGACGATAAAACCTGAAAAATATCTATTATTTAGTTCAGTGTTTGAGATACTTGCAAAAAAAAATTATATCTCGAGGACTTTTAGTTCAGACACAGCCAAATCGAGTTTTAATTCTTTATAACTAATAACTAATTAACAAATTCACATGTTTTTGTGCTAGTTGTACTCCTTACATCCCTAAGAGTTGATTAAAAGAAAGAATTCTTATTTATATGTCAACGCCAACTAGAAATCCAATAAAAATTTAGGAAAAGTAGGTGGGACGTATACGTCCCACTGCGTCGCAAAGGGTTAAACCGAAGTCTGCATATCAAGAAGACTGGCAACTCTGTCCAGAATCTGGAGACAGTAACAGCAACGCCACTTGCGGGTAAAGGTGGTACTTCCCATAGTGATGCACACACACATATACACTTTTACATAAAGCTTCCTACCTTCCTCCAATAGAGACGCTGTAACCTCTGTCGCTTCTCGTTTGCATGGGGGAAGGAAAGAGATATCAGTGTTCTTAATATGCAGTCTTCGGTTAAACCGAGGTGTTTAGAGTTCTAAGGTGATTCGTCTTTTGCAGTAATTAGGTGAGGAGTGAGGTAACCGTGCAGCTGATTTCGGGGAAGAATAATGACAACGAACAATTTTGTTTACCCACTGAAATCCAATCAACATATGGAGAGAACTAGTAAACAATTTCGTTAGCTGTCGTTTCTAAAACCAACATGGCTGATCGGCGTTTTTGAGGATCGTAGCCTACTTTGAGGCACCAAACAATAACAATAGTACGTAGAATTAACCTATTGGAACCTTACAGGAGAAAAAGTCTATTCCACGTACTATTATTGTTTATTGCCATCATCATTATCGTGTCTGAACAATCCGAATGAGTTTCAAATTTTCAGGTAACTCGATCTTTCTCTAGTCTCCTGGAACGCCAGCGCCTCTTTCTCGATTGCATACAGCAGCGAGTGCGAAGTATTCGACGACTTCTACCAGGTTCTCTGCTGACTATAACTTTAACTGGTTTCTATTCTGACATTCGCACTACATGTTCAGTCAACTGTGCCTGACATATTTGATCAGCCTTCCGATGTCAGCATATTTGTATGCTTGGTATAGCTGGTGGTTCAAATGTCGATGGTTAGCTTTTTTGAATGTGAATGCCGCATGGTCATACAGAGCTACCGGGAGTATCAGCGAGCTGAATATTTTTTTTTTGCGCGTCTTTGGGCTACGGGGCTTTTACTGGATGCATAAACCATAGAAAGTCTTTCTTGCAGCCGCAACGCACCTTTGTACCTCGCGGCTACCATCGTTATCATATATCACTGGTGGTTTAAGATACACAATATTCGATTTTTTTAAGAACTAAATTCGAAGTAACGAACTCTTTTTTTCAAATCAAGTTCGCAAAAAAAATTGAGTACGAACAGTACAGTCTGAAGTTGTATACAATTTAACATATTTTTAGCTAACTGGGTATTTTCGGAATAGGGTTGTCGAGTACATAACGAAAATCGATGTCTGAAGCCATTTTGAAATCCAAGATAACGATTTCTGGTTTAGATAAAGTTACTATAACCTCAAAAATATGGGTATATCCGAAATCGAGTTGAGGAGTAGACGACGGAGATCGATATCTGAAGCTTTCTTTAAAAGCAAGATCTAAGATGGACGTCCGGTTTAGATAAATTTTCTGTAACTTCAACAATATGGGTATTTCCGGAATGTGACTAACGAGTACATGACGGAAATCGATGTATGAAGCCATTTTAAACCCCAACATGGCGGCTTCCGGTTTAAATTCTTTGTAACCTCATCAATATGGGAATGGGCTTCACGAATAGACGACGAAAATCGATATGTGAAGCTTTCTTCAAATCCAAGATGACGACTTCCGATTTAGATATAAGGGGCTGACAAGCCGTAATGCCATTTTTGTAAAAAAAAGTACAGATTGGTATAGATTTCTTTACATGACAGCAGGGTAAAATAATTTAACACTGCGATGCATCCCAGTAAACAGTAGGTAAACGTTGAGTTAGGCCGCTGACAGATTGATGCCGGGAATCTGAAGTGGAGTTGGTACTGACTGAGCGTGAACTGAAGCTGATATTAGAATGCGATATGCGAGAAATATGCATCCAGCAAATCAAAGCAAATCAAATGTCTGAATGAAAGCCGAGTGAATCTTCTCGGAGTTCCCACGTTTACTCTGACATGCTCCATTTGATTTGCTGCAAATATGTTTCTCGCATCCTTTTGTCATTACCAGCTCAGCTTCTCGCCGCTACTCTGTCAGCGACCTTAGGTTGACAACAATTTGTGGTCAAACTCTTTCTGAATTCTTGAAATTTTTGGTTTGGTTTCCCGGAATGAAAAATAAATGTAAGAAAAATGTTTTGTTTTAAACAGGCTGTTATTGTTTGGCCACAGAATTCGGCACAGAATTTTCAACTCACGGTACAGATTTAAATGTGGCAACACTGCTGACAAGTACAAAACGGAAATCGATATCTAAAGCAATTTTGAAGCCCAAGATAGCAACTTCCGGTTTTGATAAATTCTAGGAATTTTTACAATGGGACAATAATAGAGTAGTTATTGATAAAGTGATTTGTGTAATTTTTGTCAACCGAAAGTTGTTATCTTGGCCTTCAAAATGACGTCACTCATCGTTTTCCGCCATCTACTCGTCAAACCCACTTCAAAAATGCCCCTATGGTTACAGTTATACAAAATTTCGCTCACCTGAAAGTCGCAATCTTGGGTTTCAAACTTTCAATCATTCCATCATCACTCGTCAAGTCCGTTCCAAAAATATCCATATTTGGGATTATCAAGAATATTGCTTAATCAAAGGTCACCATCATGGATTTCTAAATGGTTTCAAATATCTATTTGTCAAGTACGTTCCAAAAATATCCATAATGTTAAGGTTATCGAAAATATTTTCATCTTTGGTTTCAATAAGATTCCAAATATCCATTTAAATCATTTACTTATTATTCGCGTATTTTGCATCTTTGAGATAAGAAACATATTCTCAAGAAAGGATTTACTCGTATTAAACTTAGAGGATTTTCGTGGGAGGTTCATAAATTTGGGCCTAAAAGCTGATAAAATCGGGGGCTGATAAAATTAGGTTCAAAAAGGTTCCAATCGTCCAATTTCATCATCTATATGCCAAGGCCGTTCCAAAAAAAATCCATATTGTTAGGATAGTCGAGAATATTTCTGAGCCAGTTGTTACCATCTTGGATTTCAAAACCGCGCAAATCATTCATTTTCATCATCTACTCATCAAGCCCATTCGAAAAATACCCATATTGTTGGGGTTATCGAGAATATTGCTCAACCAACGAATTTTATTAAGAATGTGAATCGTACTTTTTTACGAACAAAATCCCAAATAACGCACACTTTTTACGATCCAATTCAATTTACGATCCCCCGATTTGGTTCGTAAAGGGAGATTCCAGTGTAAATTAATTCATCGGCAACCTAGAACCGTACTACACCATCAGGACTACCTCGCTTTCTATCAGCTATGTATATTTCTTGTTGTTTTCTTGTAAAAGTTTGTAGTCAGTCCGACTCACGCGGCCTCCTTTCTGAAAGGCACAACTGCCTCTTCCACTGTTCTGCGATCAACACCAATAACGTCGATGTCGTCCGTGAAATCTCGTATATCTCGTGATGATGGTTCCATTTCTTTGCACGTCATAATCGAGTCAGATTCGTTTCCGGTTATTTTCACGCTTGATGTTGACCCATTCAGCATTATACGATTTAGCTTGATCAGATTTGCGGGAATCCATGTTCAATTACAGCTCGTTTCATTTCATTGAATCGTACGCAGCCTCGAAATCCACAAAGAGATGGTGAGTTCGTCGTAGGTAGACATTTGGTGCGTCGTTCATCGTCCTTATCGTAATTTGCTTATTTTTTGCCGACAATGGATTCAGACAACGGATGCAGTCAGCTAGCGATGAGCATCTTATAGGCGGCATTAAGGATCGTTATGCTTCGATTTTATGACCGGCCTTGTAGACGCTGGTAGAGGTGAGGGATTCCATGAGAAAGTGGTCAACCATAAAATATGACCATTATCGATTCGAACAAAATTTTGTAGTTGTGTTCGGTTTATCAATCTCTTTGCTTTCCTCTGCCAATTTGAACATTTTCTCAAAAGAGCATTTTTTAAAGGGCATACATTTTTTTTCATGCGACATGCATTTGGATCACGAAGAAGCTTTTAAGGGGTTATATACAAAGTTGTGGCGAAAAAGTGAGCTAAGTTCGTAATTTTTGTTAAAGTCTTGTATTTAGAAAAGTCAAAGACAGTTCGTTGGTAGTATTATTGAAAATAGAAAAAAGAAGTTAAATTCAAAAAAAAAAAATATTCAAGGTTGTAGGAGTTAAGGCCCATACCCGAAGCGTGTTTTTTCGGCAGAGGCTTGTGGTGAACGGTGTCGAACCGCTCAACTAAAACCAAAAAAACTTAAAGATTGTTGAGAAAAAATGTATTGCGGTGTACTTTAACGGATCGGTTTCCCAATAAAAAAATTTCCTGCAAAAAAATATGTTGACCGGAAAATTAAGTTTTGTGGTATTCAAAATTTTAAACAAAAATTTATTGCGAAGAATCGAAAATTGTTGGATGAAAAAGGAACCCTCCAAGTACACGAGAATGTAAATGCAATCAATTAAAAAAATATGGAAATCGGATGAATGGTTTTTGAGATATGACGTTCACCGCAACAATACCTTTCAAATGCCATGTGGCCGAATGCCATCTGGCCGAATGCCATCTGGTCGAATGCCATGTGGCCGTATGCAAACTGACCAAAATGGCTTTTTGCTGAAAGGGCCGTTTGGCAATTTAAGGAGAACTTCTCCTGCAAACGGGTTTCTTGCGACTTGTTTGCGCGTGGAATCGCAAAACCACATTGTCCAAAATTGTACTTTATCATACTTTATTAGACACAACATCAGCCTTTTCCGTTAACGACAGCATGAGGACAATAGATGTTAAACGTGATTTGAATTAAAAAAGTCATGGGTGCGTTTGAACTTTGTTTCATCAGAAACCGACACTAACTTATTGCCGGGATAATTTAGAATTCACTTTGAAAATTGACCTTTTAACGGAGGCCCGGAGGGCTGGGTCGCTGAAGCTATGTTTGTATGTATGCGACCAACAATTCTCTATGACTCATCAGATTAATTAGGAGAGCTTGACCCTTTCGTGCCCACCTTTTTTCTTGTACATATTGAGTTTTCCTTATAAATGATGGAGTCAAGAAACACGAAAGCCTTTTTGCCTTTCTCAATAGAAAGGTATTGCAATTGCTTTGAAAACCGACTTTTTAACGGAGGCCCGGAGGGCCGAGTGACATATACCATTCGATTCAGTTCGTCGAGTTCGGCAAATGTCTGTGTGTTTTTTTTTTTTTTTTTTTTTTTTTTTACAATGGAGAAGACCTTTATGTCCTAGCCCAGTACACGTGCTAACGGTAGGGTCCAATCTACCACACGGGGTGCACTGGGGGCGTGTCGGACTCAAATGGTGACCAGCCATTAATACCGACTAAACTCCATTGGGCTCCGCCATCATTCCTCCCAGGAACTACCTCTCGGTATTACTTCTGGGGGGATGGCTGTACTGAATGTACTCATTCACTCTCACTCGCGCGATCATACATCCTGTATGAGGCTTACTTGGGTGCTCTCTCAATCACACTTTGATTCACTCTCAAACACTCCCACATGAGGCTGACTTTTGTGCTCACCTTTTACGTTCCATGCGAGGCTGACTTGTGTGCTCACCTTACTCATTCCTTGCTAGGCTTACTTTTGTGCTCGCCCTACCCATCCATGTGAGGCTGACTTGGGTGCTCACCCTATCACCTGATTCACTCTCAATCGTGCCACTCTATTGTACCTTTGTCACTCCCTCTGGCATCCCATGTGGGACATTTTTCTTAGGCCCCACTTCTGACATACCATGCGAGGCTGACTTTTGTGCTCACCTTTTTCATTCCTTGCTAGGCTGACTTTTGTGCTAGCCTCTACCAACCTGTGAGGCTGACTTTTATGCTCACCCTTAACATGCAGTGTGAGACTGACTTGGATGCTCACCCTTTCACTCCTCTGCCACGCCATGAGGCATCGATAGCTTAGTTCCAACATACTACGCTACGACCCTCCCGTCTTGGCATGAGGCAGTCCACTTATACGCCTATACACTCACTCTTCTGTCTTGCTTCGGGGTGGCTGGGTTTACCCCTTACGCGGTTGCCATTCGCTGCGCCAACCTACCTCGGCATGAACAGACCATTCACTCTCTTATTTTGCGCTTGGCCTTTTTCGCTCCAGCTAACCAATCACTAGTTAGCCGTGCCCGCCGTCTGTTGCTTGGTTCGCCAGATTACCTGTAGCCTACTGGCAATCTGGATGGTAGCAGCCGAGACTGCGTTCCACTTCTCCACCGTTTGACACATCCGCTGAATAAGGGTATCCGGGGTTGTGTCCCAGCCACAGACGTCAAGCATTGCTCTTCTTTCGACGTCGAACCGATGACATACGAACAGTATGTGCTCGGCAGTTTCATCTACACCTGGGCAGTCCGGGCAGACTGGGACCTCCGCGTGTCCGAACCTGTGGAGGTACTGACGGAAACAGCCATGGCCTGACAGGAATTGTGTCAGGTGGAAGTGAACTTCCCCATGGGGTCTTCCCACCCAGCTCGATATGCTAGGTATCAGCCGGTGGGTTCACCTACCTTTCGAGGAGTTGTCCCACTCACGCTGCCATCTGGCGACCGAGGTCACCCTGGTGCGCTCGCGGGCTCCCCTATTTCCACGTAGCTCAAAGCACTCCTCATCTTCCCGAATGACCAGCCCGACTGGCATCATGCTCGCTATCACGCAGGATGCATCGTGTGATACCGTGCGGTAGGCAGATATCACTCTGAGGCACATCACGCGGTAGGTGCTCTCCAGTTTCTGTAGGTAACTGGTTACCCTCAGTGCTCTTGACCATGACGGGCCGCCGTACCTGAGGATAGATACGGCAACGCCTGCCAGTAACCTACGTCTACTGGCGCACACCTTTGAGCTGTTGGACATCATCCTCGATAGTGCCGCAACAGCAGTCGACGCTCTCTTGCATGTATAGTCGACATGGCTGCCGAAGGTCAGCTTGTCGTCTATAATGACTCCGAGAGACTTCAGACTTCGCTGTGAAGTGATCGCGACTTCTCCCACATGGATAACTGCATGTTGTGCCGACTTGCGGTTGTTGACGATAACTACCTCCGTCTTATGATGAGCGAGCTCCAGGCCTCTCGCGCTCATCCATTCCTCCACCGTGCTAATCGCGTGTTCTGCGGTTAGTTCTACCTCAGGAATTGACTCCCCGTAGACCTCCAAGGTTACGTCGTCGGCAAAGCCGACGATCTTGACCCCAGGAGGGAACTTCAGTCTCAGAACCCCGTCATACATGAGGTTCCATAGCACCGGGCCTAGGATCGAGCCCTGCGGGACTCCGGCGGTAATCGGAACCCTTTTCTGACCGGGATCGGTCTCGTATAGCAGTACGCGGTTTTGGAAGTAACTTTCCAGGATCCGGTACAGACCCACCGGTAGGCTAAGCCGGTGTAACGAGAGCGCGATGGCATCCCAGCTTGCGCTGTTGAATGCATTCTTCACGTCAAGTGTCACTAACGCACAGTATCGAATACCTCGCCTTTTTCGTTGGATCGCTATCTCGGCAGTATTTATCACTGAGTTGAGAGCGTCCACTGTGGACTTACCCTTCCGAAAGCCAAACTGGTTGCTTGACAGACCGTCCGTACCTTCCGCGTACGGGGTGAGCCTGTTGAGGATGATCCTCTCAAGCAGTTTGCCAGTCGTGTCTATCAGACAGATTGGTCTGTACGCCGATAGGTCGCCTGGCGGCTTCCCGGGCTTCGGCAACAGCACCAGTTTCTGCCTTTTCCATCTATCGGGGAAACGGCACTCGTCAAGGCATCTCTGCATAGCTAGCCTGAACATGTTCGGGTTCGCTATGATCGCTGCCTTGAGAGCGTTGTTCGGAACTCCATCCGGCCCTGGAGCTTTGTTCATTGCTAGGGATTTAGCCACTGCGAGTAGTTCTTCGTTCGTCACTGGAGCCACCATTTCGACCGTGCCCGCACTGTCTCGTAGTGCAGGTGGCCAGGGGCTTGTGGCTCGAGACGGGAAGAGTACTTCGATAATCGTTGCCAACCGGTCCGGAGACCGTTCTGGGGGTGAGGAGCCCCCTTTGGTCTTGGCCATCACAATCCGGTAGGCGTCACCCCACGGATTCGCGTTGGCACTCTCACACAGGTTGTCGAAACACGCTCTCTTGCTGCTTTTAATAGCCTTGTTAAGGGCTAATTTCGCAGCTCGAAACACTTCACGGCGGTTCTCTCTTGCATCCTCGGTGCGAGCTCTTTGCATCCTACGTCTAGCTCTGAGGCAGGCTGACCGTAGAGCTGCAATCTCGGCACTCCACCAGTATACCGGGCATCTACCGTTTCTTGGCAGTGTTTTTCTCGGCATAGTGGCGTCGCACGCGCGTGTATGTATGTGTGTATGTATGTATGTGTGTGTGTATGTGCGTATGTGTGTGTGTATGTGACCAAAAATGTCACTCATTTTTCTCAGAGATGGCTGAACCGATTTTGACAAACTTTGTCTTAGTGAAAGGTGCAACGTTCCCATAGGCTGCTATTGAATTTCTAATGGATCCGACTTCCGGTTCCGGAATTACAGGGTAATGAGTACGAACACGCAGAAAATGTCGATTTTAATAAATTCTGCAATGAATGTATAAAGGTGAAAATTTTTCCAAAATATGACAACTGCTTCGATTTGTAGTATTATGTCACTAACATCCATTCAAAGTCTATTTGGCCACATTGGCCACCATCATCGGTTCCGGAAGCCCCGGCGGAAGTATCTAAATTCAGAATAACAGTCACATCGGTTTCTCGGAGATGGCTAGACCGATTCGACTAAACTTGGCCTCAAATGAAAAGTATTGCGTCCCCGTAAATGTCTATTTAATTTCATCCCGATCCGACTTCCGGTTCCGGAGTTATAGGTTGTGGCGTGCGATCACATAGCAAATTGTGATTCAAACCGATACTCCGATGAAAGCAAAAAAGGTAAAAATTTCGCTAAAATGTCTCTCAAACAACTTAAATTTGCTGTTCTAGGTCACCGACGGCCAACCAAACTTTCGTTCACTACATTGACCACCATAGACGGTTCCGGAAGTGCCCGGGAAAAGCGGCCATCTTTCAAAATTTACGAACTCACATCAGTTTCCCGGAAATGGTTGGGCCGATTTTCACAAACTTAATCCCAAATGATAGCTATAATATCCCCACAGATGTTTATAAAATTTCGTACGGATCGCTTATATGGGGCCGGAAATATAGACTAAATCGTCCGGTCACATATGAAATTCCCATATAAGCCGGAACTCAAATTTTTTTTTCAAAGGGGGACCCCATGAAGTTTCAGAAATCGAATTCGTATTTTTGATACCAAACATCTTTAAAATGCATGAAACGTCGAGATTTTATGTTATCTCGAAAATTTTTTTTTTTGCAAAAATCGACTTTTTGGGACTTTGCCGATTTCGCACCTTTTTTCAGTTCAATATTACCGTGGCTGTTTTTTCTTCTTCAAAATTTTAGAACTCGAATAATGATTTATTTTCTTGTATATAGTTGTCATGTGATGTACACTAATAAAATGTAATATATACATTTAAAAGCTTTTAATGAATATAAACAACGCACACATTCTCGTGATTCATGATTGAGAAAGGCACATTTGCACCGCTAGGTGGATTAAAATAGGTTTTTCAGTTCAATATTACCATGGCTGTTTTTTCTTTTTCAAAATTTTAGAACTCGAATAATGATTTATTTTCTTGTATATAGTTGTCATGTGTTGTATAATAATAAAATGTAATATATGCATTTAAAAGTTTTTAATGAATATGAACAACGCACACATTCTCGTGATTCATGATTGAGAAAGGCACAATTGCACCGCTAGGTGGATTAAAATAGGTTTTTCATAATTATAGGTGCATCCATCGCAGTGCTAGAAGCTGCTCAATTTTCACCTTCCAATGCTTAGTACAATTGCCTAGAATTTTTACAGTAGTCCAATTACGCGGAAAATGCAGACGAAGACAGTCTAAATTAATTTCATTTTCAGACGTCAACGTAAACTTTCCCTGGCAGCACTGCTCCATCGGAATCGAATCAGACTAATTGTAATAACTTCAGTTCTAGAGCTAATACTTGTAACTGTTAGTGCTCAAATGAAAGGTAACAGTAACATACGTAAACCTTACTTGTTTTTGGGAACAATTCTTGCTAAAACCAAAAGCTATAGCTATTTAAAAACGTTGATGCTTATAAACATCATGGGCATGAAGGGGTTAAAATTATATAATTATATAATTATCAAATTTTGCTCTAGTATAATTCTTTGCTATTCGACGATGAAATTGATGTACTCATTTGAACACGAAACGAGAAGGATTTCTGATTATACTGGAGCATTCCTCACAATTACCCAATTTGAGCCCGATTGAACTTTTTTGGTGAGAACTCGATAGAGAAGCCAGAGAATTACGGTTAATGAGGTGGGACAATGTCAAACATGAAAATTGTACAGAAACTTGTCTGTTATGTAAGGCAAAAAACCAGACCGACGTTGAGAAATCAAGTTTTCGACAATAAAACTCATGTATGAAATTGCCTTTCTGGATTTATTTCGCCATTACTGTATTCTTTCGACAGAACATATTTAAATGTAGCGATTACTATGATGTCAATCATGTAGCGAAATAATAAGTAGACAAGAAATGTATGTTTAGCATCTGTCCGTTTTTTACCATTTGCATTGATATACTTTTGAAAATTTTGAGTTGGCATCCACCCTAAAATGACCCGTTTCATTTTAAAAATATTCCATCAAAATTATAACAACCGACAATTTTTCGATATTTCCCAATACCTCCCTAAGCAAAATTTCGTCATGCGTCACTAGTTACAGTTGAAATTTTCGACTATCGTTGGTAAATTTTTGGATTGGTAAAGCAAACTCAGACCTTTATTCGATATATGTTAAACCAGTTAACCGTTTCATTCTATTTTTAATTCACCCGTGAAACAGGTCGAGTTTGCGTGTAACAATTCCAAGCACTTAACCCACTACAATTCGGTTATTTATTTGCTTTCAGCAGTTAGGAGTTTTGCTTCGGCTCCGGCTCCGACCGTTCCTGGCGTGTTTGCTTCCCACTTGACAGAATCTAATAACCTAATATTCAGCTCTCCGCACTCACCGCACCGATGATGGGACCATTTCGCGGCGAAGAGCTGATATCGAGTCCTATTCCACGACGATTGTGTATCGATATTTTTTTCCTACTAACACCCCCACCTGGACCTGCCTGGTTGCACCGCGCTATTCCATCGACAACCAGACTAGCAAAACAGAAACAGAGGAAAATATATACAAGCCCTGCGGTAGGTCGATTTTTTTATTAAATTAGCGCCGATTTCGATTACCATGTCTGTGTGCCGTACGGTGTGCAAACATTTATCAGGCTCCAATACACTGGCGGTACCGGTACCAGCACTACTAAGTAACACTCGTGTGGGGTTATACTACTAACAGCAGCAGCAGCAGCTAGCGAGACACATGCCAGGCAGTCGGTTTGCGGTTGGTTTGGGCTGAGCTAGTTACAAAACAAACCGATGATTGCGGCGAATGACGATGATTATTCTGTTGATGGTGGTGATTACTTTTGCGTTGTGGTCGAAAACAAAAGTTGTCTTTAGTAAAAGACAGCGGTATCGTAATGATCCAGTTTTGGTTTCTATAAGAAGGATAAGGTCAAACACCAAAATAACAGCTAGGCTTGCATTATTGTTGATTATCATTACTGTCTATATAGGTCAGCTACAAAACGACGTCCTACAAGGTGGATTATTCACCTACTTTTTTCAGCCCCCCCCCCCCCTTTTGAAGCTTACCGTGAAGCCGTCGCCCCTTTAGAATGTGCTGAAGGCAAAGTGTTGGTTTATTTATCGATGTGTAAACGTGAATGCCGCCATGTGCTGCAGGTATACAGACTGTAGTAGTATCTTCGTAGGTAGTGCACTGCCAGTTCGTACTATGGACTATGGCGAACGAGTGGTGGTTTGAAGCTTGGAAAGGCGACCTCCTGGTGTCATATGGTTTCTCAGAGATGGCGTTAGGTGTACCGAAATGATCGCTGGGCAAGAAGATATTTTAAATTGATTCTTTAGTTACCGGTCGGTAATCAGGAAGTGAACTGAATCATTTGCGATTAAAATTCAAATAGATGTATTCTTTGTAGATTAGATGCTGCTTTGATGATTATGATAATAGTCACCATCTAGGCGCTAGGATTATTGACATATGTACCATAAAGTAAATTATATTATCAAATAACAACCAGATAATCGATGTATGAAACAAAGAAATGGTTATGATGAATTTGAAGAATGTTTCAAATGTAATAAAACAATAGCAACCTTTAAGGGGGTTGCGCTTTACTATTGAAGCTAAGTCTGCCGCAAATCGGTTCGGCCATCCCTGAAAAAGTTTTGTGACGGTAGTTGACACATACACTCATAAGCACCTATTTTCACAGATCTCACAGTACTGAATTCCGTAAAAAAGTCTAGATTTATAGTGATTGCATAGCATTCGCATCACAAAAGAAATACAAAAATAGTTTGTATGAGCATTACAGTAAATAAAAAGTATATAGATACACTTCGATAAACCTTAAACTGGTGTGACAGGTATCGGTTTCGCAATTATTTGTTCAATATTGTTTGCCACAAAATATCGCCATTTTGGTGCCGAAACCGTATTTAGAAAGTCGGAAATGTTTACGACCACCAAGTTAGTGTGCTGAAGTTTGTTGTTTTTTTTAAACTTTGTAGGATGTTTCTATTTTAGTAACCTTCTCTGAAAAATTTCGCTGAAGTAAGTAAAACTGTTCTGAAATATAAAAGAAACTCACTTTAGATTGATAGTATTTTTTTTAAAGTTCATAAGGCTTCCCTTGAATTCGAATGTAATTTACAATGCAATGAAAATACTGCAATCAATTAATATAACTAGAATAATAGAAATAATGATAATGATAAAGTTTGTGAACGTAGTAATAGTATACAGAACAAAGGAGAAAATCAAAAAAGTAAAAATTTCAAAGCAAAAAAACATGCAAAAATAAACAAATTTTGTTATTTTGAATAAAAAGAAAATCATGAAAATAATGATACTAATGAAAATTAGAAAAAACGTAAAAAATGACCTGGTGATAGTGGGGTAGCCAGAAATTGGGTTGGGGGGGGGGGGAGAGGGTTGATAAAAATTGTTGATTTTTCGAAAATTCTAAAATTTTGTGCAAGTATAATAAATTATAGAAAATTCAGAAACAAAATTAGTCTAACAGATGCCATTTGTAGTTTCTTTTATAATATGTCAATTAAGAGAAAGTATGAGAATACAAAGTGCACTTTTAAGGCGAAACAAATGTCCGAAAACTTTTTAACGGGAAATCATCATCACATAATTTCTAAAGCATCAACTTTGCAGTTTTAACAACCTTGAAGAAGCTGTCCAATATAAAAAAGCACATCTTTTGATGCAAAACTATTGGTGATTAAATCTTCTAGAAATAATTATGGAGAAACAACTGTTCAAAAATAGTAAGAGACTTAGTGTCTTCAGCAAAGTTGTTGATAATGTTATTTTAAACAACTTTGTTGAAAATATGAAGGCTACATGAATGCAGTATATCGAGATACACTACGACATTTAACAAATTTTCTTATAGCCAGTTTCAGAGAATAAATACTTATGTGCGAAAAAAATATACACTGAAAAAATGTTGTGTCATTTTTCACAAAAACAAAAATTTGTATTAAAAATTTAAACTGTAAAAAAATCCTACATTTCTATTCTTTTATATTTTGTCAATAAAAACCTCAAGAGAAGTGAAACATTTTGAATGGAGAACTTATCGGTAAAAAAGTTTTTCTAACAATAACTTTATACATGTTTTAAATGTCATACTAATTGACTTACAAAACAGTAATTTTATTACAGAATATGATTCTTAGTCTTATTTTAAATCAAAATGTATTTAACAAAAATCTTACAAAATGCGATAGTTTTCGAAATATTTGGAATTTTGTTTCAACAAAAACAGTTAATTCGTGTGATTATGCCCTTTTTAAAAGTTATTCGCATTACCCAATTATAAAATATTAAAAATCTAATGTTTATCGTTTTAAAGACGTAAAAGAAACTTTTTCAGTGTATTTGGATCTTGGATAAGTTTTCAATAAAAAAAGTTTTCCAACAACTGTTGACATATTTTTAAAATTCATACTATTTGCAGTAAAAAACACAATTTTCTTTTTGAATATGTTTCTAAATTTTTTTTTAATCATAATTCTAATAACAAAAAATTTCTGAAATGTAGCAGTTCTCGAGATATTTTAAATTTCGTTTTAACAACACAATTCGTTTGTTTTTACGACCTTTTCAGAAGTTATTCGCGTTTTTCCATCAACAATAATAAGTTTTTCAAAAGGCCCATAACATTTCCTGTAACTTTCTCTTCGGCATCAAGGTGATATTGTAAACCGTTTGAAAGCTATATGAAGGTTATAATAATATGAAATAAATAAAAAAAACTTTTATGCATATTTTCGGTATAATTTGGTCTATAAATAATCGGTGAGATGCATTGTGAAGGAAATTATTCGGAGAATCTAGAAAAATACTAATTCATGGTTACAGTGTTTGCAAAATATGCTATATTTCCAGTTAATAGTATTTTTCTCACAATTCGTTTTTTTTTTAATTTTGAAAATGTTTATGCTATTGAGTTTCTCAGATATTTTTGCACAGAAAAACAACTAAAACATCAATATAACTTGAACCAATCCCAAAACACAGTCAATTTGAAGCAAAAAGCTCACAATTGTGCAGCACGTTTATCGCTATATTCAGTAACCAAGCCGAATGTCACAATTCTGAAAACGCCGTTTTATAGAGTTTGTTTCAGACTAATAATGTGCATTTCTAACTCAATTTACGATTTGATTTTCATAAGATAGCACAACAGCGACGATATAGTCCAATATATTTCGATATTCTGAATACACGGAGTATTCATGTTTTCAACAAAATTAGTAACGGAATGTCTTCAACAAAGTTTTAACCTTAGGGTTTTCGGCTCTTTTTTCAGGTTAGAAAAATTTCTAACCTGACGTACGGGGTTGGGAATCGCAGTAAGCTGCATACAATGCAATCGACTGGACAACTACTCTATGCCCGCTTCATTCAATAAAATTGTTTGAAATAGCATTTTCGAAAACTTTGATGATGACATTAAATCTCGAACTAAATTTGTCTGAAAAGTAAATTTGTTATAATTACGTCTCGAAGAATTGACCACCAAAATTGTTTTATTAGATGCTTTACGTTGTAATATTCTTCAAAGATACTGAACATCCAAAGTTGGCAGTTTCGAAGTAATGTGATGGTGACTGTAAAAATTGTTTATGAGCATTAAATTTACATTTCATCAATATTAAAGATTACAACTCCAGAACAAGTCTTCGTATACAAAAATTTATTACACCATTCAATTAAACACTCAAACATACACCATTAATAGCCATTAACTTAAAATATTTTGAAATTTTTATTATATCCACTCCTCCTTAGAGGCTATTTATATAATTGATAATACAAAAAAAAATAAAATACCCATAAAGCCGATCCTGACCTACTACAGACAAACGGAAAACGTCATTTGTCATCATTTTCTTTCTACTTTCCAAAATATTATTGTAGTTGTTAATCACACTGAGTTTTTGTCACAACTCTCAAAAATATACATTTTAAAAAGTTATGGAATTGTATGCAATCTTTCGGTGAGCTAGTTTATATTTATAAACATAAAACTGCGCTTCCCATTCGAAGCATTGTCCTTAATCCATATTTCGGAGCATCTCTTCAAAAAAGAGCTCATGGTAATTTTACAACTATGAGACTTCGACAAAGAGATCGGTTACAAGATCCAGTACCCACAATTTTCCAAAAGTTCCCATGATGCTTAAACAATAGGTTCTCAATGTAGTGATCAGACATAATACTTACAAAATTTCTATGGAGCAATATTTAATTAAATTAGTCAGCATCAATTAGTTTTTTTTTCAGTCCACCAAATTTTGGTTTGAGGTCGTCAAACGGTGGGATAACAAAATTCCCACAAGTTTCCTATCTCATGCCTCCACGCGAGTCTAAGTCTATTGATGACATCTGGTCCTTAGACCGGCGACGACTGGGTGCTATCAGCCTTCTGCCGATAGTAGCAGAATGAGAGGGTGCGAACAGATCTAGTCTAGAAAACATTGCCGTAAAAATGAATAGTTGATCGGAAATTAGCCCTAATAGCACTTTAATCTGACTAGCATCGATGGTTACGGGTCAACACGTATTGAAAATTCGCCGCGTCTGTTTTTATGAACCTAATTTCAAGCTCCGCTATTGCTAACAAGCCCGTGCATCAGGTTAACAGTCCTTTATATTTCCCTTCAGTGTTCGTTATTATCGCTTGTATACCTGTATTCCATAAACAATCCGATATGGAAAATAAGTAATACTTTTCTTAATTTATGACATCTCGCGCTATTTTTGCCTGTATAATGTGTTATCACACGGTAGTTTTCAAGCCAATAAATAAATCGTAGAGAAGAAGTAGCGAGTTCTGTCCAAATACTGGTGCAATGAATAGTGATCCGGCCCAATACGCAGATAAGATTAGCTTTTCTAGGCAATGCTCCCACGGTCGGCTGTGTGGAGTTCAAATTGCTTTTGTTTAGGGAACATAGTATACTCTCGGTAGCCGGCTGCCCAGAGTTTAAAATGAACCAAAAACTAAAAAAGATCTTCTCTTTTTCGAGTGATCGTGCACTCGAAGACTAACTAAACAACTACCTAATAAAATATGCTTTACAGGTCGCATTGCTTGCTTGGAGCGCATCCTAGACCTGATACCTTTCCAAACTACCAACTCCGCGACACCTATGGAAGAGTCTGATGAATCGTCGTCCTTCCGTTAAGTAGGTGGAGCATCAACACTTTATGTCTACCTTATCCTTTATCCTTCCCCGTGAACGATGGAGATGGGGGCGGCCGGCAATGATGGCTATCATGCTGTTGAGGTTTCAATATGGGTCGGATTGGTATGAATTCCTACTTACCATTACCTAAGCAACTCTTATTAGATAATCAGCAGTCAAACATGATGAAGTCAGTGTGCAAATTTTGGTTTGGGGAGAGGGGGGTATGGTGGTTTGACCAGCAACCCCTCCCCTGGTTACGCTACTGCCTGTTGAATATAATGAATATATTTTTTTTATAATTTTTTATCAACGTTATCGTGATATCTCATTCTTTAGCTCAATTTTGAATTTGACACGTGGGCTAATGTGAGTCATGTTCATGATATCAGCTGTTTTATCATGATATTCGTGATTTCTCTTCACCCCATCGAAATATTATAGTTTTTTATTACTATCGGATTTTTTATAAACGTGATAGTAGGAATTAGTTGATAAAAGTGTTACAGATTCGCGGTATCCTGTTTCTTGAACTATATCACGAACGCGAATTAAAACTTTATAATGTGTATGTTATGCTCAGTGCAGTTTTCATTTTCTGTCCGGACACCATATTGAACCTTATCAAATGAATAACGATATTCTAAGTTCTAATAGCTTTCTTATATCTGCTGCTCGCACCTATTACTAGCCGCTAGCAGCTGGACATAACTACAGATATTCCAGAAAAATTCAAATTTTGTGAAATAGTTCATGTGAAAATGTCATGTCCATGTGCAGTGTTGCATGAAAATGATTACAGATATTTTCTAAATATAATAAAATAAATAATAAAATCTCTCAAGATAGCTCGTGAATCATGTACTACCTACTACCTATCATGAACTAGCTCACGAGTCCATAAATATTTTATGATTTTGTGAACTACTTCACCAGCACGGATTGTCAGTCGAGAATATAGTTCTAAGAATCCTGAAACAGTTTACGATTACATGATCAATGCTTTATGATTTTGTGAACCGGTTCACGTTTTCATGAATAATGTTTCTTGATTTTGAGAACTGTTTCACGAGCAAGAATGGTGAGTCGTTAGTTAATTATTCGCTATGAATCATGAGCTAGCTTACGATGATTCAAAGGATTCGTGAAAAATATCCCGATTTTCGAGAAATAGTTCACGAGAAAATGTTATGAATTCGTGAACTAATTCACAATCACGAAAACCAGATTCAAGATTTACCAAATCATGAATCAGTTCGCATCGTATAGTCGGACTCTGAATAATCTTCCTTAATCTATTAATACAATCACGAGTCAACTTTTGGTTTTATAAATAATGTTCATAAAGCTGTGAACTAGTTCACGTACAGAAAATCGATCTGGTAATGACAGGGTGGAAACCGTGACTGAAATTCGCAAGGCAAAAACGAATATCTCCACTAATGAAAGCGTTATGCCGGCAAAGGGAAATTGAACATAATTGTAAAATACATGATTTGTTTACGACCCTGTGTTCGTAACGTAAAAACGTGATTGTTCCAGAATTCATGGTATTTTATTCACGGTTTCGGGAACGTTTTGTTTCCGTGTAATGGTGAAAAATGACATCAATTTTATTTTCAAACAAAACTCTTTGGTCGGCTTAGTAGAAATAAGTTTTCATTGAGACAAATATCTTTCATCCGCTACAATAACAATAATTATTTAGTTAAATGCCCTTCCATTTCTCTCCGATGTTGTAGCGAACTCCATTGAATGTTTTCTTCAAGCATGAACCGCATTCATTTCATGGAGTATTTTTGCATCTCCTATAGTTAATCTAAGTCAAAAATTTCTATTGTTCAAATTATAAAGAAGAGATGGGTGGGTAATGAATTTTGAGTAACATTTTTTTTCGGAAAAATTTGTCTAAAGATACAAACGTCCGTTTTCAAAAGCTAGTCTTGGGAGAAGAGGGTCTGCAGACGGAGGAAATGTGCATCATATTCCATAAAGCATGAGCTAAATTCAATCCAAGTCGAAAAAGGTCATGCCTAATGTTTGCTGTTTCTGTCAAATTGCCTCTAGAATTACCCTGTAAAAACCGTTTGAGGAAAATTCGACCGAACCTATACTAAACATGTTTTACCATTAGGTTTGCTGAGGTTCTGAACAGCAAACCGGTCGCTAATCTATCCAGTAAATCAACTCGGTTACCAAATACCCCGCGAAACACTAAATATTGGGCTTTCACAAATATTGAACCTTATTCTGCATCAAGGCGGATTGATTTTCAAACGAATGTAGTCCAATCGAATCTGACATCCGTTTGATCTTGTTGTTATTAAGAATGTAAATCACGTACATGTGCACTAGAGTGACAAAAAATTACCCCTATCGGGCCACCCCTGAGTCGATTCCGAGTTCCACCAGGAGTACTTGCTCCAAATATGAAGCAAATCGGACAAGTCTAGCTACTGGACCAACGTGCCTGAAGTTTGTATGGGATTTTTCGACAATTTACATGGAGAAAACCCACTAGCTCGCATTTTCGCCGCTAGGTGGCACTGTGTGCATCGTATTATCACTGTAAGTGAAAATAGGAAAGATAATGTAATAATTTAATGGCGAGCCGATTGAATTTTCAATCATTCATTATTTTTCTGGGCAGTCTAATGTGCACCATCTGACCACCCATCAACGTGCTTCTCAATCGACCAGCGATGGATGAATGAAGCACATAAATACTGCAGGTCTTGTGTGATTTCTCAGGATCCGATTGTGTTTCTTAGGTGCTGGCGTTGGCGTTGCTCGAAAAAATGGGTTAATGAAAAGGTTAAATAAATGTCTTCCAGTCTTCCAGTCTTCCGGTCTTCCAGTCTTCCGGTCTTCCAGTCTTCCGGTCTTCCAGTCTTCCGGTCTTCCGGTCTTCCAGTCTTCCGGTCTTCCAGTCTTCCAGTCTTCCAGTCTTCCAGTCTTCCAGTCTTCCAGTCTTCCAGTCTTCCAGTCTTCCAGTCTTCCAGTCTTCCAGTCTTCCAGTCTTCCAGTCTTCCAGTCTTCCAGTCTTCCAGTCTTCCAGTCTTCCAGTCTTCCGGTCTTCCAGTCTTCCGGTCTTCCAGTCTTCCGGTCTTCCAGTCTTCCGGTCTTCCAGTCTTCCGGTCTTCCAGTCTTCCGGTCTTCCAGTCTTCCGGTCTTCCAGTCTTCCGGTCTTCCAGTCTTCCGGTCTTCCAGTCTTCCAGTCTTCCGGTCTTCCAGTCTTCCAGTCTTCCGGTCTTCCAGTCTTCCGGTCTTCCAGTCTTCCGGTCTTCCAGTCTTCCGGTCTTCCAGTCTTCCGGTCTTCCAGTCTTCCGGTCTTCCAGTCTTCCGGTCTTCCAGTCTTCCGGTCTTCCAGTCTTCCGGTCTTCCAGTCTTCCGGTCTTCCAGTCTTCCGGTCTTCCAGTCTTCCGGTCTTCCAGTCTTCCGGTCTTCCAGTCTTCCGGTCTTCCAGTCTTCCGGTCTTCCAGTCTTCCGGTCTTCCAGTCTTTCGGTCTTCCAGTCTTCCGGTCTTCCAGTCTTCCGGTCTTCCAGTCTTCCGGTCTTCCAGTCTTCCGGTCTTCCAGTCTTCCGGTCTTCCGGTCTTCCGGTCTTCCGGTCTTCCAGTCTTCCGGTCTTCCAGTCTTCCGGTCTTCCAATCTTCCTGTCTTCCAGTCTTCCGGTCTTCCGGTCTTCCAGTCTTCCGGTCTTCCAGTCTTCCGGTCTTCCAGTCTTCCGGTCTTCCAGTCTTCCGGTCTTCCAGTCTTCCGGTCTTCCAGTCTTCCGGTCTTCCAGTCTTCCGGTCTTCCAGTCTTCCGGTCTTCCAGTCTTCCGGTCTTCCAGTCTTCCGATCTTCCAGTCTTCCGATCTTCCAGTCTTCCGGTCTTCCAGTCTTCCGGTCTTCCAGTCTTCCGGTCTTCCAGTCTTCCGGTCTTCCAGTCTTCCGGTCTTCCAGTCTTCCGGTCTTCCAGTCTTCCGGTCTTCCAGTCTTCCGGTCTTCCAGTCTTCCGGTCTTCCAGTCTTCCGGTCTTCCAGTCTTCCAGTCTTCCGGTCTTCCAGTCTTCCGGTCTTCCAGTCTTCCGGTCTTCCAGTCTTCCGGTCTTCCAGTCTTCCGGTCTTCCAGTCTTCCGGTCTTCCAGTCTTCCGGTCTTCCAGTCTTCCGGTCTTCCAGTCTTCCGGTCTTCCAGTCTTCCGGTCTTCCAGTCTTCCGGTTTTCCAGTCTTCCAGTCTTCCAGTCTTCCAGTCTTCCGGTCTTCCAGTCTTCCGGTCTTCCAGTCTTCCGGTCTTCCAGTCTTCCGGTCTTCCAGTCTTCCGGTCTTCCAGTCTTCCAGTCTTCCGGTCTTCCAGTCTTCCGGTCTTCTAGTCTTCCGGTCTTCCAGTCTTCCGGTCTTCCAGTCTTCCGGTCTTCCAGTCTTCCGGTCTTCCAGTCTTCCGGTCTTCCAGTCTTCCGGTCTTCCAGTCTTCCGGTCTTCCAGTCTTCCGGTCTTCCAGTCTTCCGGTCTTCCAGTCTTCCGGTCTTCCAGTCTTCCGGTCTTCCAGTCTTCCGGTCTTCCAGTCTTCCGGTCTTCCAGTCTTCCGGTCTTCCAGTCTTCCGGTCTTCCGGTCTTCCAGTCTTCCGGTCTTCCAGTCTTCCGGTCTTCCAGTCTTCCGGTCTTCCAGTCTTCCGGTCTTCCAGTCTTCCGGTCTTCCAGTCTTCCGGTCTTCCAGTCTTCCGGTCTTCCAGTCTTCCGGTCTTCCAGTCTTCCAGTCTTCCGGTCTTCCAGTCTTCCAGTCTTCCAGTCTTCCAGTCTTCCAGTCTTCCAGTCTTCCAGTCTTCCAGTCTTCCAGTCTTCCGGTCTTCCAGTCTTCCGGTCTTCCAGTCTTCCGGTCTTCCAGTCTTCCGGTCTTCCAGTCTTCCGGTCTTCCAGTCTTCCGGTCTTCCAGTCTTCCGGTCTTCCAGTCTTCCGGTCTTCCAGTCTTCCGGTCTTCCAGTCTTCCGGTCTTCCAGTCTTCCGGTCTTCCAGTCTTCCGGTCTTCCAGTCTTCCGGTCTTCCAGTCTTCCGGTCTTCCAGTCTTCCGGTCTTCCAGTCTTCCGGTCTTCCAGTCTTCCGGTCTTCCAGTCTTCCGGTCTTCCAGTCTTCCGGTCTTCCAGTCTTCCGGTCTTCCAGTCTTCCGGTCTTCCAGTCTTCCGGTCTTCCAGTCTTCCGGTCTTCCAGTCTTCCGGTCTTCCAGTCTTCCGGTCTTCCAGTCTTCCGGTCTTCCAGTCTTCCGGTCTTCCAGTCTTCCGGTCTTCCAGTCTTCCGGTCTTCCAGTCTTCCGGTCTTCCAGTCTTCCGGTCTTCCAGTCTTCCGGTCTTCCAGTCTTCCGGTCTTCCAGTCTTCCGGTCTTCCAGTCTTCCGGTCTTCCAGTCTTCCGGTCTTCCAGTCTTCCGGTCTTCCAGTCTTCCGGTCTTCCAGTCTTCCGGTCTTCCAGTCTTCCGGTCTTCCAGTCTTCCGGTCTTCCAGTCTTCCGGTCTTCCAGTCTTCCGGTCTTCCAGTCTTCCGGTCTTCCAGTCTTCCGGTCTTCCAGTCTTCCGGTCTTCCAGTCTTCCGGTCTTCCAGTCTTCCGGTCTTCCAGTCTTCCGGTCTTCCAGTCTTCCGGTCTTCCAGTCTTCCGGTCTTCCAGTCTTCCGGTCTTCCAGTCTTCCGGTCTTCCAGTCTTCCGGTCTTCCAGTCTTCCGGTCTTCCAGTCTTCCGGTCTTCCAGTCTTCCGGTCTTCCAGTCTTCCAGTCTTCCGGTCTTCCAGTCTTCCGGTCTTCCAGTCTTCCGGTCTTCCAGTCTTCCGGTCTTCCAGTCTTCCGGTCTTCCAGTCTTCCGGTCTTCCAGTCTTCCGGTCTTCCAGTCTTCCGGTCTTCCAGTCTTCCGGTCTTCCAGTCTTCCGGTCTTCCAGTCTTCCGGTCTTCCAGTCTTCCGGTCTTCCAGTCTTCCGGTCTTCCAGTCTTCCGGTCTTCCAGTCTTCCGGTCTTCCAGTCTTCCGGTCTTCCAGTCTTCCGGTCTTCCAGTCTTCCGGTCTTCCAGTCTTCCGGTCTTCCAGTCTTCCGGTCTTCCAGTCTTCCGGTCTTCCAGTCTTCCGGTCTTCCAGTCTTCCGGTCTTCCAGTCTTCCGGTCTTCCAGTCTTCCGGTCTTCCAGTCTTCCGGTCTTCCAGTCTTCCGGTCTTCCAGTCTTCCGGACTTCCAGTCTTCCGGTCTTCCAGTCTTCAGTCAAGTTTGTAATAAATATATTCCAAATTCGTTACTGCTACTTTATGCATGTATCAGGCAACTAGCAGTTGAGAAATTGGATTCTAAGATGATTAGGGACCATCCATATACCACGTGGGAAATTTAGGAAAGGCTAGGGGTCATGGGAAAGTCCACGCTTGTCCACGGAGGGAGAGGAGCGGCTCAAGAAAGGAAGTTTTGGTACACGTGGTATAAAGAAGTGAAGGTCCTTCAGCATCATAGTAGTCTAACACAAATTTTCCGCAAAACCTATTTTTATGAAACTACCCTCAAAAAATCTTAGGAAGTCCACGTTGACATCGTAGGGAGGGGTAGGGGTACAGGAATTGTCCACGGAGGGGGACGAGGGGGTCAAAAAGGAAAGTTTTTTTTTGTACACGTGGTATATGAACGGCCTCTTATGACTTTCATTGGTTTAATTTTCGATAAAAATGCACTAAAAAAATTCAGTTTGGACAAGGCAAAGTTTTTTTTAAAATAACTTTTTTTCCTTGAAATTGCCCAACATGAACATAATTACCTGTCTAGGAACAAAATTACATCCAAATTAAAGTTTTTTTTTTAAATATAATTTAAATTTTTTAAAATCGATTTTTTCAGTGTAGGAGTCGATGAAGATTTTTTTCAATATTTTTATTCAACAATTAGCCTAATTTTGTAAAAATCACTCCTGCTACATTTTTTTGTAGGATTTGTCATTTTTAGACTATAGCTATTTGAAAAAATGCCAAAAAAAGATTGATCCTTTTCAAAAGACAGTCTAGATCATTTTTAGTAAAACAAAGTATGCAAAGTGGCTTTTTGTGACAAAGTTCTCATGTAAAGAAAGTTTCATTAAAATCTGAGAAGGTGCTGCCAACATTGGTTCGAGATGGCGGGAAATTCGTCTTATACTAAATTTGGGCCATTTCTTTACGGGGTTCTGAAATCGTCAGCCATTTTAAACGGGGTGACGTCGGTTTACAAAGGAATTTCATGCCATAGGCATTCATCAATCCGTATCTCCGGAACCGGAACTCGATTCCAAATGAAATTGAATAGCAATCTTGGTAAATATCACACTGCGTATTCGAGCTTACGTTGCCGTTGAACCATTTGCCAATGTGAACATTATTTATTAACATTCACTCTTACGTATCCATAAAAACATTTTCCAATCTCGTTGAACTGAGTGGAATGATATATGCGACTTTGTCCTCCACCTTCACTTTCTCCCCTGCCGAATTGATCAGATAGCAAAAATTCACTCCATTCGAAAGCCGCAGGAAAACTGCATCGAAATGCGTTTGTTCTCCATTCGCCAACCCACCCGCCAAAGTGCAAACCTTGTTCCAATAGCATTCCTAATCAGCTATCTGCATAATAATTCTTATATATGTACGCACGTCGTCTACAATTCAACCAGGTCAGCAATAACTAATTATAGGATTTCCGCCGCACTAAAGTTCCATAACCACACGCCCCAACAAATGGTGCGTTCGTCCGTCCGTTCGTTGGTTGGTTCGTTTGTTCAGCGGAGACGCATTATGCATTGTCGGTCTACCATTCCGTAGGGCTAGGCGTAAATCCACCTGCAAGCTCCGTAAACTGCATAGCAGAGCCGGGCAAAACTGTGTCAATTGCCTACTTCCGATCCTAAACCCGGGCCTTTTTGTATTCCGCAAAGTCTTTTCGTCTAAAAATATACCCATCAAGGAGCTAACTTCCTCTCGCTCTCCTTTTCTCATTATAATCACGATTCATCCATCAACGAGCCACCGTCCAAAAGGGGGAACCTCTTTTTTTTCTTCCTTTTTAACTTCTTTTGAATGTGCCCCTCCTCTAAATGGGGTGTGAAAATTTAAATCTATGCTAATAAATCCTGTTTTGGCCCAGAAACCTGACACTTGATCACGCGAAACCGCTTGTGTAGGCTGCACAGCAGTATGTATGTAGATTAAGGATTCAAGTGTGCTTTCGATGCGGGGCATGGTTTTCCACCATCGGAAGGGATAAATGAAACGGGGGGGTTTGATGTATAGAAAATATTGCCCACTAGTAGTTTGCCTCTCTACCCCCGCCCCCGGGTACCACTCTACACGGGTTACGGTGAACCACGGTTCGGCTTTCTTCGTACATCTATGTTAGTGGGTCACCTAGTAACCGTGAACTAGTATCGAGGTGCAATACGTTCTTTTTTCGAGTGTTTACAACTGTTTTATGGGAGCAGAAGTAGGTAGTTATGCTGCGTTGGAGGCAGTTAACAGGGGTTGATTGTGTTTAAATTAATCATGTGCGGTAGGTATTCATATCGTTTACGAGGCGGAAGCTTTCGAGGGGGGTAACAAAAAAAATGTGCCAACGAGGAATTCGATAGCGGTGACAAACAAACTGTCGAACTGTTCTGTATCGATTGTATTCCGGGTTGGATAATTATATTGATTCATTTTAGATGCTAACAGTTTGTTGGGTACGTTTTTGTCTACTGGACGATAGAACACATTTAGGTAATTTATGGAAGACTCTAGCTCCAACTACCAATGGTTGGAAAGCAATAGACCTTTGCTTTCTAACAATTGGTAATTGGAACTAGAGTCTTTCTAATGTGATTGTGTAAGCTAAGAGGACGAGCATTGTCTTGTGCAAAGTTTCCCTGGGTTCGGTTTAAAACCCTTCCCTCAACCTTTCAACCTACCGAAAGTTAAATGTAAATGTATAGGAACACTAGGCTAGCAGCTAGCATCACGGCCCACATTTTTTGCTAGCAATATTTTACGTACTACCACACAGTGTACCCTTCAAGGAATGATGAATCAATTGGCAACTAGATTTGAGAATGTTTAACCAACAAAACAAATAATCTCAAAAATGAACAAAAACATGATAATCTCCAATCAGTTGGAAGTCAGTCTGGCTCCATTTACAAACAGCACCAGTCACAAAATGTTTTCAAAGCAGTCTTCCCTGCTGAACGCGGTACACGGGTACAAGTAGGTTTTGTGTTTCGTTTTGCGAGGGTACTTCGGGTTCGTACTGCACTCAGAAATTTGTACCTAAACTCGTACCGGGTGCATGAGTGCGGTTCACTCGTGGAAAACTGAACCAAGTGTGTACCGGGTACAATGTTGGGTACAATTTTCGTTTTCTGCTTGTCGTACACCGTAGCAGCTCGGTTAGTTTCACGCAGTCTTCACAGTTGAATGTGGTACACGTCCCAGGCGATTTTTAGCTTCCTTAGTCACTAGATATAGCCGATACAGGGTCCGATTTTTTGCATATTTTGGATCTCCAAGATAAGAAGAATATGCTCAAGAAAGGATTTACTCAGTAGTAAAGTAACTACTGGAGCAACATTGGTTGAGAATGTCCTCCAATCGCCTAGATGATCTGGTTATTCGTGGGAATTCCATTGATTAGCAAAAGTAACTTACTTTTTGAATACCTTGGCCAACATATTGGGCTTTTAGTATTGAAACAACTGCCGAATATAGATAAACTCATTTCTGCAAACTTTCCAAATATGTACATACATTTAACTAATTTTTATGTATTGATACAAAGCATAAAGTGCTATAAAGCTAAGGTCGGTGGTGGCATAAAAGCAAATAACTTTATAAGGTCCTAACGAACGCCAACATTGCTAGTGATGGTAAACAGACAGCCTTAAGTACGATTCATACGATGCATCAGGTTTCCATCCCCGGTAGAGAACGACAATATTAATGACATGTAGTTAAATGGAGGCATTTACACACAACATCAACAGTACGGAGCGTTTTTATGTACGGCACGTGTGAACAGACACACGAGAAGTGCATTTAACTTATCCTGACGGAACGGTGACGTTCCGTTGACGTTGGCGGAAGCTAATGTATAGTGCTTTATCCTGCATTATGACGGATAGCTTTTTCAAGCAAATATAATTCGCATTCTCAATAGCGACAGCAGAATCGAACGCAAGTTTGATTCAAACGAATGAACAGTCTTGAATACGACGCAAAGCGCCGAGATAGCATATTTTTACGCATGTCAGCATCTCCTACATGCTCGATATAACGCACCGGATTGAATACGAAAACAAGATCATGCTCGTTCGTAGTAAAGAAAAATTCCAACCACACTGACACACCGGTATAAACCACAACCGAACTGCACCCGGTACAAGTTTGGGTACAAACCGAAGTACAAACTCGGGTACAAACTGATGCGTACAGTGCAAGCACGAAGCAAAGGCACAAAACGAACCACAAAATCGAGTTCGTGCCGCGTTCAGCGGGGTACACTGTTCACTACAAATCTGAACCGAACGAGTGCAAGAGTTTGGTGCTGTACGCGTACCCAATATGTTTGCACCGGGTACAAACTTAGTGCGGTTCCAGGAAAGACGGATTCAAAGCAAAGGGAGAAAAAAGTTGAACAATAAACAGTTACCCGGTGCGTTCGTGTTCCCAAAGCTATTGCAATCATATGGTCAAAGCTCCGAAAATGGCAACCACAGACGAAAAAAAAAAATTATCAATTTCTGCGCCAAACTGATTCTCTGATATTGAACAATATGAATGACGAGCCCAAATTTTCCATGCCTTTCATTTATTAAATCTTTTTAATAATTTGGCACGACCTGAAAATAACTAAAAGACCACATTCAACATTTTGTCTCGAACCATTTTTATCGTAGTCTAATTTCAATTTGATAATATCTCTCAAAAATTTGCGACGAAAATGGACTTACGCTTATTTTGAATGGGGAAGTAATGAGAAACAAGTAATTTGTAACGTGACAGATAGAAAATTCGAAAAATCTTTTTGGACCATACCAACAGCTTGTGTAGAATGTCTAACCTATATTTTTTTACTTCTTTGGGTCTACTTTCCGAAATAGGAATTAATTATTTAGTGTGAATATTTTTTTTCAAAAACGAAAGAAATTGTTGAAAAAAATACAATTTCAAAAAAAAAAACTATTTTATGAAATTTTTTGTTAACCTAAACCTAAAAGTAGAAGAAACTCTGATTGCATTATGAATAATCTATCAAATAAAAAGTATTTTTTACAACAACTTTAAGTATGCTTTTAAATTTCGTAGTAGGCCAAACATAATTGTAATTTTCTCATTCAATATGATACTGAATTTCATTTCAAAGGAAAATATTAATCTTAAAGGAAAATCTTAAGAAAAATATTCTAAACTATTTTGATATTTTCCTCAACAAAAATATGAAGTAATGAAAATACGCCCTTTTCATTAGTTATTCACAACTATCAAACATAAAGAATTGTTTTAAACATAATTGCAAACAAAAAAAGTTTTAAATACTTTTGTATTCTGGAGAGAACTGGTAACTGGTATCAATAAAAGATTTTCTAATAAAAACATTAAACATATTATCAAAAGTCATTTAATTTCGAATAACTTTCAATAATAATGGATCATTCCACGCGAAGTAATCAAAAAAATATGCAAACTTGAAATCGACCTTCACGGATTTGAACTAAATTTTGAGGAATAGTTCATCTAGGGTCAATATATAAAAACCCAAAATATTTGTATCAATCGAACCACCCCTCGGGCCATGGGAGGACCCCCTCCCCGTTTTGACAAATTGCCAAAACCATTGATTTTCTTTTGATAATATCTCCGGTTCTGTTTACTCTGGAATCAAACCGCAAGATGGCTGTTGAAGAAAATTGTTCAGAGTCTAGAAATAATATTAACTTGGTGCAGTGCTGCTAACTATGCGATTTTTTCAGTTAAATATTAAAAGTTACTTTTTCTCTCAACACTTATTTTTTTAATTTTGGAAAATGTAATACCGTCGTGTTCCTCAGATATTTTTACATAATAAACACTTATAATCTCAATTAAGTTTTGTTTTTTTTGTGTTTCGAATTCATCTCGTCAGTAACTAGCACCATCTGGGTGTCTAGTTAGACGATGTATCTAAACTAGTACCCAAATTAGCACTAGTTAGATACAAAAAATTCCAAACAGTTCACAGGATATATGTGAACGCCTAAAGCCACATGTCCCGAGTGATGTCCCGGGAATGTACTTATAATCTCAATATAATTTGAGCGCATGTTTTGAAGGGAAAAACTCACATTTTCTAATATAAAAATCAATTTTATTTGGCCAAAATTGAGAAAATCTTCAAACGGTCATAGAAATCGACCCTGATCTGCTAGAAGCAAACCAAAAAACGTAGTTTTTCATTATTTCTCGTCAACTTCACGACAAATTATGTGTGAACTCAGAATACTAAAGTTGGTTTTTTATTGTTGTGCACTTGTGATTTAATATGGTAAATTTTGATTTTTTGCTTCAAAACAGAGTATCTCAGGATAGGCTCAAATTATATTGAGGTTATAATTGTTCGTTATACAAAAATGTCTGAGGAACACAATGGCATTAAATTTTTTAAAATTAAAATATAAATTTTAGAATTTAACTGAAAAAATAGCATAATTGGGAGGACTGCTACAATACATTAATATTTTTTCTAGACTCCTTGAGCAATTTTCTTCAAAAGCCATCTTGCGGTTATATTCTAGAGTAAATAGAACCGGAGATATAATAAAAAAAAACATCAAAGGTTTTGGCAGTTTGTCAAAACGGAGGGGGTGCTCCCGTGGCCCGAGGGGTGATTTAATTGACACAAAAATTTGGGTTTTTATATATCGGCTCTAGTTGAACAATTCCTTTAACCCTTTCATACCCAACATTTGTCTAGTGCATGTAGGGTTTCAAAACTATTTTTTCGCGATACTGATGAGATTAAGAAACACGAAAAGTCTTTTTTTTATAAAGATAGGTGCTTCCCTCGCAGTGATAGAAGCTGTTCAATTTTTATCTTCCTTTGCTCAATACAATTCTCCAAGAATATTAACAACAGTCCAATTGCATGGAAAACGTAGCCAAAGACAGTCTAAATTAATAAGTTTTATCAGTTTTAAAAATACTGCACCATTACGAAGATATATGGAATATTCTTTTTCCGTCGTCACCGTAAACTGTCTCTGGCAGCACTGCTCCATCGGAATCCCATCAAACTAACCGCAATAACTTCAGTTCTCGAGCTAATCCTTGTAACTGTTAATACTCAAATGAAAGGCAATAGTCACATTTATTAGCCTTACTTGTTTTTGCGAGCAAATCTTGCCTCAATCAAAAGTTATAGCTGTTTAAAGACGTTATTGTCCACAAACAACATGGGCATGAATGGGTTAAATTTGGTTCAAATTCGTGAAAGTTGATTACACGTGCCTTGATCACTTCGCGTGGAATGACATGTATGTAATCGAGCCAAAAACACTCCATTTTTTTAAATTTTATAGGAGACCGTCTCCTTAAAAGTTTATGCTAGTCAGTTTTCAATTTGAAAAAAATTTAATAACTTTGCCGTTTTTTCTGCCGATTTTGATGATACATAGGTCATTGGATGCGGAATCAAATGTTGTTTTTGAATTTTGAATTCATTAAAATAAAGACGATCCTTTATAAAAAATGTTGAGCAGTTTTCAAATTTTTCATGAAAAAAATCGTGAAATTATTAAATAAATTTCATATTGTTGTCCCCGAGCTGTATAGTATCATTAATATCCGAACATGACGTAGCATACCGTTGGAATGGCCATTTTCTTCTTTTCAGAACACTAAAAAAATTAAAAATATATTAAAATGTCCTGAAAATAGTTTTTTTGCTATTAATCAAAATTTTGAGGGTATATTTAATTGCTCAAACGTGGTTTTGTGTTCTATTTGACCAGACCTACAACCTTTAACTGATCAGTTGAGAAGTACACGGAAAAAAATCCGTTCAAAAATTCATGAAAAAAGATCATGATTTCGTGAACTGAACGATTTACGAAAACCGTGATCACGTTCCTCAAATTATGAATAATAAACCTCATGAAACAATTTATGTTTTAAGAAAAAAACTAGTTCACCCCGAATATATATGTTTCTGGCGCTTGCTCCGATTTTTGCGATTTCTCATCACGTTACCATGCTATTCAATTAATAAGTTTACTGTCGGATTTCTCTGTCATACTAGCAGGATTTATGCTCATGATTTCAGGATCTCATTCGCGATTTTTGTAATATCTATCCACGTTATCATAATATTTAAATCATGGATAGAGTAATTCATGTTTATGATTTCAGGATCCTAGTCACGATTTTTGATATTTTAATCATAAGTATTGTGCTTTATGTTTATGATTTCAGGAACTTTGTGAACCATAACTTCTATTCACGTTATCGTGATTCTTTAGTCACGGGTAGAGATTTATGTTTGTTTATATTCATGATTTCATGGTCTAAGTCAGGAATTTCGTAATTTCTTTTCCCGTTTATGTTTTCTGTCCAGATATCACACTGAACCTTATCAAATGGATAACGATGTTCGAGGTTCTAATAGTTTTCTTCTACCGCTCGTCCCTATTACTGGTCACTGGCAGCTGCACATTTTATGAAACAGTGCACGAAACGAATAATGCTTCAAACTGAAAATTGTATTATCATGTTGCATGAAATTGAATATTTTAGATATTATCAGCACGCAAAATAAATCGTAATTCAAGTACCAGGAATTATGAACCAGTTCACGACTACATGAATAATATTTAATGATTTTGTGAACTATTTCACGAGCACGAACGGTAAGTTGTGTGACTATTATACTATGATTCATGAACCAGTTCACGAATAGAAAAATAATGTTTTATAACTTTTGATTCATTTCACGGGCACGCATGGTCAATCGTGACTATTATACTAGGACTCAGGAATCAGTTCATGAATGAGCAGTATTCAATGATTTTGTGAACTATTTCACGACCACGATACTAGGATTCATGGACCAGTTCACCAATACATGAGTAATATTTTATGATTTCATGAACTATTTCACGAGTACGGATATTATTTCGCGCGAATTTAATGGATTCATGAATAGAATTTCGAAATTTCTATGAAAATTTCCTTATGCTGCATGGAATTGAAAAGAATTAGGAATATCTATTAAATATTACCAGCACGGAAAGTAGATCGTAAACCAAATACTAGGAATCATGAACCAGTTCACAAATTTATGAATATTTTATGATTACGTGAGCTATATCATGACCAGTGATATATTTTTGTGAGATAATGGTTACATTTAGCTGAATAGTATATTCACAAGAATTGTAGTACATAATACTAGTTATGTTTTGGTTAGAAAATGTTAGTTCCACCTGTAACCGCATAGAGGGCGCCAACACTAACTTTTCATAGAAGTGAGATAGAATATCGAGATGTTCAGAAGAATTATTTAGAAATGCTTGTTCTACAACTTTGTGGAAGACACCTAATGTCTATCTTTTTCCGTTAAAAAGTTAGTGTTGGCGCCCTCTATGCGGTAAAATGTGGAACTAAAATTTTCTAACCAAAACATGACTCGTATTACTTACTATAAATCTTCCGCACATACTATTGACCTAAACCTAACCATTATTTCACAAAAATGTTTTGTTCGTGCGAATCAAGTACAGATCCACAATCATGCACTGCTAGGCCCCATGCAAAACTGACTCAGACATCACTTCGTTAAAAGTTTAATAACTTCTTTTAACAAAACCGGATTGACTAGCAGTCTTTAACAAATTTGTAGGCAATTAAATTATCTTTCTTATTTTCACTTTCAGCGATAATATGATGCATATAGTGCCACCTAGCGACGAAAATTCGAGTTAGTGGGTTTTCTCCATGTAAATTGTCGAAAAATCCCATACAAACTTCAGGCACGTTGGTCCGGTAGCTAGACTTGTCCGATTTGCTTCAAATTTGGAGCAAGTACTCCTGGTGGAACTAGGAATCGACTCAGGCATGGGCCGATAGGGGTCATTTTTTTCCTGTCACTCTAATGACCACGAATGATACGTCGTGACCATTATAATAGGTGTCATGAACCAGTTCATGAATACATGAATGATATTTTATAATTTTTTTTATTCATTTTACAGCACGCATGGCCGGTTGTGACTATTATACTAGGAATTATGAACCAGCTCACCAATTCATGAATAATATTTCATGATTTTGGGAACTATTTCACGAGCACGGATGTTAGATCGTGACTAATATATTAGGAATCATGAATTAGTTCGCGAGGATTGAAAGGAATCATGAATACAATTCCGAGATGCGAGTCACGACAAAATATCCACAATCTTTTGATTTTGTAATCTATCGTCTCTAAATCAGTACAGAAAATTGATTTGGTAATGACATGGCGGAAGCCGTGGCTGAAGTAAATAAAATTAAAAAAATTGTTTGCACTAATAATAGCGTTATACTGGCGTTACTGAAGGGAAATTGAACGTACGTATTAAAATGCATCTAAGACGTCAGAAATATTTAAAGTTGTGAAAAATACGGTCCGCGATATCAGATAATTTTATTATGTCAGGTTTGTTTCTCCAGCTGAAACGTGGGAACACTTGGAGTTTTTGATGTCCCAGGAAGTACTGTGAACTTCTTTTCTGAGCTCAGATTTCTGAGACCGATTTGAGGAACTACTTCTTTCGGTTATGCACCAGTACATCCTAGGGCTGTTATTTTTGGAGGATCTTGAAGGGACGCCTTCTGACCCTTACAACGAAGCTTAGGTAAAGAAATATTCCTCCTTTTTCTATTAATTTTAGGCACAGCAGGAGATGTTCTCTCGTTGGTTCTTCATCAGTAAACAAGTTGGTACATATATTTGTAGTGACCGGTGGTGTAGCTATCTTTACCATTTCTGCGAAAGATCACTCCCTGAAGCGAACGGTTCAGTTTCTCTTCTTTTCCCCCACAGACACATTTCGACCTCCCTTCGACAGGGGTCTCCACATGATCCTCACCGCATTTCCTGCAACGAACCTTATTGCAACAGTGGGTGGCTGTGTGTCCCAATTCTTTGCAATTAGTGCAGTTCATAACCCGAGGCACAAAAACGCAAACAGGTAGACCAACCTTGTTAAAGAGGAGGTAGTTGGGTGGAGTGAACGCGGCGAAAGTTACCCGATAGGAGTCTGAGTTGACATCGGCTGCGACTGATGCTGAATGCAATCGTTTGCAGTCCAGTATCTTCACTGACTGAAGCATAGGGTCTTTAAACCAGTCAACCCCGTCTGTCAGCGGATTCGCCCAATTTAGACTCGACTCGGTGACAGCTCCGTCACTTTCAACCCGATTAGCTGGTACATATACTCTGTACTAAAAAGTCCGTAGCCAGCAATAACATTTTCCTGCTTCAAACTATTCACCACCACGCAAAGTATATCAGGGTGAAATTTCTATATTTCTATAGATATTACCCGAATATCGTTCCATTAGAACTCGAGAAATCTGCAATAGATTCAAATATTTTTTGTCTTTGGTACGGAAAAGGATTACGAATGGCACAGTTGAGGAGGGTAGGTACAATGTCAGTCGGGGAGTCGATTTTATTTCGTTATCCATCTCGCCTTGAGGTGAATAATTGTCTAGGGAAGTCATTTTTGTACAAGCCTATTGCTCAGTGTGGGATGGTATTAGAGACAAGAATAGAGAATGCAATATTATAGCGATACTTAACGGTAATCCAGGCGGCTTATAAGAAAAGAAACACTGCTGCACACACAAAAGAAGAAGAAAAAATCCGGAACCTCGAAGAGATGGAGAATGCGCAAGATAAGCTGGAAAGCGGATCACCACTATTGTTTATTGCGTTACACTGCACGGACTGGATTATCGATTTATTGGTGTGAGAGTCACCGAAAGAATGATCGTTCACAATTAGAAAAGCTATGTAATCTCAATTTTTTTACATGTCACATAGTTTTCTCAAAGATGAGTGGACAAAGAAATGCATAATTTCCGATCGATCACTATAGAATTTCGCTCTGAACTGACTTCTAATTCCGGGATAAGGGGTTGGTAAGTAAAATTGCATAAAAGCTCAAGATCTATACAGGTACCAGCATGATAACTAGAACGATGTTGAAATTTGATCGTATACAATTTTTTCTTCCAGAACTGCTTCCGTGAGAGTTAGTGATCCCATTGAATACATTTCCAATTTATAATACGCTTACAAATAAAACTTTTACAACCCATTTCAATGTCTTGTTGCATAATCCAACAGACAATAATAGCTCCAAATCCCAGAACAAGCTCTAAATCTGTGAACTCTCTTGTGAATAACATTCCACACCCACAGCTCAGCAAGAATGTACCAACGTTTACAATTGCATCGAAAGCAACACTCGCTAAAAATACATTCCACAGATGTCGAAGACGTAAATGACAAAAGCTCCACCATACAATAGGCACGGCAAAAGAACGTCACCAGAGTCCTTTTCCACTCGCTTGCGTAGGTGGTAGTCATTGTAATCCTAACACCTTCACATCTTGGCCAACTAAGCAAGGATTCATAGGGACGAAAAAAAGGTTCGCGAATGGCGAAAACAACATCCGATGGAAACGCGCGGTTTCGAATCATTTGCATAGTCGGCAGCAGCAGCAGCGGGACGGCAGAAGTTAGTCGGTGGTGATTTGCCGCTTCCTTTGGGGCCAAAATAAACAACACGCTTTGCGCATGTGGAATGTTCCAATTACTTCTCCGCGCGCGTGTGTGTGTATGTTTGTGATAAACAACATAAAAGTACGGCGTTGATTGGAAACAATGACGATGATCGCCTCGATGATGGTGTAAGAAAAGCCAACATCAGCTGGCGGTGCCGAGTTTTTCCCAACATTGCAAAACGGATCTCACAGCTGCGAGCGCGCGGAAAATGAGTTCCCGGTGCACGTGAGCGACTCTCGCACGTGGATAGTTCGTATTTTTTCGTGGAAATGTTCTCACGAGTTGTTGAGCCATTCGGGAAATCTCGATGCATTTTTCTCTAGGCTCGCTCACCGACCGACGCCGCTCTCCCGCCTCTGTTTGTAACACGCTTTTCCACTTACATCCGACTGATTCGTGCTTCGCCGTCGAAATTCTAGAACTAGGTCATGGTTGCAATCGACGTTTGTGTTCTAGTTTGTGCTGGTGGTAGTGTGTGCCTTCGATGCGTTTCTTCTTGTTGTCTCCAGCAGCGCCGCGCGGGGTGGGTGTAGGAGGATGCGTTTTATTGATTATTCTATTACGATTCGATGGTAGTTAGGTGGACTTGAGTGGACGATGCAGTGTGGATGCACTTTTGTCACCTCCTCACAAACGTGAGTCTCTCGTGAAAATTGAAATAAAACAACTGACCCTCTTCGATTGTAAGCTGATCTACTTTGCTTAATATGGCGAGCCTTGTCGGTGTGGGAGCTGCATTCAGAATATTAAAATATGAACAGTCAGAGGGGTTGTTTGTTCAGGTGCCATTCATTCTCTCAAAAAAAAAGGTTACTAGGTAAATGTGCGACTATTCTGCCACTTGACTACATTTGGTTCGCTGAGCTAGACGTAGATGTTTGGGGGATTCTAATGTGATCGTAATGAGGATGAAATCAAAACGAGCTAATTGAGGGCGCTTAGTGACACTAATTAATTCAGTAACCTGAAAAAGCAGGTTGAATATGAAAATTAATCCAGTACTGGGGTGGAGTGATTTGACTGTTCTGGAAAGAGAGTTTCGATTATTTACTGACCACATTCAATGAAAGAAAATGTTGGAACTAGACATCATCTGAACCAGTTGGTATTCATCGGATTAAGTCTGTTAAATTTTCATCCGTTCAGATTTGAATTCATGAAATTCTAATGATTTCCATAGCTATAAATTTACATATGGCGACATCTTTGAATGTTAGAATTCTTTAGAAGGGATACAAATGTACTATTTTGGACGATATATTGTACCAACTTCGAGAAAATCTTGCGATCAATTCTGGAACAATCACGTCTTAAGGTTACAGTGGGCGTTTCGTGATTGTATTAAAATATTCATAGATCCATTCCTGCCTCGTGAACTGGCCCTGATTCATAATACATCTCACTTTTATTATTCATACTGCATATAGTATACAACTTTGTGCACGGTTCAAATATTTTTAAGTTCTATTCATGGAATTCATGGAAAATTTACATTATTCATACATTCATTTTTGTTTTTTTGTGTGTCTGATTCATGGTTCATAGTATATTGATCACAATTTATGTTGTTTAAGAAGGCCAATTTAGCTTTAGCCCAATGTCACACTTAAAACAATACAATAGCAAGACAACAGGTACCTAGTAAATAACAACTGCGTGGGAAATACGATAGAACACAATATTATGAAGTCACACCATTCCGCATGAACAATTTTAAACAACACTTAAGAATAAAATATAACGATGACGCATAGCAAAATTCACAAAATCCAAAAATTTATTAAGATCATGAACATCGTTAGATTCACATCTCTTTTAGTCGACATAGTTAGTATAAATTGGTGTATCTCCAGATCATGAACTATAAGCAGATGAAACAGAACTTGTTCAGGAAAGTTTTAGGGATCTTCGAGAAACTTGAATCCTTATCAAATCATGTATTAAATGTGACTCTTGCTAATTAATTAAATTCGTGATACAGGAAAAACGTCGATTACCAATCAAACAGTCGAGTGTAACCTAAAGCTAGTTTTGTGAAAACATGAATAGCTTCATGAATACGAGACTCATTTTTTATGCCTGCAGAAGCTTGTTTATGATTTTCGAAAACGATTTTTTACGAAATCTGGATTATTTTTATAAAAATAATTATTGCCGGTGGCAGAGCATCCCGACGGCGAATGCGAGCAGTTAGTCGAAGAGAAGAATGCAGCATGGGCGAGAATGCTGCAACACCGCACGAGGGCGAACGAGGAGCGATATAAACAGGCACGGAACAGGCAGAACTCGGTTTTCCGGACCAAAAAGCGCCAGCAGGAAGACCGAGATCGCGAAGCGATGGAGCAGCTGTACCGCGCTAAAGACACACGGAAATTCTACGAGAAGTTGAACCGCTCGCGCAGGGGCCACGTACCACAGGCCGACATGTGCAGAGATACAAACGGGAATCTTCTCACGGACCAGTGTGAGGTGATCCAGAGGTGGCGGCAGCACTACGAAGACCACCTGAACGGCGATGCAGCAGACGACGAGGATGGTACGGTAACGCACCTGGGAGCACGCGCGGAAGACATTACACTACCGGCTCCGGATCTCCAAGAAATCCAGGAGGAGATCAGCCGGCTCAAAAATAATAAAGCCGCTGGAGTTGACCAAATACCAAGCGAGCTACTAAAACATGGTGGCGAGCCACTGGCTAAAGCGCTGCACTGGGTGATTACCAAGATTTGGGAGGAGGAGATTTTACCGGAGGAGTGGATGGAAGGTGTCGTGTGTCCTATCTACAAAAAGGGCGACAAGCTGGATTGCTGTAATTACCGAGCAATCACCCTGCTGAACGCCGCCTACAAGGTACTCTCCCAAATACTATGCCGTCGACTATCACCAATTGCAAGAGAGTTCGTGGGGCAGTACCAGGCGGGTTTCATGAGCGAACGATCTACCACGGACCAGGTGTCTTCGTCAAGTACTGCAGAAATGCCGCGAGTGTGCCCACACATCATTTGTTCATCGACTTCAAAGCCGCATACGACACTATCGATCGAGATCAGCTATGGCAGATTATGCACGAGTATGGATTCCCGGACAAACTGACGCGATTAGTGAAGGCGACGATGGATCGGGTACTGTGCTTAGTACGTGTCTCAGGGACGCTCTCGAGTCCCTTCGAATCACGCAGAGGGTTACGGCAAGGTGATGGTCTCTCGTGTCTGTTATTCAACATCGCTCTGGAAGGTGTAATAAGAAGAGCAGGGATCGACACGAGTGGTACGATTTTCACAAATTCCGTTCAGCTACTTGGCTTCGCCGATGACGTTGATATTATTGCACGAAACTTTGAGAAGATGGAGGAAGCCTACATCAGACTGAAAAGAGAAGCCAAGCGCGTCGGACTTGCCATCAACACGTCGAAGACAAAGTACATGATAGGAAGAGGTTCACGAGAAGAGAATGAGAACCGCCCGCTTCGAGTTTGCATCGGTGGCGACGAAATCGAGGTGGTTGAAGAGTTCGTGTACTTGGGCTCACTGGTGACCGCCGACAATGATACCAGCAGAGAGATTCGTAGACGCATCGTGGCAGGAAATCGTGCTTACTTTGGCCTCCGCAAGACACTTCGGTCGAACAGAGTTCGCCGTCGTACGAAGTTGACCATCTACAAGACGCTGATTAGACCGGTAGTACTCTACGGGCACGAGACCTGGACCATGCTCGTGGAGGACCAACGCGCACTTGGTGTCTTCGAACGGAAAGTGCTGCGTACCATCTACGGTGGAGTGCAGATGGAAGACGGCACATGGAGACGGCGAATGAACCATGAGTTGCATCAGCTGTTGGGGGAGCCGCCCATCTATCATACCGCGAAAATCGGACGACTATGGTGGGCCGGGCACGTAGCCAGAATGTCGGACTATAGCCCGGTGAAAACGGTTCTCAATTGCAATCCGACCGGTACAAGAAGACGTGGCGCGCAGCGAGCACGATGGATCGACCAGGTGGAAGACGATTTGCGGACCCTTCGCAGACTGCGTGGCTGGCGACGCGCGGCCATGGACCGAGTGGAATGGAGGAATCTTTTGTATACGGCACAGGCCACTTCGGCCTTAATCTGTTAATAAATAAATAAAGAATAGCATCCCGCGGGTTGAAGTATTTCAACCAAGAATTGATCCACTCGGTTCCTGCTGGATGGGACTGAACAGCGTGGCAGCACTAAAATATTTCAGTCGCGCACAGAGTGCATTACCCTTCCTGTGTTAAGCGAATCTCTGACACATTGGACGTTTTATTTCATCGCAAATCGAGAAATTCAAATGACGGCCAATACCCATTTCGAGGTTCGCTTCAGGCGATTATAAGCCAATGTGTTTGGTATATTTTAGCTGCTCTACAACAAGTGCTAATCATGAAATGTGTAGTGCTGTGCTCGAGTATGGTCGGAGTAGTACAAATTATGCATAAACGTACCGGTACTGGTGTCTATTGACGTGAAATGAGATTAAACCAGTCTCATTTGCTTGGTAGATACTGTACCGTATTCCAGGCAGAAATCTTCGCGATTCTGTGTGGCGTGCAATCGGCACATCAACAGGGAATTTGCGGTAAGGGAATCTATTTTTGCTCTGACAGTCAGGCTACTCAGGAAAGCTCTTCGGTAGATTCGAGATCAAAATCTGCAATCGCATGTCGAACTCAGATCGACAAATTTAAGATTTCAAATGCTATCTGCCTTCTAAGGGTACTCGGTCATTCCGCTATTACTGGAAATGAATGCACGGACAAAGTGGCTAGAGCTGGCGTTGCGACTGACTTCGTTGGTCCAAAACCACCACTTTCAATAAGTTAGATAAACCACTAGATTCGCTATGGGCTGCAGCCGAACATGCCAAACATTGGCGTAAACTGCAAACTTGCATCGAAACAAAAACGTTTCTGCCGGACGTACCTCCGATAATGTCAAAGAATGCATTTTTCCTACCGCAATTACAGTATTCTAGTTAGGGCACTGACTGGACAAAGCAATTTCAATTATGGTATGGCTATTATTCAGCGTGCTGAGTGCTATTCGTGTGATCTTTGTGAATCCGATTACAGTACTTCATTTCTTTTGGTATGTAACTGCCCTGCAGTAATGCAAATGTGTATCCGGATTTTTGATTCTCCATACATAGATGAACCTATGTACAGAGAGCTGAAACTCATGAATATGCTATTGTTCCTAAACTAGTATAGTAAAGAGCTATAGTTTAAGCCGTTTTTGAATGACAATATTTCTTAGGATCTGTTGGCGTTCTGTTATTATAATATATGATAAATCCGCTCATCGAGAAGCGTCTTTATTCCTCTGGGAGTGTATTGTCTATGTTCTCTGTGTCGTTATTTTCCTTATCCCTAACCTTACCACTTCCCCAATCCTTCCCATTCAGGAAATTATGAAAAGACGAATCACGGCAAGGCACAAATCTCCTATCATCATGAGGAACGTGCCATTTAAGCCAGTCACTATTGATTTCTGATTCCTGATAGTGCGACGTTCTTGATCCAAAAGCCGCCTTACTAGAGACTGCGCGACCACATATAACCTTCTTGACCAAACTCAGAGCCGATATCAATACGACATTCCTTATATGATGGAACAAAATAAAAGTGATCGTAAACCAAAGCTCCATAACCACATCCAATAAATTGCTGCACAAATAAAAAAGTGGACACGAGAATGCTAAAAGTTAACTGTCAAGTTGCTTCGAAATAGGTTTTTGCTTATTTTTATGCAAACACCTTCGCACAATTTTCAAGCAATAACACTAGTAAAACGTGAAATTTGGGCTTTATTCGTTCGTTATGCGCAGGTATGCACGGTAAAAATTGTTTCCAAATGAATAAAAAGCCATTAACTATGGATCCATAACGTTTTATATGACGAAAACACGAACGTGAAAAAAATTATGTGTTTATAATTTATAATTGGATGCCAGTCCAAAAAGGGCTAACCTACATTTTTTTCGAAATCGACAGTTTTGCATTTTTAATAGTTCTAAATAGTCCCCGTGGACTGTCATTCGAGAATTTTTTTTAGATTTTTTAGCAATCAAAGTTGACCATGAGTCCCAGTACTAGCTGGCGTCCAAAAGGGAGTAACCCCACGCTGTGTTTTATGGAAATTCGAGTTTTCCCGTTCGTTTTCCGAGGTTTTAATAAAAAGTAGTATATCGATTCGCCATCAGTAAATGTTATTTTGTAGCTCGCATATCGACGAACTCGATTTAATACTATTTTTAGTTGGATTGCGTTGTGCGTTGACGTTTCGGCTCAAACAGTCGTTCCTGAAGGTGAGTGCCTCTCATATACTTGCTATGTAAGGCTATTTTCTATCTAATATATATTAATTACACGAATGTATATTGTTGAGCACATTTTTTGGAAAATTCCAGTGAAATTGTCATGACCCTACAATAAAAGTTGATCCAGCAATAAGAGATCAAGTGAAAAACGGTACTGTTAAGAAAATTAACAAAAACGTGGAACCAATTATTATCTTTCGTTATAGAGTTATGGTGTTTTCGGAAGAGTTGCTGTAGGGCACCTACCACTTTATTTAGTTGAATCATACTAGTTCGTACTTCAGTCGCTAGGGCGGCGCTGTTATCGACTTTTTAAAAAAACTAGGAATGTGGTGTCTTCGAGAAAGTTGTAGGTTCCATCATCTTAAATATATCTCCTGAATATATAGATTTATTTATTTATTTATTTTGTTTATTTATTTTTATTTTCCACCTGACCTACATGGTCTACATGAAATACAGAACGAGGAAAAGCCCATTTGGAGTAAGTCCATCGAACTCCCTCCAAATGCGCGTAACAACCTCATTATCTTTTCACATATACATATTAAACAATATTGCACATTACATTACATTACATTACATTACATAACATTACATTACATTACATTACATTACATTACATTACATTACATTACATTACATTACATTACATTACATTACATTACATTACATTACATTACATTACATTACATTACATTACATTACATTGCATTACATTACATTACATTACATTACATTACATTACATTACATTACATTACATTACATTACATTACATTACATTACATTACATTACATTACATTACATTACATTACATTACATTACATTACATTACATTACATTACATTACATTACATTACATTACATTACATTACATTACATTACATTACATTACATTACATTACATTACATTACATTACATTACATTACATTACATTACATTACATTACATTACATTACATTACATTACATTACATTACATTACATTACATTACATTACATTACATTACATTACATTACATTACATTACATTACATTACATTACATTACATTACATTACATTACATTACATTACATTACATTACATTACATTACATTACATTACATTACATTACATTACATTACCTTACATTACATTACACTACACTGTGTTGAACTTAATAATACATCTAATAAATCAAAATCACTATCTAAATCACATCTTATGCACTAACGTTTAAGCCTATTTTTAAAAACATCACTTGATACAGAGAAGTCAAAACATTCATACACATTATTAAATACGCTACACATCGTCCTTATGGGTTCATTCTGTCCATAATTAGTACTTTGATAGTCAAGTCTTAAAAAATCCCACGATCTTAAACTTCTAAGGGGCACATTTACATTAATCTGAGACAGTATATTTGGGGCATCTATTTCACTAGTTAAGAACTTTTCCTACAAACACGGCTCAGGATATATTTCGCCTTTTTGAAAGAGGGTCCGTGTTGAGCAGACGACATCGTTCAATATAAGATGGCAACTCCATCGGGTTGCGCTATGGCAGGGCTTTAAGAGCATATCGGAGAAACCTAGCTTGTATAGATTCAATTCTGGTAATCCAGACATTTGCGTACGGGCACCAAATGACAACTGAAGCTTCCAGGATGGAGCGTACAAGAGAGAAGTACAGTGCTCTCAGACAATATGGGTCAGTAAACTCTTTGGCTATTCTAATGATAAAACCAAGGTTCCGGTTGGCTTTCGCAATGACGCGGGAATAGTGGTCTCTAACCGTCAATTTAGAGTCCAGCTGTACACCAAGGTCCCTGACAACTATTTATATTCATATTTATTTATATTCATATTTATATTTATTACGCACATCAACAGGCCGTACTCGGCCCCAATGATGGAAACTTAAACTAATTACATCTAAAAAACTGCAGGAATCGATTTCTTAATGATATTCGAGACAAATGAAAGTCAAACAGGTGCGACACACGATTGAAGAGGCGTTGTAGTCCCGTGATAGCGGCATTAGCGGTTTGAATAGTTCGTCGAAACGGCACTCTCAGAAGAACGTTTCCGCGTAACGTTCTGGAACTTGCTTGGATGTTAACTCGCCCTAGTAAATCTGGAGAATCGATGCGTCCTGACAGAAGATCAGAGATGAATAAGGCTCTTGCAGTTTCTCTACGACGCTGGAGAGTATCGAGCTGGATGAGTTGACACCGACTCTCGTAGCTTGGTAGACGAACAGGATCGCGCCAAGGCAGGTGTCGAAGAGCATACCGTATAAATTTTCGTTGAACGCCTTCAATTCGATCGCTGCTGTTCATGTAATTCGGGTTCCAGACCGCCGAACAATACTCCAGCGTAGAGCGCACTAAAGAGCAGTATAGGCTTTTGAGACAGTAAATGTCTGTAAAGGATTTAGCCGTACGGAAAATGAAGCCCAGGCTTCGCGATGCTTTACCAACAACATACGAAATGTGATTCTTAAATGTAAGTTTCGAATCTAACAACACTACAAGATCCTTAACGCAGCTCACCCGGGAAACAAGAGCTCCAGACAAGTTATATTCAAACTCAATGGGATCTTTTTTTCTGGAGAACGATATCACAGAACATTTCGCCGGATTCAGAATCATTCGGTTGTTTTCACACCATCTGCTGAAAGTGTCGAATTGCTGCTGCAAATATTGTGCATCCGTTCGGCTCTTAATTCTGTTGAAATTTTTTAGATCATCTGCATACGACAACCGTGGCCCTTTCAGCTGATAGTTTACATCGTTGAAATAGAGAGTGAATATCAATGGTCCGAGATGACTTCCTTGCGGAATACCAGACGTTGCGGAGAACAGTTTGGAGTATGCATCACCTATGTTCACACTGAGTTGACGGCCAACGAGATAGGATTGAAACCATCGCAGGAGTGATCCACTGAAGCCAAGTTTTTCCAATTTAGCGACTGCGATATCGTGATTGATTTTGTCGAAAGCTGCAGATAAGTCAGTATATATAACATCAGTTTGTTGATTCGCATCGAACCCTTCGGACACAAAAGAGGTTAGAGATAGTAGATTCGTCGACGGAGATCGATTCGGCATGAATCCGGAAGCGCGGCTGCCCTCAGTCGTTTAAATCCTTGGAGACGTCGATTGGACCAAAGTGGTTTAGGTTTTGGACGCGGTGCTGGAACATATATTTCAAACAGTTGGGACAGGATCGATGATAACTTTTCTACTGCGTCATTTACATCGGTTGCGCTATTGAGCAAAGTCACACAGTCAATTTTTTGCAGTGAGTTGTTGAGTCCAGGAAGTCCGGTTTTTGAAAAGTTGTACTTCAAATCGTCAAGAATCTCGTCAAAAATAATTTGTCCAGGACAGATCTGCTCAACTAAGAGGAGGGGATGATGTGAATCTATTTCAACGAGTGGCTCATCTGCACATGGCAGTTCTTGTATGCATCTTCATTTACAAACAGAAGATCCAACGTAAGATTTAGTCTGTTCGTTATCGTACACATTTGCAGCATGTTGAGCAATGACATCCCGTCTAGTAAAGCAATTCTAGATCTCGAAAGGAATGAGTCGGAATGGTCGGCATAAGCATAACCGAAAGAAGTAGTTTTCCATACAATACCAGGCTGGTTGTAGTCTCCAAATAACAAATGAGAGGCTTGGGGTTCTAGCGAATTGGCAATGTCAAGTGCGGTTTGAATATGGTACTGAATTACGTTTATGTTATCTGCAGAGTCCGGAGGGAGGTATACGTATAGGTTAGTACCATGGCTATTAAGGTTTATCCAGAGTTGTTCTACGCCGTTACTATTATAACTTTTTTGTTTAGACACTAACCGATTAGAAACAGCTATAAGTACACCCCCACCCCTTTTTTACTGGCAACGACTGGGTCACAATCGTTACGATAAACCGTATATCTAGGTCCAAACAGCTGCAGGGAATTGATTTCGTCGTTCAGCCATGTTTCTGTCAGGATAATGACATCGTGCTCTGCGTCGGATACTGCTACGAACAGCTCATCGATCTTTGTGCGTAGTTCTCTCACGTTCTGGTAGTATATTCTTAGCTGGGAACGGGAATTCATTTCAAGGGAGGCAGTATCTGTATGTCTAGCTTCGGAGGAACATATACATTCCTGGCTTTTACCTTGAGGAACAGTCGTGGTATCTCCATAATTTGAGTCACGGATAGCTAGGTGGAAGTCAGCTACGGAGTCGGAAGTATGTTGTCCAACAGAAGACTGGAACCGAAAATTATTTTGAGGGGGTGCAGTATCAAAGGTATATTCAATTAGCGTGGCAGGAAAGAATTGTGAAATTCATTCCGAAAGGGAATGACAAAGCTTTAGACCGATCAGACTGACCTCCTTTCTTCTCAAAACACTGGTACATTTAATCGACCACTACATTCGGGATATTAATTTGGGCGAGCACCCACTGCATGCAGTGTAACATGCATATCAGCGGCGGAAGTCTACTAACACCGTGTTACACAATACTGTCTCCTGAAATCATGAACATAAATTACATTACTGTGCGCGAAATATCCGAAAATGAATTCATGAGTACGTTATCGCTATAACACGAAGAAAGATTACGAAAATCATTGATGATGAACATGAATCACTCATTAATCAAATATCACGATTACGTATATATAAATTACGAAAATTGAGACAAACTTCCTGAAATCATAAACTTCGTTTATTTCTCGGCTCTTTTAGTCGACTTAGTTAACCCTTTCATGCCCAACTTTTTTCTAGTGCATGAGGGGTTTTAATACTATTTTTCCTTAAAAACGGAAAGCCTTTTTCATAAAGATAGATGCTTTCCTCGCAGTGCTAGAAGCTGCTCATTTTTTTCCTTCCAATGCTCAATACAATTCTCCTAGAATATTTAAAACAGGCCAACAGCGTAGAAAACGTAGCCAAAGACAGTCCAAATTGATAAGTTTTATCAGTGTTCAATAATATTGCAACATGGGGTGGGCGTAGCGTATTGGTAAATCGATTGCCTTGTAAGCAACGCACCTTGGTTCGAGTCCCGACCCTGCACATAGGAAATTAGAAATTTTTCATAAGAGATTTTTCTAACCCGAAGAAGCGAATGACCTTAAGGTTAAAACATCTATAATCGAAATATAAAAAAAATATTGCAACGTAACGAAGATATATGAAAAATTGGAAGTGGCAGCACTGGCGAATCGCCAGTACGTGTATATTTTTCACTGTCGTTAACGTCCAATATTTTTCAAAGTTTTTCAGTGATATACAATATATTCAACAGGAAAACGAAGTCAATCGTTTAGTAGGTTCCTGTTGAGTTACGTGTTAGTAGGTTGAAATATCTCGAGAAAAGTGCGATTTTGCATAGAAATTTGTCGTCACAACATTGCCATTGAAGTATGTGAAGCAAGACGCGAAAAAATACGCCCGTTTGTTCCGCTTAGCGCCCGCAGCGCCGCCTGGACCTGAGTAGCTGATGCAACAATTTCACGGATGGAGGAGAATTCTTCACAGAAATCTCAGGAATTTATTTATTCAGAGCTGGTGAGATCGTTTCTTATCATTTTTCAATCAATACTTGTTCCTTTTTGTAAATACTTGCCAGAATTTTTTTTTCATTCTGGAAGTGCGAATATATTGCAAATATCCAATTGATACGTGGATGTATTCGCGCGGGGCTTATTGTATATAAAGGTGGCCTCAGAATGTACGTGCAGGAACAGGCATCCTTGAACTGGGTCGTTGGATGTACAATAGAGCTATCACCTTTCATTTCCAGGGCCAAACATGTGTACATCTATAGATGAAAACGAATATTTCATTACATAGATGCAGACAAGTTTCTTCCATAAAAGCACTACCGGACAGTGGAAAATGGATTGTATACACACACACACACATAACGAAGATATATGAAAAAAATATTTTCCGTCGTCAACGTAAACTGTCCCTGGCAGCACTGCTTCATCGGAATCCAATCAGACTAATTGCAATAACTTCAGTTCTAGAGCTGATTCTTGTAACTGCTAATACTCAAATGAAAGGCAATAGTACCATTTCTTAGCCTTATTTATTTTTGTGAGCAAATTTTGCCTCAATCAAAAGTTAAAGCTGTTTGAAAACGTTGTTCTTTGCGAACAACATGGGCATGAAGGGGTTAATACATGATCTATTTTCATAAAAATTTAAACATATTTTGGACACAACCACAGGAATCCCACCAAACGTTTGTGTGAAACGCCACTTTGACGTGAAGTAGTTTTATGGAAGCACAAATAATTTCATGATTTCAGGAGCGTTGAGATTTTCGTAAACGGTTTACTTAACCGTTGTGTGTCCAACGCGGTACCCGGGTACCATTTTAAGTTTCAATTAATTAAATTCCCATGTTTTGCCTATAGCTGGAAATTGAAAGTTTGTGACATCTTAGAACTTCACTAAGTCAAGCTTTTGGGTTAATAATATTATTGATATAGTAAGGGGGGGGGGGGGGGTGAGGAGGGGCTTCTGAATTTTTTTACGACGTAACAGGCCGATGTGGGTACCCGGGTACCCACAAAACTGAAATGTCAATAACTAAGGCAATTTCCAACCGATTTCGACACTTTTGGGTGTTTTGGATTCAGAAACTCATCCACTTTTAGACTTGGTAAAAATGAATCGGGTTACTTCATACGGTTCCCGGGAATCCGGATTTCCGGAAGCAGGTTCCACTGATGGGATACTATTTGTGAACTTCAATGGAATACTAGCAATATGGGTATCAAAATTCTTGGAATCTCATCAGTAGGCTGTATCTCGTAGTTTTGGAACCATTTGGTGATTTGACCCCGGAACGGACATTCCGGAGCAGGTTCCCGTGGGGCCGTGAGTGGCCATTCCATTCCAGTTCCATTTTTCAAATTGCCATAGGGTCCCGTAACAATAAATAACATACTTCCGAGACAATTTGAAGAGTTTTGATACTCATATTGCTAGGACATTATTAAAATTTACAAATCATTTCCTAGTACTGGAACATTGCTCCGGAAAATCCGGATTACCAAGAATAAGATGCATTAATCCAGTTCAATTTTGCAAAATCAAAAAGTGGACGAGTTCCTGAATTCAAAACATCTAAAAGTGTCCAAATCGGTTGAAGGAAGCCACAGTTATAAGCATTTCAATTTGTGGGTACCCGGGTACCCACTAGGGTGTCCCAAAATGACATCATGTTGAAAAAGTCATCGGGCTCACTTCTTAAATGAAAGGTTAGGGTATTAGAACCACTTTCTTCTTCGGAGTGAATTTGCTAAAATGCTCCTTACTGGTGGCGAATTTTTTTTATTGAAGAATGGGCCGATTTTGGGTAAAATTTCTCATGCGTGCCTCTTGAAGTGCTCCTGAACGACCTTAGATTATTTTTAGCATTTTTTTATTTTCTGAATGTCCTAATGGAGAAGTTTGGTTAGTTAGTTTGTACAAATTTTGAATTATAAGAGCGGCAGAGCCATTAAAACTTAGTAAAAAGTGAAATTTTTGTTGTTTTTCAGTAGTTTTTCTTCAAAACTGGGTATCTACAAAATTTTAAAGGTAAAGAAAATACTTTATATAGTTGAGCCGAATACAGGAGCGTAATTTTACTGAAAAAAGTGTATAGCTGCGGCCAATGTGGCATGAGTTATTTAAGTTTTTGTTAGGTAACCTTTTGACATTTTATGATATTCATCAAAAATAACTCTGTTCTACAAAATAAAACAACTGAAGTATGCTTGGTCCGCATATTATTTTTCGGAAAATAGAAGGAAAATGATGGAAAATGTCGTTTTTCGCTTGTCTCTAGTACATCAGAATCGGTTTTTATGAGCATCTGACGATTTTTTTTTTTAATTATTTTGTACACTAACAGCCACCTAGCGGGTTTGAAAATCACTAAAATTAAACAAATATGTTGAGTTAAGGGCATGTTATGGCGTATATTTGAAGACTGAATTGATTGGCGTATTCACATTTTGTATATAAGGTCTTATTTCCATGTTAGGAACTTTAAAGTGAAGAAAAATGCCGAAGAGTGAGGTGAGTTTATTGATATTTATTGTCACAGATCACATAATTCCGAAATAGTCGAATTTGGGGCAAATATCCTCGAAAACTTTTTACAACAGAATACAGCGCATCTTCTGACACAATTATTTTGTTGAAGATGCCTACTAGAAGTAATTATGGAGAATTAACTTTAAAAATAATTAGAGACTTGGCGTCATTAGCAAAGTTATCATTATTTTTATAATTACAAAAAAAATCATCAGATGCTCATTAAACCTCGTCTTGGCATACTAAAGACGTACAAAAAACGTCATTTTTCATCATTTTCTTTCTATTTTCCGAAAAACAATTTGTGGTCAAAGTACATTTGAACTGATTTATTTTTTTGGAACAGCATTATTTTTGATGAATTGCTAAAAATGTCAAAGGTTGTCTAACAAATATTTAAAGAACTCATACCCCATTAACCGTAGCTATACACTTTCTTCAGCAAAATTACGATCCTGTATTCGGCTCAACTATATAAAGTATTTTCTTTACTTTTAAAATTTTGTAGATACCCAGTTTTGAAGAAAAAAATACTGAAAAACACCAAAAATTTCACTTTTTATTAAGTTTTAATGGCTCTGCCGCTCTTATAATTCAAGATTTGTACAAACTAACTAACCAAACTTCTCCATTTGTATCTCCAGAAAAATAAAAAAAATGCTGAAAAAATCTAAGACAGCTCGGGACCACTTCAACAGGCATAAATTTGAAATTTTATCCAAAATCGGCCCATTTTTCAAAAAATCAAAATTCGCCACTAGTAGGAAGCGTTTTATCAGATTCACTCCGAAGAAGAAAGTGGTTCTAATACCCCAACCTTTAATTTAGGAAGTGAGCCCGATGACTTTTTTAACATGATGTCATTTTGGGACACCCTAGTACCCACGTTGGCCTGTTAAAGGTGTTTTATTTGTTGGACACATAACTGTTAAAGAAATTGTGATGTTGGTCACCATATCAGACTCACTGAGCTAGAAAAGACTTAAGTAATAATTTTGAAAATTGAGTTTTTTTCGTATTTAGCTATATCCCGCAGAGTAATGTACAAACTCATGGGCTACAAGCTTTTCTTCTTATGGAATGACAAAACAAATACCATTTAAGCTAAAGTGCCTATTTTCACCATGCTAAGCAGGGTGCCTCACTAATTCATTAATTCCTCGGCCTACTCTAACCAACGGCTTCAAATGGGTAGGGTGATAATAGAAACATGACGAAAATGGGCTCATCACCCTATCAGCGTTAATAGAAAATTTGGTGCTTGAACATTCCGGTTGCATGGTAGGGCGATTATTTTTAAATTTTTGTCGTGCTTTGGTCGTGCAGTTTCACCGAATCGATAAGTGTGCTAAGATGAAATCCGATCTGTACTAATTAATGCTTATTGTTTGCGAAATCTATTGATTTGAGATGTTGAATATTATAATATACTAAATAATACCCATCGCGCGTTGCTGCGACTTTCAACGAATAGGAGGAAAACCCAATTTGTTCCGAAGCGCCATATGGCGGGCAGGTAATAATCTCCAACCAATAGCACAAAAACATGCTCCATAACAAATGCCTACTCTGTATAAATCGGCAATCGGTTAAGCCGTTTGGGAGTCCATAAATCATATACATACAAACATTGACTTTTAGATATGTAGATAGATAGATAGATAGATTTTTGCATTCGACATTTTTAATATACCAGTGTCGTTGAATCGTAACGGAACTCAACTCACTCAAACAAGAAATAAATACATGCCAACAGCAACAATAAGTGTCGGACTAATATCTCTTTCTTTTGTGCCTGCAGATTCCCGTTCGGCGCCAGTATTGATCAATAAACAATTTGGAAACGGGACAAGCTATTCTGTTTACGTTTGCGAAATTTCTCTGGGAACTCATCCTAAAGCACAAAACTTCCTACGAAGTAAATCTTATACTCCTCGCTGATTCAATACCAATCCGGTATGAACGAGCAAAGTCAATTAATCAAGTCAATTTATTCTCAATTATGGGCAAATATAATGTTGTTAGCGTCATGTGCAAAAAACGAAAAAAATCACGACAACGAAGAAAGCGTTTGTTATCGTTCTCTCCGGAGGCATAGTCAGCGTCAAACTGTTAACAACAATGTGTTTGCGCTTGTCACCGGAGAATTGACTCCTCGCAAGACTAGGTACAAGCAAGTCGCACCATAGGTTCTCCGACAGCAGAAATCTCCCCGACGGATGAGGTGTCGTGTGTGTGTGTGTTTGCTGGGGGGGTACAATGTTTCAGAGGCTCTGGGATGTGATTCCTGAGACAGTGTGGCAGCTTGGGCAGACTGGCGCGCACAAGAATCTCAGGGCCAAAACACATTTCCGAGTGTGCTAGGTCTGGGTCTGTCTGTTTGTTCTCGATGGATCCGACGGGTCGGTGGCGATGCTGGATGCCACTCACACAAGGGGGAAGGGAGGGAGATAAATATGCACAGCACCAGCGCCCATTATTGGTCCCGAATGGCCGGATGTATTGAAATTTATGCATTTACTCTTTGTTTCGACGCCATCTAGAGCGAGAACGGATTGGAGGTCTTACAGCTCCAAATACGGACTAATTCATGCCGCCGCGTTCGGGGGCTGTCGCCGGGTCGGTTGTGTGTGAAAATGATGCTCATCGGAGTGGCAGCAACAGTGCAACAGCGCCAGTGCCTGGTGGGGCCGAGCGCACTGAGAGCACCGAGCACAACATTACACACAATGTTCAATTTATGTCATGGTCAACCGTACCGAGTGAATAAATTGCATTATTTCGTTTCTTTTATTTTTTGTGTGTCTCTTGTTGTTTGTCCGGCGGATTACACCAGCACTGGTTTGTTTCGCTGTGATCTTCTCCGGCGAGCAGCAACAGTTTTCTCTGAACGAACGGCTCAGTCTTCGAAGATGTGGTGGGACACCACAAAGTTAAGATTTCAATTTGCAATTTACTTTAAATGATGCCGAGCCCAACTGTCTGGGAAGTTGAACCGCACTTTACTGTTTCCCAAGCTTTGACTGCTTTATAGTGTGCATTCGATGGAACCGTTTGGCCTTTTGGTCACCCAATGTGGTTCTAATTCGTTCTGAATTTGTTTAATCCATCAATTCCATGGGTATCTCAAAAAAGTCAGTGAAAATTGAAATTACTCTTGTCTTTGCTCCATCAATTAATGAAGAAACATGAGCAAACATCACCGTACCATTATTAGCACCCATTTTTTACCCCTCGAAATCGCCTATTCATACAGCTGAGTTACACATCCAGCAGATTGACTCAAGTTTCGGTAATACGCCATTACAGCGCCAATATGAATGCCATGCGTGCAATTTCTGATTCGCTCACCGAGCTACCGCTGGCCATTTTTCCTAGGCTGACCGCGCTTTGCCACCTCAACCAAGGAAAGCAAATAAGTACCCATTATACACTCAAATTTTTTTTTACGCGGTTTTTTTTTGCGCGGTATTTTTTTACGCGGTTTTTTTTTACGCGGATTTTGAAATTTACGCGGTTTTCATTTACGCGGATTTTGAAATTTACGCGGTTTTCATTTACGCGGATTTTGAAATTTACGCGGTTTTCATTTACGCGGTTTTCATTTACGCGGTCTGTATCCCCCGCGTAAAAAAAAACCTGAGTGTACTAGTAGATAGTAGATGCACCTATAGCTTACTGGCTATTATCGTATAGTCGTAGTCAGCAGCACGATCAGCAGCCGAGTTGCTACCTTCATGCGAGTACATATAGTAAAGTATATAGTATATAGTAGGCAGAGGCATCTGGTTAGAACTGAAACGTTGCCAGGGTCAGTGGGTTTCTGTGCCAATGTCTACGGCCCGGTAGTAGGTACGATTGACGAATGAACGCCTTGTTCTGACAGAATGACGTGGACGATTGGTAGAACTCTGTCCATATTAGACGAAATGGCATATGTCGGGTGGAGGTTCTTTTCAAATCGGGCTTGCTATCGTCACCCTGTCTGTTTGAATCTGTGAGCCAGAGCAGCTTACTTATGCTCCAATGGTGAAATCGGTTTCATTTTTTGCCGCAGAATATGGTTCATTTCTCCTCGAAGAAATAAAGTGTACAAATATTAAGGGTACCATTCAGGATTTAGTATTAGTGTTTGATATACATTGAAGTTTTTTTTAGATTCATATTGCTTGAATTTTGAGGGTTTCATTCACCAATTTAGGACATCCCTATTCACTTACTGTCGTGCGGTGCTAGAAATATACTGATATTGCCATACTAAACATACTAGAAATATACTGATATTGCCATTTTTTATCATTTTCCTTTTTTCTATACGAAAAACAATATGCAGTCTCAACCCACTCAAGTTTTTCTGGCAAGTAACGTTGTAAATGTTGAATTAAAATGAATCCCTTATTTTAGAAAATGCGATAAATGCTTTATTGTTGAAAAAGCCTCTGATATCAGTATAAATAAATGATATTTCATTGAAAGTAAATAACTCTGGTTAATTTTTATTTTATATCGAATTCAATAAGTGTGCAAAGTAGGCCCAAGCTAGTCCACAAAAAATATTTTTGAACGCTATATGAATAACTTTTTTAGGTGTAAACCAATTCTGCTCATATTTGGCATATATAATACATACACGATGACGATAAATCTGTGCTGATATGACACAAATCCATCGATTATTAAAGGAGTTATAATTCGTCAAAATTGAAAAATTGATAAAAAGTGCGCAAAGATACCCCGCACGACGATAACAAATTTTGCAATATTTGATAATTATGACGATTTTATGACTACTCGAGACCCCCGGGCACCATTAAACTGAGGGACCCCTACAATTGCAGTGGTATAAACAGAGATAGTTCAGGAAGGGTGTACCCCATTAGGCATGAATATGTTAGGCATACGGACGTTTGGCATACGTACGTTAGGTATAATGGACGTTAGGCATAATGGACGATTGGTATAATGGACATTTGGCATAAATTATTATGTATCACTTAGAGGGACTTATTTTTCGGGAGTGATGGCCTCAGGTGGTTTGATTTTTTTGATGTGGAATTACACTCGACAAATTAATCACCTTGATTTTAAGTGATGGTTCACGTAAACGAATAAATTTCACCTTTCGAAAGACATCACGTGGTACCTGTAAACCACATCTGACATCCTGTTGAACCTATCGGATTTACACATAACCCTTAAGTGATGAGATAATGAATCGTGAAACGCAATTTAAGTAAATTTCCTGTGCGAACTAGCAGAAGTGATCATGGAAGAAGTGAACTGAACTCCAATCAGGTAAATTTTTCAACGTTAGTTTTACTTTTTGTTCAATTTCACGATGGAGAAAATTGATGATTTTTGGTATTTCAGAACCTCTTACTAGACTTGGTGGAGTACAAAACATCAGGGGCAGCATCAATTTTAATGTAAAAAGTTCCATATCAGTTAATATGTTTCCAAAACAAGTTGAACGATATATTTAGCATATTGATAAATTGATAAAATCACAATAATCCAGTTTATGTTTAGAATGGAAAATATTGGAAAATAATAAAATTGTGATAAAACTAAAATCTATGTGGGGTATCATATGGTTATATTTGTCACATTTTGCTCCATATATTTTTTTCGCGAATTTATGTTAGCAGGTATGTTAAGACATTGACGTAGATTAGTTCTTACATACATGCATGGTGCAAATGTCCAAAAAGAAAATATATGCCTTGAAGAACAGCTCATGAAAGAAAGAATGATGCATTTTATTATTTATTCAATGAATATACGAGCATTGCTGCTTCTATATTGATTATATCCCATATTACTCAGCTAAACGATTATATTCTTGAGGCCATCAAAGATAGAACTACGGAAACTGTCTGATACGAGGGAGAGCTTCTTCATGTACTGTGACGTCCCAAATGAAACATAATGCGATACTGTCCGCAACACTGCAAGTTTTCATAGGTTCCAAAGCTTAATGTTTGTTCATTATTTTGCTTTATTTCTTAATATTTCAATACAATTGTATTGGGAATACATCTAATAGGCTTGAAAAGTGCTTGAACAAAAACTGTTCATTTAAATGAAGAGAACATCCAGCGCACCCACGGAAAAAGTAAAAAAATTCTATTTTATTTTTCATTTTGCAGTCTCTTGTTAAAGTTATACGAAGGTATGGCATAGTAAAGCGAAGTTTTTTTTAACCCGAAAACACGAGCGTAAGGTTAAAATCTCTACAATAAAGAAAGCCTTGCGAGAACTTTTTTACATTTTAACGGCATTCAATTAGCTAGAGATTACTGGATAGGGAAGTTATGGAAATTAGAGCCATAGTACTCAAGTGAGAGCAAGGATGTGAAGTATACAGATCAGAAAACTAGAAGTGGCAGGGTTATTAGAACAGGCTTAATACCCTACGGGCTTAACTTTTGTCTTTTGTTGATGGGAGTCGAGCTTAGGCAGCATAACTACGAGTCACTCAAGTCCACCAACATGCCTCCTGGTAAAGACAGACTTTTCCATCTTTACCGTGGGAACGTCGGATTGAATGTTGTTAAAATGAAAAAAAAATGTGGCTAACATAGTCAAAATAAAAAAGGAAAAAAGAACCTTGCAAGAACTTTTATATTTTTATGAATTATGCCTATCGTCTATTATGCCTAACGTACATTATGCTAATCGTCTATTGTGCCTAACGTATATTATGCCAATCGTCCGTTATACCTAACGTCCATTATGCCCAACGTACTTATGCCTAACGTATGTATGCCAAATGACCTAACGTATTTAAGTCTAACGTCGCGCACTCGTTCAGGAATCAATAGCGACTGGCTCAAATGGTACGTTCCCCAAGTTGATCGGAGATTTGTTCCTTGCCGTGATTTGTCTAGTCATCATTTCCTGGTGGGAAGGATTGGGGAAGTGGTAAGGTTAGGGATACGGAGAATAACGACACAGAAAACATAGACAATACGAAAGTATTTTTCAATCCCAAGGTAATAAAAGACACTGCGACCTGAGTGTATATATCAACACCCTCGAGGGGGTATTGAGATAACAGAACAACTACCCCCCAAAGAGATATTGTCATTCAAATGTGGCTTAAACTATAGCTCTTTACCACACTTTTAGTAATACCGGCTAACATTTAAAATGCTAAGTTGTTTGATTTTAGTTCGACATGCGATTACAAATTTCGATTTTGAATCTGCCAAACTAAGTGCTTTCAGGGCAGCTTGTCAAAACATAAATGGATTCTCTTACCGGAAGTTCCCTGTTGAAGTGCTGAATGTACGTCACACAGAATCGCGAACATTTCTGGAATACGTACAGTGTCTATCAAGCAAATGAGATTGGTATAATCTCATTTCACGACAATAAACACCAGCACCGTCTCGGCTTTCCAACAAGACACCCGTATGCCAGTATTGGTCTAATAATAGTTGTGTAGATTCACTGAATGTACTTGGGTTTGAGTCCCTAGGATTTGCTGAAATGTCATCTCTATTAGCCGAAGCTCTCTTAATTATGAAATCGATATGTGCTGACCAATTTAGTTTTGATTCAAGAATTACCCCAACGTACTTAACTTGCGACAATAATTTCAGAGTCGAAGAACTGCAATGTACCAGCTTCGGTTGTAATTCTTCGTTGTGTGAAAAGCACCATTGATGTTTTATTTGGATTAACTAATATTGCTACATAAAGACACCATTTCTCAACAACACATAGGCTTGTTGCGGTGATGATTATACAATAATCATCGGTAAAATCATATGTCGGAAACCCAAGCTCATTAAGTTTCCAGAACAAGCCATCGACGACAAGTTTCCATAGTGACAGCACACCACCTTGAGGACATCCGCAGACACTCAGTTTCCATATCTCTACTTGTCTGAACGATGAGCACAGATGACGATTGCTAAGCATTGCGTGTATCCAATTCGTGATATATGAAGGTACTCCATGATCTCGTGCTGCCTCCAAAATGAATTCGAAGGACACGTTGTCAAAAGCACCTTCAATAGCATGAAAAACTCCTAAGCTTGATTGTTTTTGCGAGAAAGCTTTTTCAATGTTGTGGACAGCATTGTGTAATAGGGTTCCCCGCTGACATGTACGTTGCATTGCATGCAGCGGGTGCTTTCCCAAGCTAACACCCCGACTGTAGTGGTCGACTTCGCGTTCCACTGTTTTGAGAAGGAAGGAGGTCTAAATCGTCTAAAGCTCTTTGCCCCTTCATGAGTAACGCGGCCACCTTTGGGAATAAATTTTACAGTAGATTGTGCTAGTTACTGATGAGAATCCGAAACGCTAAACACTAATCATTTATGTGTCATTTTAACAGATTGTCATAGTTTAGATTACAAATTGCAAAAAATATAACGTTCAGTGCATTAGAGTAAGTTTTGATAATGTTTAAAAACGCATCCAACTCTATAGGAGGAAAGTTGAATCGAAGAGAACCATTTTACTAAAATCAATGTCAATGTTCGGTTATAGATTTATACTACTTATGTTTGGATTATTTGATGTTGCATTAACTGAAGTAAGTGATTACTACACTCTACAATTCTAAAGTTTGCTCATGTAACTAACTTACTAATTTAGGTCTACCACGTTTAGTTTTATTCTTAATTATATAGTCAGTATAGTAAATAAATTAAAGCATAAGGAGGAATTTCGGTGAAACAACAAAAATATCGTATTGAGTAAAGCCACGTTTTTGTTACTTTTTATTCACTGCGGATCGATTTACGCTGGATCGGGATGTCGCCATTTGCATCGAAATAAATTATTTGGCAGGCAATCTGTGCATGTGGTAAGCGAAGTGTAACTAGGCGCCTGATTGATGCTGACATTCAAAAATCTGAATGCCTCCAGAAACGTTTTTAGTCATTTATAGAGCATTTTTGCTTGTCACTCTACTGTAGAACGTCTAATGGATAGCGTAATGCGAAAGTGTTGAGTGTTGTATCAATAATCAATCCAATAAATAATCCAATGTATGAACTGTGCTCTACATGTAGTATGCGGAAATGTGCATTAAGAATAGCGCTGTATAAATTTGGTTTTATCCGATAAATATATAAAGTTTGAAAGTAAATTCTCAAATACAAAAAAAAAATCGGTGATTTTTGTGACTACATAACACATACACGGTGTGTTTGGTAGAACAATTTTATTCGAAAAAAATCGGCATCGCTAAAACTTCAGCATATGATAGAATGGGCTTTTCCCTTTCATTTGAAAGTAAAATTAAAATATTCTGTCGGGAGCTCCAGAACAACTTTTTATTTTAAAGTTTTTTTGTTTGAAAACTTAGGTTTTTCAATGAAACTGGTTCACATTTTTGCCCCTAGGTGGTATTTTAGACATTCAAATATTACCAAAAGTGAGAATCTGATGGACATATTCATTGTGTACAACTTTGTAGAAAACTACATCGCGATCTAAAATCGCAAGAGAAAGCTATTAAATTTTTACCAAAGTTTCTAGATTCGCACGGGGCCTATTGGTTAAGAAGCTTTAATCCAAAAACATTTTTATTTGTAAAAAAATGGATTGCCTTACTTTAACAGTGTGCTCAGAAGAACCTGAATGCTAGCAAAGTCCGACCATAAGCGTAAAAACATAATTCCAGATTCCACCGTTTTTTGCGCACCAATGATATTTTATGAGCATGGAGAATATATAGAAGAGTAGATAAAATTTGAACGAAATTAAGACTCTTTTGAAAGATGCTGGGCAATGCAGCAAAATGAAACAGTCTTCTTCTGCCACAGATATATTTTTGTCTTCTTTTTTTTCTTCACTCAATCTGGAGTATGCTTGATGTAATCTTGAATCAACCTTTTTGCTCGTTAGCATCTTGTGGGATATATTTGGCCTAAATTTTAACATTATATTTCATCAAACTCGATTAGATATTCAGTCATTTGATTTGATTTCGATTGAGAATCCTGATTAACAGTTTCATGAAGGATAGAAAAATAATTCGATGAAATTTATGTTCAAGTTTGCTAACTTTTTGGAATCGCTGTACGTTGAACAGAAATCGCAATAGTAAATGAGAAATAAAGCTTTTGTCTATTGTACGAAGATAGCGATCTTAATATAAAAGTAGATATAGAAAGTATCACCTTTACCCGAAAGACGTGTTGCTGTTAATGCCTTCAGATTCTGAACTGAACTGGCAACTTTGGCTTCTTGATATGTTGTCTTTGCTCTTATCCCATATTATGAGGGAAATCTTCAATAAACAGACTTGTATTACTTTTATAATTTACTGAATGTATGGTCCAGCCTGATATTTTCTTGCTCGTTTTCTGTTGTGATCCTTGTACAACGATTAACGACTTCAGAATTTCTTCTTAAAGGAAATTATGAAACATGGTTTTGTTCTTTTTTATAAGATTATGTGAAGTGTGTTCGATTTGGAAATAAAATTTCTGGACAAGCAAAAATCTGCATCTATAAATTCTCATGAAATGAATCTACCCCAAATGATAACAAACATGGATCCAAAACTCAAAGAGCTTTTTGACGTAGGACTTACGTCTTTCTTTACTATACTGGGTGTCATTTCAAAATTTTCAAAACGGATGCGTTACGTACACTTTGAACCTTAATAACTTTTCTCCTACTAAAGGAATTACTAATATTGTTTCATAAATCGAAAGGAAAACGTTCAACGCTTGCTATTGATACCTTGTTTGCTATGTAAAACTTGTTTAAAACTTTTAATGCGAATCAACATTAATGCTAGAACCAATAAATATGGGTGTCACAGTTTTTCTTAAAGCCAGACATGTCTAAGCCACAGAGCAGAACACACGTACGTGTGCTGCTCAACGAGAAGCTGCATTTGGACCACCAACCAAATCATAGCTACTGCCTTATCGCTGCCAACCAAGAACTGTCGTCGTCCTGCGTGAAATTTATCGCTCTCAGAAGTGGACAGAGTTACTAATTCGCAAGCTGCTCTTCCAGTGCCTAGTCCGTGAGATTGCACAGCATTTCAAAACCGATCTACTCTTCCGGAGCTCAGCCGTAATGGCCCTCTAAGAAGCCAGCGAGGCCTGCCTGGTTAGTTTGTTGGAAGATACCAATCTGTGCGCTATCCATACCAAGCGAATAATCATCATGCCGAGCGGGAAATGCCGAAATAATATTCACAACAAACGGTTCTTATTAGAACCACAAAATCGTTCTCAGAAAAATTACAATTGCAATTTCCATTTCGTGCTTTGGAAAATAACTTCCCTCTTATCGGGTTAGTTATTTTCTATAATAATATCCGAAAAATGTACGATAAAACTAATAAACTGACCAATTGGACGGAAGCAAGAAAATACCTACAAAAATTTGAGTCAGAAAAGTGACATTGACGGAAAAATGCTTCGATCGTTTCTAAGTGTTTGGCAGCTGAAGTAGCTGATTTGTTTTCCAACGTCAATTATTTGCGCTGTGCTGTACGGAACAAACAGATTTTTGCGCGATTCGTTGGGAAATAATCAAAACAATTGTGTAGTATATTTCGTAGATTTTACCGTAAGTTTTAATAGATTTTGTAAAAGCGTTAATTAGCCTGCTTTGATTGGTGGTTTTTGCAAATCTTTCAAGAACATTAGTGAATGTGGCAACCCTGCTACTAAGCGAAAGCCACACCAAAAAGAATGATGAAAATATTTCCATTTGTCACACAAAAGGATGGACTTCCATCTGTACTAAGAAGTTTATAAAAGAGATCGCATTGCGATATACAATGCTCATTCGATGTGAGCTGCGAAAGGGGAATGTTCGTGTATGTACGCAGCAGAAGCGAATTCGGGCAAGGTTCGAATCGTTAGTAAGGATTCGCGTCTGGTATCACCAAAAATAGTTATCTGCAAACCGTTCTTATTAGGATGAAAACATAGTGGAGAAAGAATTGAATTATAAAGTTCCATTTAATAACTTGGATTGAATTTGCGCCTGTCAATTCTTCTGTACATGTACCAGTGATTCATATAAGCAAATGTTTATCAAATTAATCTACAAACCCGAAGGTTTTTGCAAGTCCTAGAAAATCAGTGAATGTGGCAATCTCATTCGACATGAAATTTCCAGTAAACATTCATTCAAAAAGTGCATTGGTTCAAATTATCCATGAGTGTCATATGATATGACCAAGTTTAGTCCTACGTCAACACCGCGGTTATGTCCCGGACATTACCCACTCCTAGTTTTTTCTTTTTCAATCATCTTTCTTTTAATGTTGATAAAGACAAACAGAATCCTCAACCCAAAATTGCAACAAAATCCGTTGTTTATTACAATGACTCTAACTGTCTACTTTAGTTCATTCAAATATAAAGCTTTGAATTTAAGCCAATTGTATTTTACCAGGCAGAATAGGATAAGGAAGAAGGGTCATTCTAGTTTAGATTAGCTATCCCCTAGAGCGAGAAAAGAAATGAAATAGGCATGCTAAAATCCGTTACTACATTAATCAACATCTTGAAAAGGTATAAGATTATCGAATAAATTTGGTCAACACCTTTCCACACCTGCTTGTTCATAAAGTGTGATTTTCGCCCAAGGCCCGCAGAAATCTGAAATTATTTTTTTTTTTTTATTGAGAATGGGACTTTGTATACATTGAAATTTATCTGAATTTTCTGTTCATTTAAACCCAACATTTTTTTGTAAGTCCTTGTTAATCGACTTCTTAATCCATAGGCCTCGCGCACACCTAAAAACTGATAAAATTTTAATAACTTTCTCGGGTGATTTTATATCGATTTATAGCATTCTACGAAGTTGTAGACAATGGGATTATTCATCAGATTCTCACTTTTAGTATTTTTTGAATGTCTATAGTACCAATTAGTAGCAAAAATGCGAATTAATTTCATTAACAGTTATGTGTCCAACAAAAAAAACACCTTTAACAGGCCAACGAGGGTACCCGGGTACCCACAAATTGAAATGCTCATAACTATGGCTTCCTTTAACCGATTTGGACACTTTTAGATATTTTGGATTCAGGAACTCGTCTACTTTTTGATTCTGTATAATAGAACCGGAACAATGGAACTGGTGCTTGGTAATCCGGATTTTCCGGAGTAATGTTCCAGTACTAGGATATGATTTGTAAATTTTAATAATGTACTAGCAATATGAGTATCAAAACTCTTCAAATTGTCTCGGAAGTCTGTTTTTTATTGTTACGGGACCCTATGGCAATTTGAAAAATGGAATTGGAATGGAATGGCCACTCACGGCCCCACGGGAACCTGCTCCGGAATGTCCGTTCCGGGGTCAAATCACCAAATGGTTCCAAAACCACGAGATATAGCCTACTGATGCAATTCCAAGAATTTTGATACCCATATTGCTAGTATTCCATTGAAGTTCGCAAATAATACCCCAGCACTGGAACCTGCTTCCAGAAACCCGGATTCCCGGGAAGCGAATGAAGTAACCTGATTCATTTTAACCAAGTCCAAAAGTGGATGAGTTCCTGTATCCAAAACGGCCAAAAGTAACGAAGTCGGTTGGATATTACCTTAGTTACGGGCATTTTAGTTTCGTGGGTACCCGGGTACCCACGTCGGCCTGTTACGTAGTAAAAAAAATTCAGGAGCCCCTCCTCACTCCCACCCTTACTATATCAACAATATTATTAACCCAAAAGCTTGACTTAGTGAAGTTCTAAGATGTCACAAAGTTTCAATTTCCAGCTATGGATAAAACATGGGAATTTCATTAATTGAAACTTAAAAAGGTACCCGGGTACCGCGTCGGACACACAACGGTTAAAAAGCTTAAGTTTTCAATCAAAAAACTTTAAAATAAAAAGTTGTTCTAGACCCCCCGACGAAATATTTTAATTTTACTTTTAAATGAAAGGGGAAAGTCCATTCTTTCATATCCCGAAGTTTTACAGATACCGAATTTTTTTGAATAAAGTTGTTCGACAAAGACACCGTGATAATAGCCCAGTATTTTCATTATTAAGTCATAGCCCTGTCAAAAGTCTTTCTAAGATTATCTGCCATTTGGCTAGCGAATGAAGGGTGGTAACTATGACCTACATCACTACTATTGATTCTCTTCATTTGCATACATTAGTTCTACCAGTTCGAATAGTAGGATCCCAAGATTAGTTTCGCCTAATCATGTGTATTTCACATTTATCACTTCTGTTGAATTAACTTCCTGAGCATGAAGAAAGTTATCGGTATCGGTTGAAGCGTAATCTTTTGATTTTAAACCTAGTAGTGCATGCCATTGACTAATTCGATGAATACGGCTTAATTTATCCTATAAGAAAAGATCAACTGTCAAATGTCGATCAAACTCAAAGCTCCAAAACAACCCCACAATGCGTACATCTCCCCTAGTGAAACCTAAGCCCTAGTAGAAAAGTACGTACGCATATTCGAATTCAGTAGATATCGGTTAGTATTTTGGCTGCTCCGTTACACGCACGCACGTAAGATTGATCAATCGAGCGGCACACATAGGCAGCTTGCTGTGCGAGAGTTGCGTGCTAGTGTGCTGGGTAGGTTAGGTACGACACGACGCACGAGGCAGAGAGAGAGAGCGGAGGTGGTTTAGGCTCTGATCTGACTACGGGGTGCGAAGTGTGTTAGTAGGCCAAGGACGGTAATCATTTTATTTTCGTTTTTTTTTTCATTCGCTTGTTTTAGCTGTCTTTCTTCTGGCTTACTGGCCGCTTGCGCGCCCGGTATGCAGTGCGGCTTCTCGCGTTCTTGTTTACTCTCTCACTCGTTCGTTCGATTGTTGTTCTCGCGCAACGCACTTTACTGCGTGTGGTGGCGCGCTGTCACTAATATCTAGAGCTAATACGCACTCACGCATTTCGCTTGTTATTTATTCGATGTGGACGTTGGATTTTGCTTGTGCGATTATATTGGAGCATATATCAGTTCTATTACGTTTTCGGTCACAGTCGCAGTCGAAGCTTAATGCTTCTCATACAAAACATATGGAAAATGTTTATTTGAATCAGACTAAATTTTAGAGTGCCACAAAGCAGCCAAAGCTTAAATTGAATCAAATGGAAAATGTTTCGGGTGTCAACGAAGGATCTCTAATGCCGAACAATGCATGAAATGTCGACATTTTAGGACCTTTTTGCGTGAATGCGATCTATAGTACAGAGCTTTTCATAAATTGCTATAGGAATTCATTTCACTTATTTCCCAACTCTAGACAAACTTATGATTATGGTGCATAAATCAACCTTAAAAAAAATTACTTTCAGGGCAAATTCCGGACTAACCATTACTCGCCAACCACAGCTGGGAATACTAATCAAAATAAACAAATTTTCTCATTCGATGACTACTGGAACTTTGTTCGGCCAATATCGGTTTATCTGGAACCGCCCCTACCCCATTTGACAGTATTCCACCTAGCACTATGAGTTTGTCATCTACATTCCAGCGATAGTCTTTTACATTTTTTTCTCTCTCCCTCTCTCTCTGTTTATTTGATACTGCTCAACGTGTTGGCATAACTGAGCCGGCGATCCTTTATGTATTTTACAATATTTACAAATTTTACTTTCTAATCATAGTGTATTGTTGGCGCAGTTTACTTCTACGTGTTGAGATTCTTTTCCTTGGTGGTGAGGCGTTAGTTGCGTTGTCCGTTGCATGTTGGGGGTTATTTGGTCTACCTTCTTTCACAATATTGTACTCGTCCATATCCTCATCTGTGCTACTTTCATGCTGTTCGCGGTCGGTTGTTATAGTTTGTATCTTACTCTTATGGATCGCTGTTTTGTGTCCGTCCTCTCCGGCTTTCGCTACATTATTATTGTTGTTGTTGTTACTGGTTGTTGGTTTAAAGATATTAGACGCGATTGTTGTTGTATGAATATTTGTTACTGCTTGGGCGTAAGATGGCTTTGTTCTAGTTTTAGTTGGATTTGTTGGATTTTTTCCAACAGTTTCTGCGCAGTGTTTTGCTAGGTGTAGCATCTTTGTGCAGAACTGTCACGTAGGAATCTGCCCTGGATGCGTGACCAGTGTTGTCTGATTATTTGAAACATCATCGTATGATAACGATGAGATGGTTATGTATGAGGAAATTGGCTTGGTCACACGCATTCTCACCACACGACCACCGTTAGGAATGCCTAGGAGAAAGTTCCTCCATGTATCGTTTGTAACGAATGAATCTTTGCATTTACCTTTTAATCACGTGTCATTTTCGATGTATACGAGGATGCTATATTCTAAATTTAAAGAATGTTATGTACTTACCCTGGCAGACACTCACGCGCCAGTTTTGTGACCAGATGGCACACTGTGGAAAGTCATGCACCAACACAACTAAGGAAAACTTATGTACTACAAACAACATTAAAAAGAAACCTTTGATATATAGTGGTACACCACGGACAAACGGCCATAAAATAATTACCGGACAAACAACCTACTACGTTATTCCCAAAACAACAGTTAACATATCTAAAGAAGTAATAAACAAAAAGAATACGGTTGGAGTCACTCAAAATCACGAATTACCAATAGAGAAAATGAAAGCTGTCCTAGCGATTACGGCATTGAGTTCTTGGCGGCCGGTCTCACGAACACTAATGCAGTTTCTTGGTTGAAAACAATCCCATCTGCTTTTGCCGTCTTTGTTTATTATTTTCCACCAGCTCGTGATGTAGTATTTGCGTCATGTGACGTGTACGTACATGAGCCGTAGAAAAGTCTATGGACGTACGCACGAGTGAGGAAGACGCAGGCAGCACGTTTCACAAGCAACAGAGGGCAAAGCTGACGAAGAGTTCTCAACAAGAAAGCTAATCAACACACGGATCGGAAAGCAGTGCGCCCAGTGCAGAAGGCAACAATAATATTTGGTATTTTCCTTGCATTGTAGGGCCAAGGACGCCAACTTTAGAGGGACGCTGAAATCTTGATTAGCTTTATAAAATAAGTGAGGATAAGTCAAAAGTGAGTTATGATAAGAGTGCCATTTCCAGGGTACACACTAAATTACTGTTCGAAAGTTGAACGGAAAAAGTGAACACGAAAGGGGCACAAAACTGAGACGTGCAAAGGCATCAGAAGAGCTCTGTTAGTCCCATTGATTCCTAATTATTCACAGTAAATGGCACTGTTATCAAATCTAAATCTAGAAGTCACATCTAGAAAACACTAATGGATCAGAAAAGTGGTCATGAGCAGTAGGCCTCTCCACATTTTGAAAAAGTTTTGAAATATACACGGGTCAGCTCAAATTTATACAGGATACCTCATTAAAGCTGTAGTAAAGATAGCTCTCTTTAGTATTCCTGCGCAAACGAGTTCTTGGAATGTTTTTGAAGCTATTTAACCCTCTTGATTCTTTACACATTTACTGCACCGGGCCTTACTGCTGCAATGGTCCATTTGCTTGTGTTTAGTGCAAAACAGGACGCATGGTGCAAATAGCTGACGGCAGACGAACCTTGTCAAAGAAGACTCCGACTTCCCGGCTGTCCCGTTGAACGTTACCCGTTAAGGGGGGCGTCTGGTGTAAAGTCAAACCGGAAGTTATTTTGTTTGACGATTTTGTGTAATGTTAACATTTATTTATACATTCATTGTGCACGAAAAAAATATATTTTAGGTCACACGTGCGTTCTAAGAGTAAACGTCCAACCATTTCCACGTCGACGAGCGCCCCGGCGAACCTGATAACTCTTGATAGAATTGTCTGACACAGGAAATTACAGTTGTAGTTACTCGATGAACAAAAAAAAGTTCGAGTTTCGGAAAATTGTCTAATTAAAATCGAAAGATCTCATATTTTACTTTTAAATACGCTAACTTTGCTTCAAAATAATAGAGAGAACATTTCTTTTATACAGTTTTCTACGGTCCATGTGCCTCCACAAATTGTGCATTCTCATACAAAAATAAAGTCAATTCGTTGATCAGTTTCTATGTTATCTTATTCGCCAATTAAAAAAAAACGTGGTTTCGAGAAACACGCAGTTAAAAGGTGTCCCACATCCAATTTCATCACGGAAAAAACGCTGTAGAAAATAACCCATTGGGCATTTTCTCTTGAAAATTTTTCAGAAGTAGTTTAGAGTGTATTGTTTACTCTGTATTTTTATCGCTGTCAGTTTTCCGCTGTGGAGATTGTAATTTTCGTGGGTTACAGCAATTACGCGCGAGAAATGCATGTGTGGCCGACTATTCTAGAGGTTCAATACTAACAATTCAGCGGATAAAAAAGAAGTCGATTTTTTTCGCCTAGTACACCAGAAGCCCTCCTTAAGGTTGAAGTGACATACGATTTTGTGCAGTCTTGTGCAATTGCTCATCAAATCTCATTGGAGAAAGAGATTCTTGAAACAAATAATCCCTTCAAACAATGCATGATCATTTCGAATCAGTGACTACACCGTCGATCTCAACTATATGTACGGACATGTAGACGCATTAATCCTACATAAAAGACTTGACTTTCGACATATCTGTAACGGTTGAATATTTCTGTGTCAGTTCTTTAGGAATTTTTAGAACAATTAGCGAATTATTTTTAATCCAAAATTATATGGTCCGGTCGAGATCCATGTGTGTGTGTGATTTTGAAAGGAAAGTCGGAGTCTTGGATAACGCGTGTTTTCGACTTTGGTTGCTTCTTAAGCTGGTTCTTTTTCAGAAGAATTCTTTGTATGCGGGCTGGAACCCGGTGCCAAATGAAAACGAAGAATGATAGATTACATAATTTACGGGAGATATAAGAAGCTGAAGGACGAGTAAGGAGATAGAGAAAAACTGCCGATCATTACTCGAAGTAGGGCTGGATGCTACCGATTGTTTTAGTAACTGGCTCAAAAAAGGTGGATAAACCTTGGTGGGTAATGGTTACGACATATGCGGAATGTCGTAACCGCATTTGGTCTGGTAATTCAAATTAATAATATGCACCGTGATAAACAATCCACCAACTAGCTCACAGATCCTAAAATTTCTCGTCTTGATATAAGACGCAGCAAAGCAAAAGATTGTTGATTCCAATATCAGTAGCAGAGAAAGCTAGGAGAGGGCGGACAAAAAGAACATGGATAGAAAGAAATTAAACTTGTAGCTTTGTAGCAAACGGAAGATCACTATCAGGACATTATGAACCGGATCGCCGTCTTGCCTCCTGGAACTCTTGGGATCACATTTGCAGGTAGCTGTTTAGCAAGTCAACCGAAAAGGAAGATATAAATAAATTTGGAGAATAGCCAGCGCATCTCGGACGAGAACCAGGTCGAAGGGATTCGTTTACCGGAGATCTGGCGCTACAGACATAGAAAAAATCGTGTATATTTACGTCTCCTGACCATGACATATACGAGCATCAAAAATTACATAGCTTTAGGTTTGATTTTAATTTTACATGTCGTTGAATTTTGCGAGTCACGTAATTTTACTTCACATATGACATTTGTTTGAAATGTGGAGGAGTGTAATTTTATGGCACTGCGCATGGAAAGTACATATTTCATGTAAAATTAACCAGAACACGGTTATATTTTGTCATTTCGTCAATTACGGTTTGTTAGATTGTGGCAAGTTTGGAATTATCTCAACGGTAAAATTCAGATTTTTTGGTGTTTAGAACACTAGGCGCACGACCCGACAACATGTTTAATGTCGCGCTAGCTGTCATCGCAAGCGCAGATAATACACCGGAGATGCTCATTCAATGTATAATGATTGCCACCCGAAGGAAGTCACGACCTTCATCCTTCCATTTTAACCAAGGTTAGTTGATGCCTTTGGGATTCCTACACTTCCATTATCCCACGAAATTTGCCAATTTTCGAGCGTCCTCTGACAAGAAATACTAAAAAATTCGTTAAAACTGTGTTATCTTTCTCAAATATTACCTTCAAATACCTAAGTGTCCGCCTTCTCATTATCATTCTAATTCAAGTGCCACTTTTCTCATTCCCCGGAACAATGCGAAAGAATTTAAACTAATATTCGCAAAATTTTCTCCAGGAAAATAAGGAGAGCTTTCAATGATCCATCGATTGAAGCACCTACTTGGAACTGTAACGATGTGGACACGGTCGTAAAAAACCATAAGTTTTGTGGGGAGAATGCTTAGCGTGTGAAAAACAAATATTACGTTTATTTACATTATTATATTTTGATCGCGAAACGTCTATCATTTGAATGTGAATCAACGTGGAATGTTGTTGTCGCCGATAAATGATTCTTAGTTCCATGTATTCCGATCAAAGGCCGAATCGAGTATACAGCGTAGGGCCCAGCTGCCATACGAAATATTTTTTCTCTCGTTAATCCGTTGACGAACCGGTGCCAATAATCACGTTTTTCAGTTTTATCAAGTTTTGCCGTAGGACTACGTCTTTGTTTTCGATATGAAGGTGCACTTTGCAAATTCTACAAAAAAGGTATGTAACGAAAAGTAGTCCAATTTTAAACGCATATAATTCAGCCATCTCACCATAAATTTTCAATTGTTTTGCCAATATCGCCACGAAATACTTCTAAAAATAGATTCCAATAGATAAACCCAATGATTTTACAACCTAGTTAAAATATCGCGCATTTACACACAGAAGATAGCGCTTCCCAAGTCAGGTACGACAGAATAGCGTACCTAGCGCGCTATCATCATCGACTATTTAAAGAACGGATTTGGCCGGACAAACTCAGTCGCCTGTTGAGCGGTAGGCGGAGCAGATCACTGCGCTGTGTGTTTTTACAGCGAGTGTAGCTGAGTTAGAAGTCCGTTATACTGATGTTATTTTTGACTGAAAATTCTGTGCGAGATACTGATGAGACGAAGTCAGCTTGCATATTAATATGATTTTGACGCGTATCAGATATTTTTTTGGATCGAAGGCTTGAACTTTGTTGCATAAGAAGTTTCTCTTTGAGTCATTACTGTGACCCACAACTTTACTTTTTTCTTGCTAACAATTTGCACCCATTTCCAAGTTAGGAAACTGTTTCTAGTTATAGCTTCAATTCACAACAGTTTTAGTTTAAACTCTCCCGTCGAACAGAGGAGTAACTAGAAAAAATTCCTGGCCAATAATCAATTTTTTTCTCGATTTTTAGTTTCGTTATATTTTTTTATATACCTGGAAGCCTATGAACTAACGTGGTAAAATTAGGAATATGTCAAAAATTGTTAAAGAATTTTTGCATGTATCCAAAATGGTGATATTTTAAGGGTTTTTTTTTTGATAATTTTCATTATATATCCAGCAATATCGCTTTCTAGTGATGATGACTGTATTAAATTAGACAATGTTATTACAAACGTAGTTGAACACAACCACTTGTACAACTTAAGCCTAAAATTAACTGAAAAAAGTGGTGTTACTGTGCATTGCACCATTTTTCAAAAATTCGTTTTTGAACATTTTATTCCAAACTTGAATGAAAAAAAGTTATGTTAAACGCCGAAATCCGGCAAAGTTTGTTCTAGTTATTGTCTATTTTTAGTTCATATTAAAGAATAATAACAGCAATAGCAGCAGAAAATAATTTTGGCCAGGATTCGACCCCAGTTATTCCTCTGTGCGTCGAGAAAAAAATCAAATTCTACTGATAGGCTACGAATCGAAATTCGATTCGTATCCATAAACGCAGATTCTTGCTCTCATTATCCTATGCTGGTCACTAAACCACGTGCTAGTAGCTAGCTACACAATACCTATGGCACCAAAAGCCTCTGCCCCGGCGCCGTCGAAAACACTACGTCAGAAGAAAGTGAAAACGGTGTCACTGCCAGCGGGTTAGTAGGACAGCCGCAATATGGTGGGGCGCGTGCGGTCGCGATTCCGCCGCCACGCCGGTCGACGTAGTTATTTGGTGCTATCGGTTACGTGTCGTCAACGTTGTTAACACACATACACACCAACTGGTGCCACGGGGCGGTCGAAGGTGGTTTGCTTCACCTCACCCATGCTGTCTCTCTCTGGCACCCTCTATACCGCGGTAAGTTTGAAAATTGAGGCAGTTAGTTCGACGTTAGTAACTTACTGCCTTAACAATAAGCGGTAATATACACACTGGCTGGCGGTACACAAAAAAATTAAATTTGTACGACTGCTAAGTTGTTTAAAACAAAGATATCACTCTCACTTTTCGAGAAGTGGTAGTGATGTGTTTTTCTCCATTCTTTTTCAAAATTAAGCAAAATATTAAAGCGATGTGGAGAGATTTCAAAATTAGCCGGAACTGAGAAACTGAACACCCCTAACTATTCTTTATACTAATTTATTTGTCTGCTACCCTTCCACCCCACCCACTTCGTCGCCATCATATCCGAAAATTAGGCTTCCTTTGGAACAGGAAATACCCTTCATTGTTGTCCAGTACAGAAGAAGGAGGAGAGGCACAAGCACGGGAGCGGGAGTGGGTGAAATCGTTTTGCTAGCCTGTACGCTGTGCGTTTTATGATGGTTCCAAAATTTAAGTTGTATGCGGAAACGTGTGCAGTACTGGGCAGCCAGTGATTTCCCTTTTGCTTTGTTTTTTTTGGTGGGGGGGGAGGGGTGGTTTGGTTTTGGTCGGATTTCTCAATACTTCTTATGTAACCCTTCAAACAACACACGAACATCGCGCATAATGGGCGACACGCCACCCATTGTTGGGCCAACAGTCGAAAAATTATGTAGGTTAACTGGGAATCGTGATTGTGGTTATCAATGATTTTGAACCGAATGCTCGTGGAAATGGGTAATCATTTTTGTGACATGCTATTCAGTGCTATTAAAATGTTTTATGAGCTGATGTAACTACATTTTGGAATTTATTCTAACCACGGTTCACCGGTGCCGATTTGGGTCGTTTTTTGTGAACTCCAAGCTAGTTGTTAGTTGCGAAAATGTTATTGATGTTGAGTTGTTGATCAATTCTTTTGTGATTGAGAATTATAAATATCACTACAAGCAACTATTCTCTTTAGCATTCGAATCCAGTCATTATGTGGTCAAACTCTAAAAAGCTTTTTTTATATTGAAGTATATAAATACGACCGGATAATGTTTATTAATTTAGTTTTTTTTATTCCTCGGCTTTTCAGTTTTCAAATAAGAACGGGCATTGTATACTGCCCGACGTTTCGGCCACTGGTTTTGGCCTTTTTCAAGGGAAATATGTTATCGTTCTATGAACGTATAGACGTAGAACGATAACATATCTCCCTTGAAAAAGGCCAAAAGCAGCGTCCAAAACGTCGGGCAGTATAGAATACCCGTTCTGATTTTAAAGACCGAAAAGCCGAGAAACAAAAAAAAACAATTTTTTATATAATTTGGGTCGTTATACCAGTCGGTAATTGAGCTGAATATATCACCCGATTCAGCTTAATTTGTGACTGTAATCGACCAGTAGGTTGAAAACTGTCTATAATTTTTCTTCGGACAAAATCTGCCCAAAGGCTGAAGTATCTGAATCCAGGTTCCCAGGCAGGAGTCCCTAAATCCAGGTATAGCTCCGAGCAGAAGACTGATTGGCTAAAAGGTCTAAAATGTTAGTTTGTAATAAGTAAAGTATTATTCAAAATGAGAAAAAACTGTAAATTATTGCATAATTGCATAAAACATATTGTAGGTGGATGGACAACAGTGCATTTAGCTTATTTATTAATTTATTTTGGCTTCGGCATGCATCGTAAAGAATACTTTAAATACTATTGATAGCGTCAATGTTGAAATTTGCTAACTTATAACGGGATTTAGTGGTAGTGGTAGACTCAAGCAGCCCAGAAAGTCCAATGTTGCAAAAACCTTCGACTTTTTGGCAGTGATGTGGTCGGTGAAATGAAGTTTTCTGTCGAATAAAACTCCTAGCTCGCGGATATAATCCAGCCTTACGATGACACAAAGTTGAAGAGAATTTTCGCAACGCTCTACAGCTGCAGAGCGCCCAAAACTGATCACCATACATTTATCGAAGTTGATCAGCAAACGATATGATGTTTAGCAAACCCTTATATTAGCTGTATCATCTTGGAGCCCAGAAGAGTCGAATCCTGAGACAATTGAACTAAAGATTTTCAGATCATCAGCGTAGAGTAATTTTTCAGATTTGATACGTTAATAAATAAGAGAAAGATAAATGGTCTTCGGTGACTTCCTTGAGGCACACCGGTTCGCGTTTTAAACGCGCTTGAGCGTGTGGTGCCCATTTGAACAAAAGTGAATCCGTGGAGGTAAGAATGCAGCCATTTCAAAACAGCAATGTTGTGGGAGTTCTTGCCGAATGCTTTCGCGGAATCAAAATATATTGCTGTGTCGATTTTGTTGACTATTTTCGGCAAATTTGAGACTAAGAGAAACGAAAGCAATGAAATTGAAAGACGGATAGGTATTCTAGAGCGAATCAGTTATAAACTTAGAACGGAAAACTAGAACTAGGCAGGCTCATATGGGCATGATCGAAAGGAAATGTGAAGAATTTTTTGCCTTCTGCAGAGTAGGAGTTGGGCGTTTCACCCAAGTCTACCGCATGGTCTATGGTAGAACATAACTCATCATCATGTTTTACCGCCGACGCCGGCCACGTTTTTTGTGCACTCTTTCTCGTAAATTTCCTGGTTTTAACCCCCTTTCCGCTATAAAAAGTTTTTTCAAACCACAGGTACATAAACCCTGCCAAACCAGATATTTCTCTTTGAACTTCGACAGACTCAAATGCTTGAAAATATCGACCACTTTTCCCTTCCGTTTTCCATTATATACATGTGACAGTTGATTCGGTCACTTTTAACGATTTCGCTAACTCGGCGTGCAAGTAGTTCCGATTCAGACGATATGCGAGCAAAATTTTGCTGTGTTGCTCCTCCTGCTAGGACGACACTTTTATAACTGAAGAGCATATGTCAATAGCAAAAAAGAGGTATCTTTCTGTACTTAGGCAGATGTAAGTTTTCCAGATTTGTTTATATATCGTGCAACGAAATTCTTTAAGTTTTAGTTGGCCAAATTTTGATAATGAAAGTCAGAGAAATGTTTAATAGCTTTGAAAGGAGCCAATTAATAAATAATTTATATTTATCCAGCTGTCGATATTGTAGGGATTTGTTTGGATCTTTACCTGGTTTTACCTAGAGCTCGTTAAAGAAAAAGCGCATTCGGCCAAGTCGGTGCGCTACAATATTGCCAGCTTCTGAAAAGACAACATCTTATTTGTTCTATAGTGTAGCTAACTTTTTTCGGTTTCGGAGAAAACTGATTCAGATGATTTTTGCGAGTGCGAAATTTTAATATTTAATATAATATTTTAAAAAATCATAGCCAAAACCTTGTACAAATGGCAAAAAATACTAGCAAAATAGAAATGTAATAAATTAAAAGAAAAACAATAATAAATACAATTCAATGGAGGTAGAATTTATAAATAGAAAGACAAAAAATAATAAACAAACGAGGAAAAACTTATAAGTAGATAAAATGGAAAATACCAATAATAGTCAAAAAGTTATTACTATCAAAAATTTAAAAAAAGTCCAAAGCAAAGAACCAACAGAAAATGGACAAAATTAAAGTAATGGAAAAGTTCCAGTTTGAAAGTATGTAAAAAAGTTGAAGAAATAACAAAATAAAACAGATTGAATAATTGAAACAATCAAACTAAACGAAGAGAACTGAAAAGGAAAATTAAAGAAATAGAAAAATATTGAACAATAATTAAAATAATAAAAAACGGGTAAACGGCAAGATAAAACATGGAATATCATAAGCATCGAAAACAGGAAAAATGGTAAAAGGAAAAAAAAATTAATACAACAACAAAATTAAAAACAAAGATGGTGATGATGATGGTGATATAGAAAGTCACCATCAGTGCATGGAATACTCCGGTGGCTGAAGATGCTTTGAACAGCAAAGATAAAATTATGTTATCAACCGACATTCACATTAACGTTGTATGAAGGGCCAAAATGGGACGGATCCATAAATAAAGTCATTTATGCGCAATCCGAAGTGACAGAGAATTTCCTTCCAACGAATAGATCCAGCCAGTTGCATTACTCAATTTCCAATACTTGTTAAGGCACTACCTGATGGTTTGTGTGAGAAGGGCAAAATTAAAGACAAAGCTTCAAAAAATAAACAAATATAGAAATGAACAGAATGAATCAACTGAATGAGACTTAGAAGTAACAATAATACAAAATTTTTGTAGTATAAAAATTGGTAACAAAATAAAAAGGAAAAGGAAAAATGCTGAAAAGGTTTCAAAATAGAAGAAATGATACAGAGCAAGAATGGAATAAATAGTTAAAAATAAAAAAACCATGAAAAATCAAAAAGGGTAAATTATCCTTTTAAACAAATTAATTAAGAATTCTCATTCCAGTGCATTTATAAAAAAATTGAAATAAATGGGAACGATTGGACGGAATAGATTGAAGAAAAAATATAAAACAGGAACAAACGGAACTCGTCGCTGTTGTGCTATCTGATGACAAGCGCCATTTTGCACATTTCGAGAAAAACGATTTTTAAAGTTTGAGATTGAAAATCATGAAACTTATAAATGGTAGAAACAATTCAGAGAAGACAATTGATGCTTCTACCTATTCTGTACTAATTTCTCAAATATTACGAGATCGGTTGACTATGTTGCGAGTTTTCACTAAAAATATAAATAAAAGTCGCACTCATACGTGTCATAGGTGTGTATTTATGACAAAATTTGTATGGCGTGTCAAAACCGTGCATGGAAAATTTTCCATAGAAAAAACCATCAATTATTAACTTTTATTCATATCTTTGGCTTCATTTGGTCTATAAACAATCGGTTAGATGCATTTTGAAGGAAATGAGTCAGGAAATCTAGAAAAATAGTTATTTTTAGTTACAGTGTTGCCAAATAGGCAATATTTCCAGTTTAAATCTAAAACTGCGTTTTTCTCCCAATACATGTATTTTTCTTTTGAAAATTATTATGCCATTGTGTTTCTACGACATTTTTACACATAAAAGCAACTAAAATTTTATTATAACTTGAGCCAATCCCAAGAAATAATGATTTGAAGCAAAAAACTCACAATTTCTAATCACTTTTGTCGCTATATTTCAGTAACCAAGTAAAATTTCAAAATTCTGGAAACGCCATCTTGTAGAGACTCGTTAGACGAGTAATGTGGCATATCTAACTTAGTTTACCCCAAAATGGCGTTTGTCATAAGATAGCACAACAGCGACGAAATAGCCCTAATTTTTTAATTTTTTCAATGGAAATATGTTTACTTACGAATTCATCTGAGTAGTCGCAACTGTCGATCAGCGCATCATGTATTTTCTTTGCTCTGGCATGGCAATCGTGTGCGCCAACGCAAGCCGCTGAGCGGTGGTTGATGTAATTGGCCGTCCGAATAATCCCGTACGCTCATTTCGCACAAAAGTAGTGAGCGTCTTGAAAAAATCTGTGTTTTCACCCAAACAAAAAATCATTGCATAAAATAGGAGCCTCAAGCTTTCCAAAATACTTACCTGTTAATTTTTCATTTTTATTTGTTGCTTTAATCACGATTATGCCATTATAAAGTTTTTTTTTGTTTTGAGGATATCAGAAAAAAAATATCTCCTTTCTAAAAAAACTACTGAAAAAGATTCAGCTGTCAAAATTTATGTTTCAGAATGGAGCTTCCACGAATATGTATGACCGTCAGAAATTCTTACGATTTTCTGAGAAATCCAGGGGGTCTGAAATACCCTCATGGTCTTAATAGCCCTTGGTAATTCTAAATAAATTTATATAAAGTAAAAGTAGAAAAAACGCAAAAAAATAAAAAAAAATAATGGGAAAAATATTCAAACGATAAAATTAACAAAAGAGAAAATATGAAATTCAAAATAGTTTAAATGGATAAAAAAGGAAAATACTAAAGTTAATGGAACATAACAATAAAGAAAAATGGGTGAACATTAAAAAAAAATCCTTGGAAAAGAAAAGTACAAATTTCAAAACAGATAAATGGAGAATAGAAAAATTCAAAACATGTAGAAAATTGAAACAAGAAAAATATAATCAATAAGAGAAACTATAAAGTATAAAGGACGGATTGAAACATTTGAAAAAGAATGCGTAATAAATATAGAAAATAAAAGTTTAATGAAATCAATTAAATAAATTTAATGAAATCAATTGAACAAACAGATGAAAAAGAAGTATATAAAACGATAGATAAAATGAAATAATGAATAAAAAATGAATAAAGATTCAACGAACTGGAAAACATGGGATAAATATAAAATATGGGCCAAATTTAAAAAAAAAATAGCAAAAATGGTAAAAATAGAAAAAAGCAAATATAGAGCAAAATATATAAGAAAAATGCAAAATAAGAAGAAATGGAGAAAATAGATAGAATAATAACTTGGATGAAATGGAGAAAAAAAAAACAATGCAGAAAATTAAAATAAGAAACAATGGAAAAATCAGAAAAAAAACTACAGACAATAGAAAATCTAGATTATATAGAATTTCTCCGATGAAATGCCAAAAAATGGAAAATTTTATCTTTAACTAACGTTAAAGATGAAAAATTACTATGGATCGTTTTCTTTGTGATTTTCATGTTCTTTCTTGATTTATGGAGTTATTCATCATTCATTTCTCGAGTCGTATGTGATCAATTGGGCACTTCAGAAGAAGGTTGCGGAGTTTTCTTATTACTGTTAATAGATATTTTTAGATCATTTAGCAGTTACGACGGCTTAAAATAAGTCGAAATAGATGGTATATAGCGTCCTGAAAGACAAGAAATCGCAATTTGAATCAGGAATCAGAATATATTGGCTCAAATGGTAAGTTCCCCGTATGTAGTCGGGGCAGTTGCATGTCGGATGATATGAGGTTCGGTAGCCGGATTCACAAAGATCACATGAAAATGACTTGCAGTGGCCTGGTCAACATGCCGCTGTGGTGTCTCGAAAAATGTAGACGATTTTTATAATTCACACGGCACGGTTGCTGTAGAAGCGCCTTTGTTTGACGACACGTTTCTCCCATAATTGCGGTGCTCGGACGAGGCCCAGGACCATATTTTTTTACTTATTCATTTTGTCGAAATTGACAGGGTGGGTTCAGGACCAATGAAGTCAACCGCTGTGCCTATTCTGGCCAATTCATCAGCCCATTCATGTCCAGTAATACCGGAATATCCGGGCACCCAGGAATCAGGAATCAGAATATATTGGCTTAAATGGCACGTTCCCCGTATGTAGTCGGGGATTTGTGCCTTGCCGTGTGTTTTCATCATTTCCTGAGCGGAAGAAAAGGACAAGGAGATGTGGGGAAGTAGAATTGGATGGGTGGGAAAATAACAGCACAAAACAAAAATAAACAACAGGTAAGTTAAACTCACAAGTAGTTCAACTTGCCTGCAAATAAGCCTAAGGCTCTTTACCACATTGGATAAGAAACTTTAGTATGTCTCTGAGTTTCAGTCGACCAAACATGGTTTCGTCATGGTGGCTGAAGACTCGAAATCGCAATAGCGCCACCGCTGGACAGTTGCATATCAGATGATATGAGGTTCCGTAGTCTGATTCACAAAGATCACATGAGAAAGACTCAGCGCGCTGAATAGTTGCCATGTGATAATTGAGTTTGCAGTGGCCGGTTAAAGCCCTGGTCAGTATGCCGCAGTGGAGCTTCGAAAAATGTAGGAGATTTTTCGAAATAACTGGGCACGGTTGTTCTAGAAACGCCTTTGTTTGGCGACACGTTTGTAGATTTCTCCAATAATTGCGGTGCTCGGACGAAGCCCAGGACCGTATTTTTTCCCTTATCCAACTTGTCGAAATTAGCAGCGTGGGCTCAGAACCAACGAAGTCAATCGCTGAACCTGCCCTGGCCAATTCGTCAGCCCATTCATTTCCAGTAATACTGCAGTGTCCGGGCACCCAGACAAGGTAGATAGTGTTGACAATGCTTAGTTATTCGAATTGGAGTTCGGCACGCGATCACTAGCTTGGACCGGGATTTGTCTGAGCTAAGGACCTTAATTGCAGCCTGACTATCGAAGCAGAAGTTTATAACTCTGCCGGACAAACTTAGTTGAAGGGCCGATTGCACCCCGCACATAATCGCAAAGATTTCTGCTTGGAATACAGTACAGTATCTACCTAGTGAGTGAGATTGTTCCAATCTCATTTCACGACAGTAGACACCAGCATCAGCACGTCCCTCCATCAGAGAACCGTCAGTGTAACAGATCACTTGCGTTTGTTGTTGTCCTTCCATAAAGCCAGACAACCACTCCTCTCGAGAGGGAATCTTAACATGGAATGTCCTGTAAGGAAAACTACAAGTGAGTGTAATATCGCTGGGAGCAAGAATATCTTCACCCCATGTAACCATTTGTGACCACAATCGTGTATGGCATCAAGATCAACATGGCTACTGTTTCAAAGCCCAGTAACCTGCAGTCTGTATGCCCATGATAGTGCTTCTTGTTTGAGGTGTATGTGTAATGGTTTGATATTTAGACGGGCCTCAAGGGCAGTAGTCGGAGTTGTGATGAAAGCACCATCAACGCAATGAGATTTTGTAGATAATTTAGCTTTGACTGGACCGTTATCTCCCCTCTTCTGTTACACAAGGCAACCGTATGACAGTAGTGGATGAACAATTGTCATATAAATTCATTAGATGTTTTTGGGTTTGAGACCCCAGTTGTTTCCAAAAGTTCATCTGCACTGCCCGAAGGCCTTCTTGGCTCTGAACTCAATGTCGGCAGACCATTTCAGTTTGGAATCCAATATTACTCCAACGTTTTTAACTTAAAGGGCGAACACGAAATTATTGCGACACATTCAACATGGCATAACTTTTTTACCATTGGATAAAAATCAACCAAATTTTGCACACTTTCTCATTGATGTGTATTGTTTACATGCTGTCAAACTCGAAGTCGTGTTTTTCGATTCAACGAAAATGGAGGTGAACCAACGCGAGTCGAGAGAACAAATTCTTTCCAAACACCTGGAATTTCCTGACCTGTCGCACCGGCAGTTGGGAAAAATGTTGAACATTCACCATGCAACCGTCTCCAGAGTGTTGGCGGTTCCAGGAGCGGTTGACGTTGGACCACGGCAAAGGAGCTGGAAGAAAACCGGGAGCGGAGAACAAAAAGACGGAGGGAAAGGTGAAGCGGATGATTAAAGCAAATCCCAAAAGATCGGCATGTCGCAGAGCTACGTTAGAATGCAAAGAAGAGAGCTGGACTACATACATACAAGGTACAGAACTTCCCAAACCGCGATGAGCGGCAACAATCGACGGCTAAAACTCGGGCACGGAAGCTCTAATATTGCTGCTGTGTGATGGACGACGAAACGTATATAAAAGTCGATTTTAAGGAAATTCCGGGGTTGAAGTTTTTCACCGGCAAGAGCAAGTACTATGTGGACGACAAATTTAAGAAGAAGAAAATGTCGAAGTTCGCCTCCAAATATCTCATTTGGCAGGCCATCTGCTCTTGCCTTGCCGTGCCTTGAGAAGCGCCTTTTGCCGTTCTTGCAGCAGCACGACGAAGCTCCGCTATTTTGGCCAGATTTGGCATCATGCCACTATTCTAAAAGTGTCCTGGAGTGGTATGAGGCCAATTCTGTCAATTTTGTTCCAAAGGACATGAATCCGCCAAGCTGTCTGGAGCTGCGCCCGGTAGACCAGTACTGGGCAATGATGAAGCGGGAACTTCGGAAGAGCAAGAAGACAGTCAAAGACGAGAAGGACATGTTAAGAAAATGGAAAAAAAACTGAGAAACTGGTACCGGATGACACTGTAAAGACTTTGATGGAGGACATCAAGCGAAAATGAGTTCAATTTTACACTCAAGGCTCCATCGATTAACTTTTCTTTTGATTTTTGAAGTAAATATATGTATAAAACTACCCTAAAATTTTGATTTGATTTTAAACATTTTAAAAAAAATTGGCAGGACATTTTCGGTGTCGCAATAATTTCGTGTTCGCCCTTTAATCCGCACACAGTAGCTCAGAATCAAAAAACTGCAAGGGACGAACCCCGGTTGCCATTCGCTTCTTCTTGAAAAGAACCATTGAAGTTTTGTTTTAATTAACTGATATTTTAACTTGTCAACACCGCTGTTCGACAGCTCTTAATGATTGTTGCAATAAGTCAAAGAGTTTTCCAATGCAAAGTCCAGTAATTAGTGTTTGGTAATCATCAGCAAACCCGTAGGTTGGAAATCATTGAGTTTCTTCAACAAGCGGTCGGCTTCCGTATCTCTGCCTGTACCAGTAACGGGCAAAGAATGCGGTTACTAAGCATTGCGTTTATCCAATCCAAAATACATGCAGATACCCCATGGACGCGTGTCGCTTCCAGAATAGACTGGAAAGACATATTGTCAAAACCACTTTCAATATATAAAAATACACCCAAGCTAGATTTCTCAAGGGGCCGTACACAAATGACGTAGCATTTTGTCGGCGATTTTTGACCCCTCCCTCCCCCCTCGTAGCATTTGGTCACAAAATTCTAACCTCCCCCTCGTAAATAACGTAGCATTTACCTATCCCCTCCCCCTCGTCCCATGCAAAGCGCCCGGGTGATGAAAAAAAATTACATATTTTTTTCAATTATTTTAAATTTATCTCCTTTCAAAAATTTTGACGACTTTTAAAAACATTTTCATTATAGCAGCAAATTGCGTGCAAAATAAGTCCATTTTATGACAAATATATAGTGTTGATAGTTTTGTTTTAAATTTTATATGTAAAGGAGAGCATGA